>NC_137643.1:23470434-23517934 GCF_963383615.2 Lipophrys pholis
ATCTCTAGATCTGAACCATAATATCTAGATCTGAACCATAATCTCTAGATCTGAACCATAATCTCTAGATCTGAACCATAATCTCTAGATCTGAACCATAATCTCTAGATCTGAACCATAATCTCAAGATCTGAACTATAATCTCTAGATCTGAACCATAATATCTAGATCTGAACCATAATCTCTAGATCTGAACTATAATCTCTAGATCTGAACCATAATCTCTAGATCTGAACCATAATCTCTAGATCTGAACCATAATCTCAAGATCTGAACTATAATCTCTAGATCTGAACCATAATATCTAGATCTGAACCATAATCTCTAGATCTGAACTATAATCTCTAGATCTGACCCATAATCTCTAGATCTGAACCATAATCTCTAAATCTGAACCATAATCTCTAGATCTGATCTGAACCATAATATCTAGATCTGAACTATAATCTCTAGATCTGAACCATAATATCTAGATCTGAACCATAATCTCTAGATCTGAACTATAATCTCTAGATCTGAACCATAATCTCTAGATCTGAACCATAATCTCAAGATCTGAACTATAATCTCTAGATCTGACCCATAATCTCTAGATCTGAACCATAATCTCTAAATCTGAACCATAATCTCTAGATCTGATCTGAACCATAATCTCTAGATCTGAACTATAATCTCTAGATCTGAACCATAATATCTAGATCTGAACCATAATCTCTAGATCTGAACTATAATCTCTAGATCTGACCCATAATATCTAGATCTGAACCATAATCTCTAAATCTGAACCATAATCTCTAGATCTGAACCATAATCTCTGGATCTGAACCATAATCTCTAGATCTGAACTATAATCTCTAGATCTGAACCATAATCTCTAGATTACCCCTCGATCGCCCCTGTCCTCTCCTCACTTCACTGGCTCCCGATCACGTTCCGTGTTTGTTTTAAAAGTCTTGTGCTCTTAAAGCATTACATGGCCAAACTGCTTTCTATCTCCAGCCTCCTTCACCCATCTGCCCCCAATACAGCGCTCAGGTCTGGCCAACTAATGCTGCGTACGGTTCCACACGCCGAGCTCAGAACCTGGAGTGACTGGACATTTGAAGCTCTGGAACCAAAGCTGTGGAACGCTCTTCCACTTCAGCTGAGATGTGTCGACTCCTGAGGTGTTTTTATGAAGCAGTTAAAGACGTTTTTATTTAGGCAGGCCCTTTGACTTGTAGCTGCTCAATTTTACTTTTCAGTATAAGTGTGTTAGTTTCTTTTTTCTTGCTTCTACACTTTTAATGATCTTATCTCTGTTTTATTTCATTTTAATTCTTAATTTTTAAATTATTTTAGTGCTGTTAAGTACCTTGTGACTCACGTCTGGAAAAGGTGCTATATAAAAAAATTATATTCTAGATCTGAACCATAATCTCGAGCTCTCAAACATAATCTCTAGATCTCAAACATAATCTCCAGATTATCCAACACTAGTGAGATCAGAATGACCCAGCTAGAGATTCAGAAACAGTTTCTGGACTTCTGCAGGAGACTGGCTCAGAGTTTGGACAACCCTCCCCCAGATTAGAATGATAATCTGGATTTTAGGAGGAAAATCTCCGGAGATTATCTGGACAGTCGCTGTGCTATTTAAAGAGTGGACCTTGTCCAACGTGTAAAGGTCAGAGGTCATTATGCACCTCTAGAAGCTTCTGGATGAAGGCTGCTCTCATGTTCCTCACTCTCTCTAATCCAGTGTATAAAGTCAGTAGCTTCCAGACGTCTGATAATCTGCAGCAACGTGATTCAAACGTAACGTCAAAATGTTACAGAAAACTTTCACAATCAAACTCGTCTCAGCTCAGAGATCTTTAAAAGAGAACTTTAAAAATGACTGAACAAACGTTGTGTTCAGTGACGTTACAGCTGCTTCCTGGTGCCGTCTGGGATTTCCCATTTCCCAGTGGGAACTTCCCAGTTAGAGTGCAGGTATCGTTTCCTCTCAGGATCAGAATGAGTGTTTCAGTGTGTAAAGCTGGACTTCCTGTCGTACCGATGGCGAACAGCTCAATGCCGGCGTCCTTCAGGCTCTGCGCCGGCGGCAGCACGTCATCCTGAGACTTCCCGTCCGTGATCAGGATCCCAATCTTGGGAACGCCGGGTCGCGATCCGGACTCGGGTTTGAAGCTGTTCTCCAGGATGAAAGTCAGAGCCAGACCTGCAGACACAGGGACCAGAGACGGGAACATCTGAAACATCTGAAACATCTGAAACATCTGGAACATCTGAAACATTCGTGACATCTAGAAAAATCTCGGAACATCTGAAACATTTGAGACATCTCGAAACATCTGGAACATTTGAAACCTCTAGAAACATCTGCAACATTTGAGACATCTGGAACATCTGAAACATCTGGAAACATCAACACCGACAAAATACTCAGAGACTTTTCAGAGTCAGAACAGAAGAACAGAAAAACAGAAAAACCTAACTGACGTCTCATGAGAAGCAGAGGAGTTTGATTATTGGTATTTCATTTCATGTGGAGTGATTTAAACATCTGGATGAACATCTGGTTAATCGCCCATTAAAGTAACCCTTTAAGACACTGATTAGATTAGATTAGTCAATGTTATGTTAAATGTATTCTTATTGTTTTTGCAGTTTGTCTGAGTTATGAATCATTCCTGATGTGGTTCAGATTAAAGGTTTGGGATTAGTTTGGTTTATCAGACTCTTTTCCCTCCATTCTTAAAAATGGTTCATTGAAGTCCGAATGAAACAAATCCTCCAAACTGCTCCTGACTTAATGGACCAAACCAGAACCCTCGTTAATCTTCATTTAATCCAACATCCATGTTTCTGACGCGTCTGACGCTCAGACTCAAATAGAGAACGACAGTAAACCTCCGACATGACGAGCGAGCTGTGGCGGGAGGGAGTGGCCTCTCACCCGTCAGCGTGTTCCCTCCTTTGTACGGCAGGTTCTTGACGGCGTCCATGACGGACTCCTTGGTGGTGTGGGCATTGAGGTGCCACTCGATCCGGGGGTCCCCGCTGTACTGAGCCAGGCCTGGGGGGGCAAAGGGCCGGGGGGGGGGGGTTAACCTCGGGGGAAGGGGAACTTACACCACCAAGGTTAACCCCGTCTTGCTCACCAATCCGGGTCCGGTCGAACTCCACTGAGAAGGCCCGGACCAGGTTCTCCAGGAAGGTCCGGACCAGACGGAAGTTGATGCGTCCGATGCTCCAGGACCCGTCGACCAGGATCACGATATCGGAGATGGCGGGAGTCCGACAGGTGAAGCCGTCCTCAGCTGAAGGGACACCAACCAGAGGAACAGACATTAATCCAGAACTATTTCTAATCTGTTGAACTCATCCAGTTAATCCAGAAACAATCCTAATCTGTTTCATTCATCCAGAACAGTTACTAAAACTGAGAATCTGATCGGTTTAATATGAGCTCTTCTCCTTCGGACTCAGTAAAACTGTAAAAGCCAATAAACACAACACACGAGTTCCGAGGGAAAATGATTTAATAACAAATAGTGGAAAAATAAATAAAATAACAGAACCAGAAAATGACAAAAAAAAAGAAAGAAAAACAGGTCAAACTGAATTAAAAAAAAAAAAAAAAAGAAGATTATTCAGACAAAATTCTGACAAATAGATTTTCTTAAAAAGCAATAACAAACAGATTTAACAAAATAAAGTACAAAGACAAAATTAAATAAAAAAAATATATAAATGAAAACAGTTTTACGATTAGAAATGTAATCTGAACACACAGACGCCCCCCTGAATTCCGACTAAGTAGCAACTTGTACGAAGGCGATCGGCTCAGTGAACACAGAACGAAAAGAATGTAAACAAGCTGTAACTTGAACGACTTCTGACACACACACACACACACACACACACACACACACACACACACACACACACACACACACACACACACACACACACACACACACACACACACACACACACACACACACACACACACACACACACTGTACATAGTGATTAGATCTCCGTGTTAGATGTCGTTTGCTACTTGAATGGGTTGACTTGTGAGATGATTTCTGAATTATTTATGAATTAATACATTTTGTTAATAAACGCCTGATAGCTGAATTGAATGATTCCTGGTGATTATTGTGTATTTATTGTTGACAATTCGCTGGTTTGTAACAGTCTGTGCTCGGATCTCACACCTTCTCTTTTATTCAAGATTGTTATATTTTACACAGAAATATTAACTAACTTAAATCAATCTTTTTCCAAAAGAGACTGATATTTTGGTATTAGCTATTTCCAGATTCTCTGGTGGTGCCCCCCTTTTTATTATTAATGAATAAATAACCGTAGGCTCCTACACCGAGTGTCACGCTGCAGTATCTGCTTGCGCGCTGACAACAACGATCCACTGCGCCGTCAATCCGCAGCTTCGCCGTAACCCTGGCAAGGGAGGCTAATGTGGGTAAAGTGCCTTGCCCAAGAACACGACAACTCGAATAGAGTGGGATTTAAATCGCCAACGATCTGGTTATTGGACGACTGACTCTACCACTGAGCCACGATTGCCCCATGTTAAGTTCCCAAAGCAATAATCTGCCTTGAACAACTTTAAATAATCTAGAACCAGATCCCAACTAGGAATGTTATGTGGATGTTTTAAAACCAACACAGTAACTTTTTGTGCAGCCTGTTCTCACTCTGATTGGTTTATTCACTTGGCAGCTGCTTCACTTTAGTTCCTCGGAGCCTGGAGCCTCTTTTCCTTTGAGTTACATTCAGACTTTGTGATATTTGAGATTATATCAGCAGTCAGAAGGGGAAAGTGGTAGAAATGTACTTTTTGTGGCCCGTTTTTGGAATTTTTTTTGTTTTATCATGACAGATGTCACTAACCTTCACCGCCGTCGAGTTACCATTACATCACCTAGTGGAAGTGCGGTCAGATCATCAAAACAACGTGATCGCCTTTCCTTAACTCCTTTAGGAAGCCTCCTAACACCTTTCCTTAACCCCGTGATGTCATCCACAGGGTTGAGGAAAGATGGATAGAAAAGGAGATAGGAGGGACTATTCAGATGTACCCTGGTACAGCAGAAATCAACACATGGCCTCATTAAAGCGACGAGCTTCAGCAGCTTCAGCAGGTAACCAGCCATTGTTGTTGTTGTCAAGTGACGTCATGGAGAGGGAGGCGGGGCTATAGGTCGAGAGGTGAGACGATGTCATCATAGTTTGCAGCTAATGTGCATCTTGTCTGTCAACGCGTCAAAGGAGAGGCGGCGTTTTTTAATTCCTCCACTCTGGAACTCGTTTTCAGGCTCCTAAAACGCTGAGTCGTGTCGATGATTGCGGCTGATCGGACAAAAAACTAAAGTTGCTTGTGTAACTATGGTTCTCTGGTTCCAGGATGACTGCCAGAGGCAGTGCTTTAAGCACTGGATAATCATCCAGCGGGCAGAGGTTCTCTCTCTGCTTCCTCCTGGCGGGGGGTGTGGCCCTCGCTGGGGCCTTCTCAGGTCTGGGGAGGGGTTCAGGGTGTGAAGGCCCGCTGGCCTCAGGTTGCAGGTGGGACCCTCACATCAAGTTCCAGCCACACCCAGTGGGCAAAACACACACACACACACACACACACACACACACACACACACACACACACACACACACACACACACACACACACACACACACACACACACACACACACATACACACACACACACACACACACACACACACACACACACACACACACACACGATGGAGCAGGGATGGTTGGGATTCCTCTGAGTCAATATGATCTAATGAACAAGTCGATGTGTTTCCACTCGTCTGTAACGAGACCAGAACAGGAAGCAGCTACACATTCTGCACAATACCCCCCCACCCCCCCCACACACACACACACACGGTTTCTCTTTATCTTCTCAATAAGAAGTGAACAACACACAAAACAATGCTGAGGTCCTCTGGCTTTGGTGGAATTGGCTGTTGATGGCACAAACACACAAGCAGGCACAAACACACAAAAAGTAATCTATTACATGCCAGGGTGCAATGCTTGTTCAGCTTGGATCAGGACAGAAAGAAATCTATTACTGCAAAACATATCAGGAGTACTTCAAATCAACAGAGAACATCGAGGAGAAAAGCTTCAAACACCTCATGACATTTCTACCGGGCTGCTATTATTGATCCAGTCCTGATATTTATCCTGTTATTGATTCAGTCGTGATCAATGTGTGTTTGAGATAGATAGATAGATAGATAGATAGATAGATAGATAGATAGATAGATAGATAGATAGATAGATAGATAGATAGATAGATAGATAGATAGATAGATAGATAGATAGATAGATAGATAGATAGATAACAACTCACATAAAAACTTAAAATGGGTTTAAAATCTTTTACACATTAAAAAGTATAAAGTGCCAAGGTTCATCATCATACTGAAGCTGGATGTTCCACTGAAGATGTCCACCACCTGATTCTGACCACTGATGGATTATTTTCCACTGTGAGTAGATTACTTGTATTTTAGGGGATTACAGGTATTTTAGGGGATTATGTGTATTTCTCCTTCATGATGATTAAAGTTTCTTCACCAGTGGTATGAAAACAATCCATGAGATAAAAGTCTTATTCTGGTTCAGGTTCCGTTGCTGTCACACTTCCCAGCCAGCAGCAGCGTCTGGTTGTAACATAATAAATACACGTTCATCTCAGGCACCATTTACACGACAACGTTTCGCGTGACGACAGTGCGTTTACACTGCAGCAGCAGACACACTGACAACAATGTAGTTAGTCTGCCGGGCCACTGGAGGGCGCTGTTGCTTGATTTTGTAATGTAACTACACAGACGTGTGCAAAGAACAATACGCTATAAAAGTGAAGAACATGGAGAGAATCCAGCATTCTTATGGATTGATGATGAATCGAATGCTATCGGGAGAGAGTCTCAACTATAAAAGTAAAATACGACCGCGAGTCAAACCACTACGGGTCGGCCATGTTTGTTTACAAGTGGATGAGCAGAAGGGGTGGAGGGGGGGGGGGGGGGGTGTGGGGCGAGAGATGTCCAGTAACAGGCTCAGTAGCCTCCGACAGGCTCTCCAGGACGGAACAGCGACCGTGAAAGAATCTTTCCACCTTGAGAACCGAGATAAAAACTGTGCGGGTACAGTGGCTCAGAACACTGGTGTCGCGTAAACAGACCCTCCAAAAGTGAAGAAAGTTTTGTGAATACACTCATTGTCGTGTAAACGGGGCCTGAATTTAGCTCCACGCTAAACCTCCAACTGTGTCAGCAGGACGTCACGCCACGCTGGACGGAGAATTTTCTCCCAGATTGAAAAGATTCATCTTCTCTTTCCTCTCACGCTGTTTTTCAAAGAGCCTCATGTTCTCATTAAAGAAGAAACCCCTTTAGATGTGCTGGAGTTTTTCACAATGTGAATAAAAATGGATGGTTTCATGAACTGAAGGCCGACAGATTACCTACAGATTACCTACAGATTTCCTACAGATTACCTACAGATTACCTACAGATTCCCAAAGTTAAAAAGGATAATTGTAACACCTGAAGGATTTTATAAGTCATGGAACAAAACAATCAAAGTAGGAGAGAAGGACAATGAGGAAGAGGAGGAGGGTGAGAGGAGGAAGGGGAGGATTCACTGTAATAACAATCTAACGTGGTCGTCTGTCCACTAGAGCGTCAGTGTTCTCCCATCGTTAATGTTTAAAGCTGATTGTTCTCTGCTGCAAGCATGCGTGTCGTTTTATTAAACAAACAAGAGCAATCAGAGATTTCTGACCTCCGCCAAGGGTCGACATGGACACATATTCCACATCCAGATCAACTACCTCGATTCATTTATTTAGTTTGGTCATCCCATGATTTAATTTCAGAATATGAAAGAACACAAGATACGACAATATTCGTATCTCCTTCCACGCCGCCGTCCGAACCGTGGTTGAGAAGCCGGGCTTGTTATGGAGTTTCACTCACTAACTAGTGGCTCGTGTCTGTAAATAAACATTCAGGCGCCTCGCGGTTCAGACGCCACCTGCTAATTACCCGAAGCTCTGCAGACAGGATTCTAATGTCCTCAGGACACCAGAGTGAATGAACTTCACCGCAGCTCTGTC
Source organism: Lipophrys pholis (assembly GCF_963383615.2). Taxonomy (NCBI): domain Eukaryota; kingdom Metazoa; phylum Chordata; class Actinopteri; order Blenniiformes; family Blenniidae; genus Lipophrys; species Lipophrys pholis. Next base: position 23,478,606 of record NC_137643.1, read on the forward strand.
ATCTCACAGCAGCGGGAAAGTTTCCTCCATCCAGATAACAGGAGGAGAACAAGGAGACAAACCTCTGAACCTCCAAACCTCCTCCAGCTACTCACAAAACCCCCAAGAGAGACATTTCAGAGGTTCAAGGGGTTTTTTTTCTGCCACAATCGCATCTGAAGCTGCTGCAGCCACAGACTGAGAAGACGACCGATAAGGACGAGGACAAACATGTTGGGAAAAGACCAACTCGCTTCACATTTTGGCATAAAAGCTCTAGATTCAGGACGTCTGATCTGTGTGCAGACACACACACACACACACACACACACACACACACACACACACACACACACACACACACACACACACACACACACACACACACACACACACACACACACACACACACACACACACACACACACGGATTTATTTGCTTCGAAGCTCCATGAATGTTGGTTTCTTTCCCACAGACATTTCAAAGCGAGCCGTCCTGGTCTCCATCCATCTGGACAACAGGACACGTGGACGGACAGGTAGAGGGACATGTGGAAATCTCCTCCGTGTTGGCTCCGCCTCCTTACCTTCTGAGATGCGGTTGTCCTCGCCGACGTCTCCGCTCGGTCCTTGAGACTGAGCGACTCCAGAACTTGGCTGCTGAGCTGCAAAGACGAGAAGAAAAACTCAATGAAACCATGGAAACGAGGAGAACTCCGGTAATCTGGTCAGATTAGCTCTCAGAACTCTGAACGTCAAATTGTCACACCTGGTTCTCTCAGTGTTTCACTGGAGCCAGAGCTTTAAGTGGGCAGGTATGCACCAGTACACAGTACCGGCACTTTTAAATTGTACTCCTCAGCGTACCGTGACTTTATTCTAGCGTACAGCACGTACCAGAACCTTTTCTGGTTTTCCCCAGCAGTCAGTACCCCCCCCCCCCCCCCCCCCCCAACCTCTTAGCAGTTGCCAGTTTGTACCGTATAGTTCCAGTTCCCAGTAGACACGCAGTGCGCGAGAGCAAGCCTTGGGGTGCGCATCTAATGGGAACATGTGAAAAATACGGCAATAACGTATGACTTTGTTGACACTTTTTGAAAGCCTGTTATCGGCGAAGAGCTTGAGCTCGCTGTCGTAGAACACGACGAGGAGGACAGATTTTTCTGTGGCAGTGTTGAAAGACAGTGTTAAGAATAACACTGTCCGTTTGGACCACTGCGTTGGGCTGACGGAGCAAGAAAAACGTCTTCAGACAGAATCTAAACTAAGATATAGAAAACAGGGAGCAGGAAGAGTTCAGAGCGAGAAAAGAAAGAAGGCTGATTGTTTTGAAAAGCCGAGGAACAAATTCCCACCATCTATAGTCCAAACAATACGGTACTACTTTTTGTCACTGAATGTTGCTCGTCGGAGTCAGACAGCATCCACACGACACTTAACATTTCTCCGATATAAAATATAGTAAACATAACGGAGAATTTGAACTGTTTTTAACTCAAATATGATTGTCGTATTCATTATTTAAAAATAAGTGGGGATCTTGTGCTAATGAGCTGAAAGACTGAATGCAATCAAAAAGTGAAGGCCAATCAGATCCTTGATATGAGACTCACCGTTTGCTTCGAAGTGCCTGGAAATGATCTGTACTGTCTTCCAGTTTGATGTGTTTCAGAGGATTGTATCATATTTATAGTTCTTTCCTTCTTTTAACTAAGGGATCATCTGTTCCTCCTCCCGTAGTGTTGCTAATAGAAGAGTCTTTCCTCCTCCCATCGTGTTTCTTTTATTTATATATATATTTATATATATATACACAATTTATTTAGATTTTTGTCTCAGCATAACTAAACAGACACACACAAGGACAAGAGGAGCCAATGGAGTTACAAGATTATGCAAAAGAAAAATAGTCAATGAGGCGAAAATGAGAGTATCATTCAGGTCAGAGCTGACAGGAGTCACGTTAAACAAACACAGTCCCTTGTCCATAAGGTCCTGGATGAGAAACAAGACAGAGACCAAATAAAAACCCCAACAACAACAGAACACAACTTACAAATCAGAACAAGACAAGAAAACAGGACAAAACAGACCAAGAAATAAATAAGTAAATACACAAATTAAAAAGGAAAAAGAAAAAGACACATTTGTGTGGGATTTTTAAAACTCCCATGTCAGTGTTTGGGGCTCGTTTTTGATGGAATGGAAAAGATTTTGTCCTTTCAGCCAAATATTGTGACGAGGCAGTGTGGCTGAATAATCTTTTTATATTGTTGTGAGAAGCAGTTAAATATGTCCGACCAGAACCTACCAAGCACTGACCACTGCCAGAACATCTGTGCTAGTGAATTTTGTGCAGTGCCACACTTGTCACACTGGGGGGGAGATTGAGTCAAATATTCAGTTTTACTTTAGAATAACGCCCCTGTGGAGGACTGTGAACTGGATTAGTCTGTATCTCCAGTTGATTGAGTGGGACTTTACGCAGGATCATTCCTCCTCCCAAGGGGAGACAACACAGTCCTTGCTATGCTTGGTTGGTAGAGTGGTTGTCTCCCAATCAGAGGGTTGAAGGTTCAATTCCCATCTCTGCCTGTCTACATGCCAAAGTGTCCTTGGGCAAGACACTGAACCCCAAACTGCCCCCATTGGAGTGACGGCGCCTTGCATGACTGCAGCCTCCAATGGTGTGTGAATGGGTGAATGTGATGAGCTGAGTAAAGCACTTTGGAGCTGTAAGGCGCTCTATAAGTGAAGTCCATTTCACCATTTGCTTCCTCCAGTCCAAAAACATTCCATCCATCAGCCCTGGCTTAAACAAATGACTGCAGACTATTTGTCTGTGCAATGATATATTAGGCCGGAAAATAGATTTTTTCATCTGATTCAGTATCTTCAGGGAGTTTCGGAGGACAAAATGACGACCAATTACTTCACGTGAGGGCTGTGTTTTAGAAATACAAGAGTGCTGGAAGAGAGGTTCCTGTAACGAATAACGCTTTATTTATGAGTGGGGAGCCAGAAGGCCATCATGTTCAGGCCCGATGCCAAAAGGTACGAGCCCTAGTATTTGCAGCCCAATAATAGTGTTTAAATACGGGACACAGGAAGGTCGAGGCCGCCACTATTGAGCTTTTTCTGCCGGTGAGACTTGGAGATTGCGGGGAGGTTTGTTTGCCCAGACAAAAGGGAGGATAATTGAGTCAAGTTGCTTATAGAAAGACAAGTGGTAACATAACAGGAAGTACAACCATTTTATTGCATTGATGGAGCCTATCATGGAGAGCAGCTTCCATTCTCTCAAAATTACTATTAATCCTTCTACCATGTCCCAAAAAAATTTACTTCAATATCATTTTAGGGTTTCTGGGAATTTTTAGTCCAAGATAAGTTATGTGAGAGGTCACGAATTCAAATAGCAGGATTTCAAGAAAGCAAGACTCAAATGATCTTTCAGATGCATAAAGTCACTCTTACTCCAGTGGATGGTTTATCCTGAAAGTACACTAAATAACTTAATGAGGCTTAGGAGGTTGGGAACAGAAACTGATAAGACAGATTAATAAATCGTCAGCATATAAATTACCACGGCACTCAACATTTCCAAATTTCACATTATGAATACCTGGGTAACTCCTTATGTCTTATTGCCAGAGGTTCTTAGGCTACGTCAAAGTAGGTCACTTTGCGTTCCACCTCGCTGCATGTTAAAGGGTTTTAGATTTGTCCAGATTAGTGAGAATTTAAGAGACAGGGTTAGAGTAAATTATTTTAACCCAGTCTATGAATCTTTCTACAAACCCAAATTGTTTTAATACCTCGAACATGAAAGGCCATTCAATTAGATAAAATGCGTTTTGGGCATCGAGGGATATGACAGCGGTCTGCGGATTGTTATTGTGGCTGGAGAACATCATATATAGAAGTAGACGAACATTCCGAAATGAGAATCTTCCAGGAATAAATCCAGTCTGGTCAAGGTGTATAACTTTTTATATGTGTTTACCTAACTTTGGTGCTAGAATGTTTTTTTTTATAATTTTTCTGGTTGTGAATAAGCAGATGGATGGACAAGCAGAGCAATGGGTCTGTAACGAGCAGGGTCGGCTTTCGCTTTCTCTTTCTTTAAAAGTACACAAATATTAGCTTTAATTCGGGGAGTTTCTTGTTTTTGACTGAATCATTCACCATCCTTAACGTGAGAGGGATTATTTTCTCCTTATAAAAAGTTCTCTCAGAGCTCTGGGCAGGCCAATGTCATCCCTACAGACTTCATCTGATTGAGGAATATTTAAAGTAGCAAAGAAGTTAGAGAGGTCAGTTTCAGTAGACTTTACTTTGCATGAAAACAGTTCCTTAAAGAAATCTCGGAAGCGATTAATATCTTTTGGTGGCATTAACATATTGCCTGATTCAGCTTTAATTTTGTGAATTGGTTGTCGAGCACACTGGTTATTTCTCTGATTTATACCCAAATTGATTTGTTTTGTTCAGTTTTAGTGAAATTGCTTGTGTTTATTGAGAAATGTATTGTACTCATATTTCAATTTCAAAATCTGATTATAATCTGACTGCAAAAGGGAGGTTCTCTAGGACTCTTCTCGGTTGAAAGAATTTTCTTCTATTTCAGCAAGTCAACAATTAGATTCACATTTTTTAGATCCTTCAAAATGAGATAATATGTCCTCTTAATACCACCTTAAATGTCTCCCACGGTATAGAGTCAGATACCTTCCCATTGTCTTTAGTAGCAATAAAGTCACCCATGCATGCATTCATTTTTTCAGCAAGAGTGATCTTGAAGGAGGAGAAGATTAAAGCATCAGTTAATCTTCGGTTTAATCAGGATCTTTTTTAATTGAAGTGATAAAGGGCCATGATCGGATATTAAAATGTTGTGGTAAGTTGAATTTGTAAAGCTGGGTAATAATACAGGGGATATTAGGAAATGATCAATCCTTGTAAATGATTTGTGTACATGAGAGTAAAATTAAAAATCTTTGGTTGTAGGATGTTGTAAGCACCAGATGTCGACCAGGTTCCTTGCTCTGATTTAGTGATTAAGAGTTTGAACTGAGGCTGGAGCAGGTAGAGGCTGTGTTGACAGTCTATCCAAAGTTCTAAAGGGTCTAAATACCTGTTAACCTCCAATTATGACATTAGAGCAGGAGACTGGTACTAAATCAAACTTTAAAAAACCCTGAGATATCCAGTTTGCTCTTAGCCTGCCCCGTTTATATGCACCGATATGAGTTTCCTGAAATAAGATGAGATCTTGCTTTAGCAATTTAAGATGAGAGAAGACGCGTGCCTTTTGATCACGTGACCCAGACCCTTTACGGTTCATGACACGTACGTGTTACGTTAATCCTGCTGTGTTCTATATTGTCAGGTACCGACATGACTCTTGAGATGATGACAGGTTGGAAACTACCCAACATGATACAGAAAACAATAACTTAAAAGACATACCAGGGTGCAAAACTGCACCTATAAAACCCCCATAAACATCCTCCTGATTTACAGCGCTTCCGAGTGGAGTATGTAAGTCCCTCTAAATGATGGGATCGCTAAATGCAAGTCTAGTGACTCACTTCCAGAGAAGTTGGAAAGAAAAACAGACTAACTCTAAACTCAACTCCGCTGCCAGTGCATAATTAAATCAAAACAAGACAGCATTCATTTTCTTCATAGGAATATTCATGGAATAGTGAACATCATAACATTATGTGGGTAACTCCATCTGAACGTGCTGGATGTTGTCTTGCATCTTTGAATGTTTTTCATAAGGCAATGTTCAGAAACGTCACCCCTCCTGGTGTGGTAAAGATCATGGAACTGACCGCTGTGCTTAATCCAAGCCTCCCGGGGAAAAGCAGGCTCACGATCCAGCTTGAGCTCCTGGAGGCTGGACCGCATTAAACTCTCTTCTTTGCCACATCACTTCAGGCATGAAAATAAGCACCGTGTTGCCCTTATAGTCCAACTCCGTCGTCCTCCGGCAGCGGCAAGGGGGGTTGGATCCCTCCTGACTTCGTGGTCTCAGGTCCCGGTGTGCCCGGTCTATCACCACCGGCGACTGGAAGCTGTCTACGCCGAGAAGTTTCAGGATCAGTGCCTGGACAAACTCTGTTGGTTGTCCCCCTTCTTCTTCTTGGGTATGCCAATGATTTTAATATTATTCCAGCGTGACCAGCCATCAAGGTCGTCCACCGTGAGCTCAGTGCATTATTTTCCTCTCGGAGGCTTGAGAACGCCTTTCCCAGGCAGTTGATGCGGCTGTCCTGCTCCAACACCTGCATCTTGATGGCTTTCACCTTTACTACATCTTCAGCGTGAGAGCCTGTACCACTTGGAGAGTTTGTTCAGCTTTGTCTAATCTCTCATTGATGTGCTTCAGAAGTTTATCAGAGACCTTCTCTCAGATTAGAGGCAGATCGTGTGTCACGTCATCAGTCATTGCTAGCATTAGCCTTAGCTGCGAGCGGTGTGTCTCGGCGTTTCCAGGCTTCTTGGGCATGATGTCACAAAAATCACGCTTAACTTAAGTCCACGGGTGTTGAGAAATGTTTGGCTTGGAGCAGCATCTAGAAACACGTCTACTCCATGCGCTGTTCGCGAGCCATCCCATAGGGTTTCTATTAGAACTATTTCCTTCTCCCGTAGTGTTTCAAATAGAAGAGTCTTTTCTCCTCCCGTAGTGTTTCTAATAGAAGAGTCTTTACTCCTGACGTAGTGTTTCTAATAGAAGAGTCTTTTCTCCTCTCGTAGTGTTTCCAATAGAAGAGTCTTTCCTCCTCCCGTAGTGTTTCTAATAGAAGAGTCTTTCCTCCTGATGTAGTGTTTCTAATAGAAGAGTCTTTCCTCCTGACGTAGTGTTTCTAATAGACGAGTCTTTCCTCCTGACGTAGTGTTTCAAATAGAAGAGTCTTTCCTCCTCCCGTAGTGTTTCTAATAGACGAGTCTTTCCTCCTGACGTAGTGTTTCTAATAGAAGAGTCTTTTCTCCTGACGTAGTATTTCTAATAGAAGAGTCTTTCCTCCTCCCGTAGTGTTTCTAATAGAATTGTTATCAGTTGCTCTCACCTTCATGTCTAGTCTGCAGAGCTTTGCTCTCCCTTCTGCCCCTGATGGCCACAATCTCAAAGTCGTAATCCTTCGATGGGTCGTAGCTATCGATCACCAACTTCGCTTCCTGTTTCAACACCCGAACCACCGTCTGCTCTCCACCTGAAGGAACAGACACTGATCAGGACAGTACAGACACAAAACTCATCTTCATCCAACAAAACAAAACCCTCACAGCACCTCACGATGCTCACATACTGCAGTAACAGGGACCGTGGAGTCACTGTCTATACTCTAATCCCACTGTCATCCCAATCTGAAGCACTGCATCAGCATGAGCACTAAAGATGTCTGCACTGCATCTGTTTTCACTCCGGCAGTGAAACCTGAGTAACACGTCAATGCATATAATCAGTGAGTGTGGCTGGTGTTGCTCTGTCACTGTAATTACTGCCAAGGTGAGTGAAAGTTCTAACAGTGGAGTCACATGTTCCTACATGAAGGCCAACTTAAGATATGATCACAGACTGCTTCCACTGATCCAAACAGCTCTAGAACATCCAACAAATTGTGATGTTTCCTCTGATGTGACTGAAAGAGAGAAGACTGGAGGGATTCAAACAGCAGCAGATATCTGAACTCTGAACTCTGAACCCTGCTGCAGACCTGCTGCAGACCGGCTGTAGACCTGTGGTAGACCTGCTGTTTGGTCTTTTAGGATGTTTTGGTTTCAGACTTCACTCAAACCACATGAAAGTTTGTTTGGGATGAAGGTCAGAAGCTGCTGCCCCAGTTCGCTCAATATTTTCTGCAGAGGAGTCTTCATGTTCTTCATAAATCTGTTTGATTGGGCCAAAACATCACAACCACCTCCTTCAAGCTCAACAAAAGCAGTCCACAACTAACGTAAAAAAACAAAAACTAGCCCACAATTAATGTAAAAAGCAAAAACGTATCCACAACTAACTTGAAATACAACAGAAACTAGTCCACAACTAACGTAAAAAACAACTAAAACTAGCCCACAACCAGTGTTGCCACAGTTACCTTGAAAAAGTAACTCAGTTACTTTACTGGATACTTACTTGTAATCTAACTTAGTTACTTTTAAAAGCAAGTCTTATAGTGACTTCCAACAGCAGCCGACAACACCTCCAACCATCTCAACATAAAAACGACAACTGGTTTTGCCAAAACTCTTCAATTCCCCCTCCACTTACTGGTTGTGTACCGAAGTCCAGCTTGTATTTGATGTGTGTGTGTGTGTGTGTGTGTGTGTGGGGGGGGGGGGGGGGGGTCTGCATCTCTGCAGTTGTGTTCTTGTTGCAATGATTCAATGATAATGTTGTGGTGGTTCCTATTATTTTATGGTACTTGAACGCACCATTAGAGTGAGGTGGTCTGTGATTGGCTGAGAGTGGAGAAGGGGGCGGGTCAGGGGCGTGGCGAGATGGAGTGCCTGTGTTTGTGTACCTGGTTGGAGGAGAAGGAATGGAGGAGCAACCCGGTTCATCTCTGTCTGTTCTCTTCAGTAATGTAGCGGCGAACAATAGAAACTAGCCCACAACTAAGGTAAAGTACAGCGGAAATAAAGTCCGTGGGTCTTACCTGGCTGAGCGCTGTAAGTCACCTTGTAGCTGTCAAACTCTCCTCGTGGTTCCTTCCAGGATACGTGCAGCTTGTTTGGACTCAGCACTTTGACTCGAGCCCTCCGAGGTGACGAGACTGAACAGAGAACAGGAGACGTCACCAGCTTCACACACAAACTCTCACTCACAAGATGTATGGATGTGCATGACGAATCGATTCACGGTCGAATCACAGACGCTCAACATGCACCGTCACACCTCCAACGTTACCGAGTTAATGTTGGAGAAACACTCGTTAACAGGTGTTAGTGGATCAGGCTCATGACAATGGGTGAAGTTCAACTCAGAAATCTCTGCTTCTTTTAAATATTGTAATGCTTATTAATTCTTTTATGGACCGAATGAGGCTGGGTCGGTAGAGCAGCTGATGCTCTGTTGGTAGAGCAGTTTTCTCCCAATTGGAGGTTGTAGGGCTCAAGCGGTGGAAGAGAGCTACACAAGTTAAATCTATTTCTCAATATTTTATCATTTAAAAAGGAAATAATCCACTACACTTTTACTTCAACAAGCATTTTTCTCAAGAAAAAATATAATAATTAAAACAGCTTTACTGAGTTTTTGCGCCTCAAATGAAAAAGTTATTTTGGTGTCAAACAATAAAGTCTTTTTTCTTGTGTCGTCACACAGTAAATCCTTCTTCTCTTTGACTTTAACATGTTTAAAATCCAATGATTTGACTGAGGCGGTGTGACGTTGGCATGACGGTAGCGTGATGATGGCATGATGGAGGTGTGACGGAGGCGTGACAGCGGCGTGACGGTGGCCTGATAGCGGAGTGATGGCAGCCTGATGGTAGTGTGACAGCAATGTGACGGTGACGTGATGATGCCGTTTTAGAGCCTGACGGCAGCTTGATGGCAGTGTGACGGTGGCCTGACGGTGGCCTGACGATGGCGTGGCGGCGGCATGATGATAGCATGACGGTTGCCTGATGGTGGCATGATGGAGGTGTGGCGGCGGCATGATGATAGCATGACGGTTGCCTGATGGTGGCATGATGGAGGTGTGACAGCGGCGTGACAGCGGTGTGACAGTGGCCTGACGGCATCGTGTCGGTGGCCTGATATTGGTGTGACAGCAATGTGACGGTGGCGTGATGATAGCGTGTCAGTGGCCTGACGGTGGCTTGTTGGCGGAGCGATGGCAATGTGACGGTGGCGTGACAGTGGCATGACGATGGTGTGACAGTGGTGTGACGGTGGCCTGGCGGCGGTGTAACAGTGGTGACGGTAGTGTCATGGTGGCGTGTCGGTGGCTTGACGGTGGTATGATGGTGGCGCAGCGGTGGCGCAGCGGTGGCGTGACGGCGGTGGCGTGACGGCGGTGGTGTCACACGGTGTGATGGTGGACTGATACTGGCCCGACGATGGCATGACGATGATGTGACGGTGGCCTGATGGCGGTGTGACGGCGGCATGATGTTGGCGTGACAGTGGCCTGACGGTGGCCTGACAGTGGCATGACACTGGTGTGATTGTGGCCTGGCGGCAGTGTAGCAGTGGTGATGGTGAAGGTGGCATGACGGTGGTGTGAAGGTGGAATGACGGTGGTGTGACGATGGCATGGCGATGGCATTACGATGGTGTGACGGTGGTGTGACGGTGGTGTGAAGGTGGCGTGACTAGGCGGATTTCAGCGAACCACCGAAGCTAAACCTGGAATTAACTTTAAACTCTTTTGAGCCGTTTTGGTTATTGAAAGTTGAAATGTCATGAATTTTGACAGCATTAATGGTTTCTACTAACCTGAACAAGACATTCTGGTTTCTGAACCTTAAAGATTGAAGAGCGACACTTCCTGAACCTTTGATCACTGAATCTTCACGTTTCTTGACTGTCAACTAAATTAAACTGAACCAAATTGTTTTCCGCTCCTCGCCCATCAGCCTTGGTCGTGACGAGAATCGTAGACATGAAGTTTGTATTTGGTGCAGGAAAGCTGGAACTCAGTGACATTTGGCAGAACATCACAGCAGACATTGTGTTTGGAGATGGGCTTCGGACGAGAGACACTGTGAGTCCACCGCAGGGTGATCACACTCCAGACCAACAGTCGTGTTTTCATGTAAACATGAAGCAAATCAGCCTCGACGGGGCGTCGTCTCCTCGGCCCACATCACAACCTCAGCATCCACGTTCCACATGCTCCTCGTCTCCTGAGGTTTACTGTGCTGACTGCATGAAGAACCAGAACCAGTCTGTTTGTCCTCATCAGGAGGCGAGCCGTCTGCTGCTGCCCACTTCTTTAAATACTGACACCGAGCAAAAAAAGACGGCGGCGGAGAACAACGATTCGCCCGCAACAGAACAATGACAAACTGCTTCTGGAGAAATTCTCATTTTAGAAGGATTTTTATGGTTATTGGCTCCTCAATAGTGAGACACGTTAACCTAGGACAACCAGCGGCCACAGTTAGCTGCCTGCCTGGGGCCAGAGCAGGCGACATTGAGTCCCAGCTAAAGCTAATGACCAAGAGTAAACGGAGATTTAAACGGATTGTAATCCACTGCGGTGGAAACGACGTTCGCCTGAAGAAGTCTGAGGTCCTCAAAGCTAACGTAGAGTCAGTGTGCACATACGCGCGGACCATTTCAGACGAAGTAGTTTTCTCTGGCCCCCTCCCAAACCTCATCAGTGACGAGATGTTTAGCCGCACGTCATCTTTTAACCGCTGGCTGTCAGGGTGGTGTCCCAGTAACTCGGTAGGCTTCATTAATAATTGGAAGTCCTTCTGGGGCAAGCCTGGTCTCATCAGGAGGGACGGCATCCATCCCACGTTGGATGGAGCGTACCTCTTATCTAGAAACATAGCTAAAAGCTTAGCTCCTCCATCCTGACGCACCAGAGTGGGGACCAGGCAACAGAGTCGCAGTCCTACACGCCTCTCTGAGTTTCCCTCTGGGCAGTCACCAACCATAGCTAACTTAGTTAAACATCCCATAGAGACTGTGTCTATCCCTCGGACCACCACAAGTATAAAACTATCTAAACCTAGGAAAATAACTTCTAATGACTACAAAAACTTCATCCGTATCAAGTGTGAAACTAGACAAAATCAAGACAAAAAAATTAAATGTGGTTTCCTAAACATTAGATCTTTATCATCCAAAGCTCTTCTAGTCAATGATCTGATAACCGAACACAACATTGATCTCTTTGGATTAACAGAAACCTGGCTACGTAAAGATGAGTATGTTAGTCTAAATGAAGCCTCCCCTCCAAGTCATATTAACACTCAAATAGCTCGTGAAAGTGGTCGAGGAGGGGGCGTGGCAGCCATCTATAACTCTCAGTTACTAATTAACATGAACCCAAAACCCAACTTTAGTTCTTTTGAGAGTCTGAGCATGACCATGCGACACCCGTCAAATAAAATAGTAAATTCTGTAGAATTTGTAATCATTTATCGTCCTCCTGGACCTTATTCAACTTTTCTAACTGAATTCTCTGAATTTTTGTCAGATCTAGCCCTGACTAAAGATAAGGTTATCATGGTAGGAGACTTCAATGTTCATGTTGACGTAGAAAATGATAGTTTCAGTGCCAGCTTTAAATCTACACTTGACTCTCGAGGTTTCTCTCAGGTAGTAGACGGGCCTACCCATAAACATCTACACACCTTAGACCTTATTCTAACTTATGGTTTGAATATAGAGCATCTGACCATCTCTCCTCACAATGATTTCCTGTCAGATCACTTCTTAATAACCTTTGACTTTGTTCTAAATAGTTATAAACCTCCGGCTAAAGCCGTGTTAACCAGGTCTCTCTCTGATAACATAGTAACTAAATTCAAGGAAAGAATTCCCTCTGCTATAGAATCAGTAGTGAATCTTCCTGACCCGTATACTGTTGCTAGCTCAGACATTGAATACCTAACAAACAGTCTGACAGATATGCTAAAAACAACGCTAGACGACATAGCTCCTCAAAAAATGAAAATGAAAAAACAGGAAAAGTCATCCCCATGGTTTAACTCATCAACCCGCGAGCTTAAACAACGCTCCCGTAGATTAGAAAGAACTTGGCGTTCAACAAAAACAGACCTAGATTATATAGCCTGGAAGGATAGCTTCAAAACTTATAAGAAAGCTCTGAGTAGAAGTAGAACTAATTACTACTCATCCTTAATAGAGGAAAACAAAAACAACCCTCGCTTTCTTTTCAGTACTGTAGCCAAACTGACCAAGAACCAAAATAGCGTTGAGCCCACCATTCCTAACAATATATGTAGTGAGGACTTCATGAAGTTCTTTCAAAATAAAATTACAACGCTTAGGGATAACATCCATCAAACCCTACCGTCCGTTAGCCCCATAACAGAGGAACTGGTTAAACCTAACAGTCATCTGGAATGCTTTCAGCAAATACAACTAGTCGAACTAAATTCCCTTATTTCTTCTGCTAAACCAACTACTAGCCTGTTGGACCCAATTCCTACTAGAATTCTGAAAGAGGCACTGCCACTAATTAATAATTCTATACTCGCAATTATTAACCAGTCTCTATCAATAGGCTATGTGCCCCAATCCTTTAAACTAGCAGTTATTAAACCTCTCATTAAGAAGCCAAACTTAGACACAAGCCTTCTCTCAAACTACAGGCCCATCTCCAACCTTCCTTTCCTGTCAAAGGTTCTGGAGAAAGTAGTGGCTAAACAACTCCAGGATTATCTGCAGGAGAATAATCTGTTAGAGGACCTTCAGTCCGGCTTCAGAATGAACCACAGTACAGAGACTGCACTGCTAAAAGTTACTAATGACCTTCTAACGGCCTCAGATAGAGGTCTTCTATCGGTTTTAGTTCTTCTGGACCTTAGTGCCGCATTTGATACTGTCGATCATAATATACTTTTAAGGAGATTAGAAGATGCCGTCGGCATTAAAAACTTAGCCTTAAACTGGTTTAAATCATATTTATCTGACCGCTTTCAATTTGTTCATGTAAATAACAAATCTTCAATGCATGAACGGGTCCGGTGTGGAGTACCACAAGGCTCCGTCCTCGGACCGATATTGTTTAATCTCTATATGTTACCACTCGGAAATATAATTAGGAAACACAGCATTAACTTTCATTGTTATGCAGATGATACTCAGCTATATTTATCAATTAAAGCCAATCAGGCCGACCAACTTGTTAAACTAGAGTCCTGCCTCAGGGACGTTAAGTCCTGGATGTCTATCAACTTCTTAATGCTCAACACATCCAAGACTGAGGTTCTAATCCTAGGTCCTAAAAAGCTCAGGGATAACTTTTCAGACAGTCTGATTAGGTTAGATAATATTACCTTAACCTCTAACAGTGATATTAGGAACCTGGGTGTTATTTTTGATCAGGATCTGTCCTTTATTTCCCATGTTAAACATGTCTCCAGGACAGCCTTCTTCCATCTAAGGAATATTGCAAAAATTAGAAACTTCTTGTCCTTCAAAGATGCAGAAAAAATTATTCATGCCTTTGTGACTTCAAGATTAGATTATTGTAACTCCCTAATGTCAGGATGTCCAAACTCCTCTGTTAGGACCTTACAGCTAGTGCAGAACGCTGCTGCACGTTTACTAACCAGAACTGGAAGAAGAGAGCACATCTCCCCAGTCTTAGCATCCTTACACTGGCTTCCAATTAAATCTAGAATAGAATTCAAGATCCTTCTGATCACATATAAAACTCTTCATCAGAAGGCTCCGTCCTATATCGAGAAACTTCTAGAAGTTTATCACCCTCCACGAGCCCTTCGCTCTGAGGATGCAGGACTGTTGGTAATCCCTAAAGTCCATAAAAGTAAAACAGGAGGCAGGAGTTTCAGCCATATGGCTCCTTTACTCTGGAATCAACTACCAGCCTCGGTCCGAAAGGCCGACACCATTAGTTTATTTAAGAGTAGACTAAAAACATTCCTATTTGATAAAGCTTATCCTTAGGAATAAAATAGGAATAAAATAGGAGCACTAAGTTGAGCTGCTATAGGCCTAGACTGCTGAGGGGATTTTTTCTCTCCCGTTAAAGGGAGGAACTCTACATTTGGAGGTTCTGTTTCTTGTCTTTCTTTCTTTCTCTCTGTGTAACAACATTACTGTAGACACCAGACACTGCCGCCGTCTTTTTTATCCCTGACAGGAGGAGAGCAGGATCCAGGGGATCAGACCCAAGACTCACAGAGTGGAGTTACGACGGTCCTACTACCCGACCCCCCCCACAGCACCGGGACCCCACCGCAACGGCACGGCCCTTAAACTCCAGACTGAGATTGGCTCATCATCAGACCAACGCTCATCATAGACTTTTCTTAGTATTTGTACTTATCTGGCCTGTCTGCCACTCTCTCTCTCCCTCTTCTTTTCCTCTCTCTCCCTGTCCTATCCCATGTACTTCTCCCCCCAACCGGTCAAGGCGGATGGCCGTCCTTCCAGAGTCTAGGGTCCGCCCCACGGTTTCTTCCTGAAGAGGGAGTTCTTGAACTTCTCTCCATGCGAGGGAGTTTTTCCTGGCCACTGTTGCTTGTTACACCTGCTTGCTTTGGAAGGGTTTAGTTGGGTCCTGTTGTACTCTATCATTGTAAGAGCGCTTTGAGATGTTTGTTGATGTGATTTAGCGCTTTACAAATAAAATTGAATTGAATTGAATTGAATTATTCCTGCTTCGGGAGAAAATGTCTCCGGACCTCGTTTTCACAGCAACGTTTCAGGTGAAACCCTTCGTTTTTGTATTTGTTGCAGAAAAGTCCCTCGTTTCCATGGCTAACTTTTGATAACAATATCTGTTTCCGTGGAAACGGCAGAACCAGTGTAAACGAGGCCCGAGGTGATCAGAGCGAGCGACCGGGTCAGTCTCTGGTGAAGCTACGACACTTATTCAGCAGTTTATGAAAGTTTTTCTTAATGTTCTTGCACTTTGTGGACATCGCTGCTGAGTGAAGCGTCTGCTGCTGCGTGTGATGATCTGAAGACGACGACTGGAGAAGGTAAAGAAACGAAGGATCCAAGAGAGAGAAGGTGACCCAGCATTCCACCGCAGGCAGGACAGACACAAGAAGAAATGTGTGACGATCATCTCACCAACCTGAGGATGAGACAGAGCCTCGCCTGGGTTCAGCTCCGGGTTCAGCTGAGAGAGAGCGACAGGAATCCCCGGCGGTTGGAGGAGCAGATCTCACACTGCTGCGTGAAATGAGCGCGTCCGTGCATGAAATACGGAAGTTCGTCTGCGGCTGCGGCAAATTGAGTTCTGATGTTCACGCATGAAAATATCCGGACGCTTTCTTATTCCCCAGAGATTTTCAACGGGATTTTATTTTCACACACACACACACACACACACACACACACACACACACACACACACACACACACACACACACACACACACACACACACACACACACACACACACACACACTACTGATGGTGATAAATTCAGACTACACTTGATTCTGTTGTTTTTCATGTAGATTCAAATAGAGATGTGAAGGAAGTGTGTACACTGTGTAGAGAGTGTGCAGGTAGGGGGCGCTGTGGGGAGCAGATAGTGGCACTGTGGGGAGCAGGTAGTGGCGCTGTGGGGAGCAGGTAGTGGCGCAGTGGGGAGCAGGTAGTGGCGTTGTGGGGAGCAGGTAGTGGCGCAGTGGGGAGCAGGTAGTGGCGCTGTGGGGAGCAGGTAGTGGCGCTGTGGGGAGCAGGTAGGGGGCGCTGTTTGGAGCAGGTAGTGGCGCAGTGGGAAGCAGGTAGTGGCGCTGTGGGGAGCAGGTAGTGGCGCAGTGGGGAGCAGGTAGGAGGCGCTGTGGGGAGCAGGTAGTGGCGCACTGGGGAGCAGGTCGGGGGTGCTGTGGGGAGCAGGTAGTGGTGTTGTGGGAGCAGGTAGGGGGTGTTGTGGGGAGCAGGTAGGGGGTGCTGTGGGGAGCAGGTAGGGGGCCCTGTGGGGAGCAGGTAGTGGCATTATGGGGAGCAGGTAGTGGGTGCTGTGGGGAACAGGTAGTGGCGCTGTGGGGAGCAGGTAGGGGGCGCTGTAGGGAGCAGAGTGTGTTCTCCTGGGTCAACATGAGATGTGAGCCAGTTTAATCCCAAAAAACATTCCCGTCTGTTTCCCCTCCGGCTGACGCTCGGTCTTCCTCTGACCTTTGGCCTTCACCGCTGACACCTGATGACAGCTCCTGGGTGGGTCGTGATTTAAGACCAGACTAAGTAATTACTCAACAGGAGCTTCGGCTCATTCATCTGGACCTGCACCTGCAAACCACGTCAATGTTTTGGATCAGAGGATTTCACCTCATGTAGCTTTAGGAAGGAAGTGAAGAGAAGCACTCTGAGCTCTTTTATTCAGTCTGGAAGCACAACCCCAGTAAAAAGAGTTCAAGTGGGGGCGCTGTGGAGCCATGGAACAAAATGGCAGCCTAGGGTTGATGCTCCTCAATACCTTGCACCAAATATCCTTTAAACCATAATTTAAGTGCGCTAACTGATTGTGGACCATGTCAACATCGACTCCAGTTAAGGACTATGATATTTAACCTGCAAGAAACCAAGCTCTCCACAGGCGCAGCCCAAGGAGGAGGCTGTTGGCAGCATGGCGGACATGGTGGTGGTGCTAACTGAGCTCAACGGACTTCGCTCAGACTCAGAGGATTTTCTTTAAAGTTGGACTCTTATCGATCACCGCCTCAATAAGATGGCCAACGGCGTTGTAGCTCTGGAAAGCAACACGTGAAAAAGAATGTCTCTTCTATCATCACGAGGGTGGAAGAGGCTGAACATCGGATCATGACAACCGAGAAACAACTGGAAAAGGCTCAAACTGAACTGATAAGTGCAATAAAACGACTTGCATTCCTCGAAATGAAGACTGAGGACCTGGAAAACCGGAGCCGAAGGAACCCGACCGCTGATGGAGTTTATACAGACTATGTGACCGAGATGGCTGGGACTGGAGAACGCTAAATCCCCTATCCTGGAGAGAGTCCATCGCACCCTGGCTCCACCGAGACCAGACCAGAACAGAGCGGTCCTGATTCGGTTCCTACACTTTCAAGACCAGATTGTTTTCCGCTCCGCTAAACACTGTGGCTTCTTCCGGCACTCAATGAAGGCGGTCGCTTCTCTCTCCTCTCCTTTCCTCCCTTATCTTCCCTGCTTGCTGCTCCCGTCTTGTCTGTCCCATGTCAGAATCTAACAAGAGCCTCTCTTTACACTCCGATCCGAACCGAAACCATGGAATTGATCAGCTGCTCTATCAATGCAATCGACCAAACTTTCACGACTAGACGATTGGGCAAGGGAGAGCCCGTACGTTTGCTGCGGATACATGTTGGACTCCTGGGGGAGCTGGAGGATCGTGTGTCTGTCAATTCTTTCCATGGAGGACGTGGAAGACCTCTACATAATTGGATTCATGATAACAGGTATGCTGCTGATTGGAGCTGGTGGCTTACTGATCTATCTCAAAGTGGAGAAGACGCAGGCAGCTGTATTGGGAAGTCTGCCGATCGTCACTGAGGGACTGTGCAGGGCTTTGACAGCTCAGACTCGTGATAAACGAACTCAAAAGTATGCAAGACGCAACTCTTGAACGTTTATGCAGAATGGAAATCAACTTGGAGAATTGCAGAGCTCGGCTGGAATGCTAAAAAAATGACCACCGATTTGGAGCAGCATGGAGACCAGAGACACTCGAGGACGAGAGAAAGTCGAAGTCGTCCTGACCGAAGACAAATCTTATCTACATTCAGATTCCCTCAGACGTCCAGACGCCGAAGGCTGGATTGTTTTCCTATTTCTCCTGGATGTGTTTGTTAAAACGGAGGCTCTGTCCTCTGTTATCTCCTCACACCCGCCCCACTGGCAACTTGTCTCTGACCAGGACTATCAAGGCCGTCTCACAACACCAGACGCTGGACTGACACCGCAGAGATAAGCAACCAGGACTGCTTCACCGCCTCCGTTGGTCCCCTCCTCCCTCCTCCCTCCCACGCAGAGGCAGCTGGGGGAGGTGAGCTGCACGCCTACGAGAGGCTGCGCCCCCCCCCTTCCCCAGTGGCGGGCTGCAACACCCCCCCCCCCCATGCCCACATGTGCTTTGTCTTGAACATATGTTGTGTTACGGTCTCCGGACCTCAGTTCAGTTGTTTTCTGTGTGCTGTGTCAGTGTGGGAGTTAGTCGGCCAGCACTTGTCAATCAGTTAAGTGTGTGTCTTAATTGTTTGTTCTCCTGGAGGGAATCCCCAGAGGACCACGCATCCAGCCCGTCCCTCCTCTACTGCTGCTCAGTGTTTCCCTGCTTGTTGGTTGGCCGGCCCCCTCGCTGTCATCATCGCTTCCGGCCAATCACCTCTTCACAACGCTCATCTCAACCCTTTAAAAGCTGCATAGAGTCAATAGCAAGGGCGCCTGTGATTTAATCTGAGCAGTCCGCCTCGTGCCGTGTGGGTTTTTCTCCTGTTTCGTTATTGAATCATATTTAACAATCTTTGGGCTGTGGGACTTCGCTTTGTCACACACTTGTAGATTGATTGTAAATATTTAGTATCTAGATATTTATCTAGTTTATGGGTGGCGGTTTGAGTAATGTTTTGTTTGCCAGGTAAGTCCTAGAGTAGCCAGGCAGATTTGCTTTCATTTAATTAAGGTGCTGGAAGGCCACCCAGAATAATTAGTTAGTTGGGCGGGGGCGTTATTGGGTTGGTGACAGGGCAGAGTTTTGTTTTAATTGTTTTTTTGGTTTGCCGTCACCCGCAGCCCTTCCCTTCAATTGTTATCCTTTAAAGGTGATTTACCGCCGAGGCTCCCCTTCCTGAAGCCAGATTTCTGGGTAGTGTTGGAGCCTGCGAGCGTGTTTTTCTGTTCCGTGCCGCTTTCTGACAAAAGCGTGGGTTGTATTGTTTCTTTATATTGTATATGAATAAACGGCTGCGTGCCTTATTCACTTTACGTTCTTTGTTTGGTTTTATGTTGCTTCCCTTACCCCTAGACATACACTGGGTTGTAACGGTTGTAATCTGTGTCGATGCTTTAAATGTGCTTGAGGTGGTTTTTTTCCGAATCACACACTGTACTCCCTCAGAGCACCGTTTGAAATCTGCGTTTTTTTCTCTTCTACTCGCCTCTCGTCGTCTCTTTTTCCCCCCAAGCTTAAAAGGCAATTTCGTTGTACTTGTTGCAATGACAATAAAGTCGATTCTCATTCTGATTCTGATGTGACACATGAAGGAAACAAACTTTTCTTTGCCCAAGATCTCTCAGCTGAGACTGTCAAAACACCACAGCAACTTCAACACCGTCAGGAAAAAGTTCACTGATGAAGGAATGTTCCGAGGATTTCAGTTCAATCCGTGCCGCATGAGGATCTTCCACGACGGGAAAATACATCTTATTTGATCACCCCGGGAAGCGGAGGATTTCCATCAATGACTTGAGAGACAGAACTAATTAACACAATCGTGAGAACTGTTCACAATTCTTGTTAAAGATGATCAGTGGATGTTGACAGACTGACGGGTGAAGTCACTTTATGTAAATACTTGTTAATATGGACACTTATTGCCCTGTCTGTCGGTCGTCCCTATATTATATACCTCAGTTGCTGTGAAACTTTTTAAGTATTACCCCTATATTATGGTCCGGGCACTGACAGCGCATAGGACCCTATTGAAACTGTAGGGATTATTATTGTTATTATTATTATTATTATTATTGTTAGTTATTGTTATTATTATTATTATTGCTTGTCAGCCCAAACAGATGCATTTTTGAGGGCCTTAACCTAAATAACATTTTGTGAAACTTTGCACACTTGTCAGGCTCGGTGAAAATTTTGATAATTTGGGGGAGTTACACATGTGACTTGCAAATTGGCTCAACGGCGCCACCTGCAAAATTAAAAAAAAAGGCAGCCCCAGAATCCCATTTCACAGAGAGCTACGAAAATCGGCACACATATCTAACAGGCCAAGACAAGCAAAAAACTCTCATACGGCAATACAGAAAAATCAACAGGAATTAGGATTCTTGAAGGAAAATGGCAGATTTTGGTGAATTTTTCCGCAAATGTACAAATTTTCTAGAGCAAGCTCGTCCCAGGAGGAAACTCAGATCTACCGTAATTTCTGGACTATTGAGTGCACCTGAATATAAGCCGCACCCACCTATTTTAAAAAGAAAAAGAATTTTGTACATATATATATAGGATGCACTTGACTATAAGTTGCAGGTGTCCACGTTGTAACCGGGCATCAATTTCACAGTGGGATTGGGGGTCTTTTTTCTTATTTTTAAGAAAAAAGTAATTTTAACTGGCCGTCTCAGAGAGAACCAGGTGGGGCAGTCCCGATGACCATCTCCGATTTTCTTGAAACTGGCACACGGAGAGGTCCAACCCTTAAACCATGAAAACTGCAGACCGAAGTCTCCTGCCTTAAATTGTCTTTGTGTGAGAAGCGATTGGATCTGAGCCAAAAACCGAGCGTTTCGGCGCTAAAATCACACTTTTACACACCTATCTTCAAAAACATGCCTTTAAATCACATCAATATTGAAATAATGGTCATTGTAGTGACGTCTGGACTCCAAATTAAAGAAATAATGAATTTCTAATATATTGTGAAATTTCATAGAAACTTGGCATGGTGCCAAAAATTTTGAATTTCGCAATAGCTTATTTCCATTTTTAGAAAATGATGTCATATTACAAGTGACATATCTCCCATGATGTAAATTAAATTTTTGTGTTTTCTATTCACAACACTGAAGACACACCGGAATAACACAAAAAGTTTGAGAAAATGGTGGGATTTTCTGATTTTCAAATTTCTTTTTTCTGAACGCGGCAACATTTGGTAAAATTCAGACCTAATTAATTCACATGTTCCAAGTTAAATTTTGGCTTTTTTTCACAAAACACTATAGGAATGTAAGCAGCTTCCATGTTGAAATGGAAAAATAAACCGGGCTGTCTCAGAGAGAAGCAGGCCGAATTGCGAAACATTTTCCCAATGACCGACTCCGATTTCCCTCAAACTTTCCAGATATGTTGTCTTGAGCAATAAAACTGGTTCTGGGGTATTGGTTGTGTTCTTCTTTGCTTTTTCTCAATGTTTGAGCACTCTGAAAAGTCGACCTTTTTTGACATGCCAGAGTATCTAACAAAGAAATATGAAGGAAAACGAATCAACCTTGAAAAACTCCCATGATGTAGATCTGATTTCCCTGAATTCACCTCGGATTCATCAAAACACTATTTGACTTGTGTTTTCAAGGCTCAAACTTGTGGGATTTCCATTTACGATTGAATAAACTTTAATTTTCGGGAGAATGTAGCGGCGCGAGGTTCGGCCATTTCTCACCAGGGGGCGACGGGTGCAAGTACAACTTTCACAAGAAAACATTCCACTAAACCTAAATATACAATTATACTTATCAAAGCTTTTGCAATGAAAACATTTATTTCAACAAATAGTATTGACCTAGGTGTGTCAAAAGAAAAATAGCAAACATTTTATGCGAGCCTGGAATTCTGTGCGGGTCGTGGTAAACAACGTCACCACGTGCAGACATGGCAGAAGACAAGGTAAATCTTGAATTACAGAACTTTCCACCGTCTGCAATGGAAGAAGAATGTGCATTTGGTGAAACTACAGGGGAGTGCACCATCGCATCATCTCGTCTGGAGGACGTCTCGGGTCATCTGGCTTTGCTAAAGCTTCCTACAGAGAGTCTATCAGAATGTCAACTCAGTCTTAGAACAGGTATGTCCATCATTCGATCATTGTCATCAGTCTTGTGATCAAAATATGCACCAAATTCATACAAATTAGTCAAATTACAAGTCATTGGTGACAAATATATTATAGTATTTAGGCTAAGTAGTAGTCAATGCACTAGTAAATGTAACGGACATACTGAAAAAAATTATTTGATTATATATATATATATATATATATATATATATATATATATACCTTGTTTTACTGTGTAAATAGTATACTATTCTTATACATACGAAATTCGTCAAAAAAAAATTCTCAACCAACTGATTAACAACCATTTAATCAAGATTGACTGAAAGCATATTTCAGGCCCAGGTTTTATGAAGGGCCATGGTATCTATACTGCAATTTTTCAAAATCTATCGCTCTTTAGTATGATTTTCACAACTGATCCCTCTGACTAGGGGTCGTCGTCTGATTAATTTGCACTTTCAAATTTTGATCAATAAATATTGTTTCAATGTTGAATTCAGGCCAAGCGGTAGCTGGAAGGGCCCTTGATCCAGAAGAGACGTGGGTTTGTCAGTACCACCGAGAGCAACTGGGGGTGAGGTGGAGGAACTTTTCCCACAGTGTCCAGGCCACCAAGGTTCAGGAGGATCTGCCCACCGCCTCGACTATCAGATGTACCTCCAACTTCAAGTAATGAATCCTGATCAACAGCCTCCACCTCTTTGTGCCGGTGAGCATGTACAGTTCACATGGTACAGTTCCCATGGTTCAGTATTGCTTTGCCATCGATTATAGAATAGAATACAATAGAATACAATAGAATAGAATAGAATTTATTTATATAGCACCTTTCCCAGACATGAGTCACAAGGTGCTTAACAGCACTAAAAACGGAAAAAATTTAATTAAAAATTAAAAATTTACTCCGTCAAGGAGACAAGTATAGTTTAACCATGACAATAGATCTCAAAAGCTGCATTGTACTGATGTGACGCTTTCCACTCCAGTGAACGTTTTTATCAACCTACTGGTTGGTAGTCTGTGGGAAATCTGAAGATAAGGTGTCTAGAAGGCTTTCTGGTTTCCAATTCTCATGAAAGGATTTACTTATTACAGAGTTACGGAGTTATTCTCTGGCTGTATAATTGTTCAAACTTTTTGGGGTAAAACTAGTGTGGAGAAATTACGTTTGGAACAAAGGCATTCACGACATGGCACTTTAAAAAAAAACTTTGTACTAATGTGTATAAAAGCCGTGATGACTGCACATGGTTTTGTTCTGTGGGTTACTGAGAGTTTCCCAAATATAGTATGTTTCTTCAAGTGTGTCCTTCTTGGTGGCATGGTATTCCCTATAATTTTGACAAACAGCACTTATCCTATTTTTTGTTTTGGATAGAGCAAGACTGAAAATTGTTTGTTTGACATTTTCTGTGTTGGGCTGCATACTAGACAGTGTATTCAGAACTGATATATATCATCCTATTTTTGTTTAGCATTTTTTTTCTTTTTAAAGAAAGTGACCCTTTTGCATACAATTTCATAATATTATATCTGCATTTGGATTAGCAATACATCTACCATGCATGATATGAAACACCGTAGTTGTTTGTAGAATTCTAAATGTTTTACCATTGCGGTTGCAAAATTCACGTACAGGATATCAGATGTACAGTGTAGCGTCTGATAATAAAACATTTCAAGGGTTTTTCATTTGTCATGTACAAATTAATTTCTGTATTTCTGATTTCTATAGCCTAGTACCCAAATCAGAATGTTACACATCGCTTATTGTAGTGCATCTTCCAAAAATATGGACAAATTTCGATTTAGAATTCCACATGAAAAACTGACCCGATGTCTGCACTAGGAACTGAAAATTTGTTTTTTGTTTTATCATATATTCCCATGGCCATAGATTTTTGCATGTTTTCATGTATCCTGCACACATATTGTGAAAAACTTTTAAATTTGGCTGTTATGATGCCTTGCTCATGGGTCCACTTATGACAGTTCCTGGCACGTCGAGGTTTAAAATCAACAATTTAGATTTCTAAAAACGCAGACATCACACTAATCCACTAATTTTGCATTAGAGGCATGCATGTCGCTCATATTCCCACAATCTTACACAAACAGTCAATATAAGACCTTTACCATGTGAAATATCATGAGGGATATTGACTGTAAGTCTGTATGCAGGCGAGAAAAGGCCCAAAACCCAAACATCATAATAACGGTGATATATTACATAGCCGATGGATTTTTGAACTTCATTGTAAAACTTTCACATTTCCATAGAGTTTTAGGTGAAAAAAGTTCTTTGTACAGTGTTACGATCTCATCGAGGCGAGACCGATTCGCGCCATTTTTGCTGCGTTGAGGTAAAAACGCAATACTTCGCAGATTTCCCAAAATGTTAATGCTGTGGAGGCTGGGAAAGACGAGACGGACGAAGGAGTGGAGTCGGCTTTCTTTATTGCCTCCAGCCACATGACAGTTCACCTGTCAAACATTTCCCCCTGTGCGTCACCCCGCACTTCCTCTTTTGACACCTCCCCCGTCACCGACACCCCCCCGCACGTCACCGACACACCCGGGTGTGTTACAAACACCCCCGTTTTTCTATTTCAACATGGAAGCTGCTTACATTCCTATAGGGTTTTATGAAAAAAGCCAAAATTGAACTTGGAACATGTGAATTAATTAGGTCCGAATTTGACCAAATTTTGCCGGGTTCAGAAAGAAAGATTGAAAAATTGAAAATTCTGTAACAAGCTAAAATCAGAAAATAAAATCTACATCATTGGAGATATGTCACTTGTAAATATGACATCATTTTCCAACAATGGAAATATTGCGAAATTCACAATTGATGGAGCTCTGTGAAAAGTGAACAAAACGGGGTTGAAGAGCAAAAGTTATCAAAAGCTGTCTTTTAGGGCGTGGCCGTGACCGCGACGCAGTTTGCTTCGCCGCGAAACAGGAAGTGCAGTGTAAGTCGGCGGAACGTGGTCAGATCAGCCTGAAATTTGACACGTTGCATCAGAGTCCGGGCGCCGATCACGATATGATGACTCTCCGTCGTAACGCCATTTGAGGGCATGGCTTTGACAACCTTCGCCATGGAACAGGAAGTGCAATGTAAATAGACTGAACGTGATCAGATTGACCTCAAACTTGACACACTGCATGAGTCCAACCCTCACCACAGTCATACAACAATTACCACCATCAGCCGTAGCCCCATCTGCTGGAAACAGGAAGTGGGGTGCTCAGAACCGGCTCTATTGATATTGATTTTTCTTTCCCTCGTTTGGAGATCGACTTTATTTTTCCTACAAACTCCCAAGTAAACAGGCATGCAATGGGATGTAGTGATTTAAACTTTGCCCAGACTTTTTGTTTGTTTATTGGTGAAAATTATTTTAGTTTTAATAAGGTAGGACATTATCTAAATTAGTTTGTTAAAATACCGTAAGACATTATCTGTTCACTTTTATTATGATTTTCCGTGTGATATTGTTTGATGTAAATTGATTATTTTACGGGGTTAAAGGTCCACAAACAATCACATATACTCACAATCAATTGCTACCGTTGTTTCCTTGTGCGTTCAGTTATTTGAACTTAACCAAAACTAATATTATTCTGATAATTTACTGAGTTGCTCTTCTAAAAAATTAAAAAATACCAAAGAGCTCGAAATGACTTTTAAAAAATATAAAATCTATGAATAAACTAATACTACAGATAAAATTCAATAAGAGTGAGCAGTTTGGGGTGATGTGAAAACCACCTAGAGGAGGCGGGGCTTAGAAGCAATCTCACCAATTACTGTTTAACACCAGAGCGACCGACATGAAATTAAACCAATCAGTGTGTTTGACGTCCGAGTCGCTGTTTGAATCGGCCCGAGCTCTGTGATTGGCTTAAAGTCAGTTTGGGTTTGTTCTCTGGTGTTTCTACAAGATGCTGCTGAAGACGGCGAGCAGTGAGTCTCTGTCACGTCTCTTCTAATTTACATATTTGAAAAGGAGAAATTTGGCCGAAAAGCTGCAGGTCAGGTTCAACTTTCTCCATCATTAGTTCTTTTTAAATGCACGCAAACAAAATGTGTTCAGATTTTAGCAAATCTAATCTCCGATCAAATTTAGGATCTTAAAAAAAAAGCAGTTTATTTTGCTTTCAATGAAGTTAACGTTGGCGGAAATCAAATAATAATGAAGAGCCTCACCTAAGAAATTCATCACCAGCCGCCACTGGCGTCCTTTATCATGGATGTTACTCATATTGGTCTTAGAACCCCTGGCTATGACAATTAATCCAAATTAATGAACATATACATAAAATAGCTTTATACGCTGATGATGTTATCTTTTTTTTGACAAATCTGGCTGTTAGTATCTAGATTTGATGCAAACAGGTTGATATGTTTGGCCGATTCCCTGGATATACTATTAACTCTTCAAAATCTTCCACACTCTTCATGAATGAGGAAGAAAGACGAAATGTGGGAACACAAACCCATTTATTAATGCAATTGATGAATTTACTTACCTTGGTATCAATTCGATTGACATTTGGTATAAAGTGAATAAACATATTGAAGACACTCCACCCATCTCTTGTTTTGCCCCTATCTGGGGTAATATTGCATTTTAGTGCAGGAGAGGCAGATGGTGGCTTTAGAATCTGGACAGATGAAGGAGCATGAGGTCATGTGGTCCAGACCCTTTGAAAGGCGGCCTCTGATTGGTTCATAGGCCTCTAACTCATCCTGATGCGTTCAAATGCCGGGGCAGATGGGAGGAATTTGGACGTTTCTTTTCTTTTCAAAATGCTGAGGAAATATATATATATATATATATATATATATATATATATATATATATATATATATATATATGGAGAATATCTATGAACCTATGATCTAATTTTTCATTTCCAAAATGTTAACACGTTTGGATAACTGCACATCATTAATGCATTTCATTGAAGACTAAAATATTCTTTGCTGTGAAAATGCTGATTTTGATATAAGTATTGACGATCTTGCTCGTTCCCTCACCAATCTATGTGTGACTGTGACATTCTGAGGTTTTGGGACTGACCTATAGGAGGCCTACAAATAACAAATAGCATATAATATTCAATTAAAAACTAACACGGGTAATAGAAACTATTTCAGAGTTTACAGGTGTACAGGTTAGGGGAGTAAGCAGGGATGGAAGCAATGTAAAACTACAGGGGGCATGAACAAGTACATGTAGTGAGGCGAGGAGTGAGGTGTGGAGTGAGGTGAGTCAGGTACATGTGAAAACCATTACCTGGCTAGATGCGTCAAACATCAATATATTACTGTTAAGAAGCAAAATCTATTTGTAACAATGTAGTATTCAGTAGTCCAGAATACTTTTGACTGCACCATTTAAGGTCCATCCCTTTTTTAGTTTTTTACATACCCCCCCTCCCCATGTGTATGGAAACAATTATTGGATTTTCTTGAACAACGGGGTGTTTTAAGACGTGTTGCCATGTGTTAAAGTGTTAAAATAAAGAAAAGCGGCTCGTGTTTTCATTTCAAAACTCCATGTTTTTAATGTATTTCACAGCCTGAACGCAGAAACGACTGGAAGCTCAGCTGTAATAAATACATCTTCAACCAAACTTTTCCTTCTTCTACAGCAGAACAAGTCGATTCTCCAGCTAAACGAGGAGAAATGTCTTGATCTCCCCTGAAACATTATCAGATATTACAGAGAAGAAGAGTGAAAGCCCTCGTAATCCACCACCACTTCTGTTTCGGGCTAAAATCACACCCTACCTCAGTGGAGCTGCTCATTTTGAGGCAGATAACAACCAACCACCTCCAACCCAAAGCAGAAATTTCCCTGCTTAATCACCTGACTGGACGGCTTCTTTCACTCAAACAGGAAGTTTATCTGAGGCCAGTTTTCTCCTGTGACGGTCTCTGGTCCTCGGTTCCAGGCCTGGAGGGCCGGTGTCCTGCACGTTTTTGGTTTCTCCCAGTTGAAACGCACCCGAACGCAATCAGGGCCTCGTTACTCTGCTTTTTTTTTTTTTACAAGCTTGATATCAACATCAGATTTGAGGTGTGCTGAAGCTGGGAGAGCTAAACCCTGCAGGACACCGGACCTCCAGGCCCGGGATTGAGGACACCCTTATCTACAACCATCAGCTTCACCAGTGTTCTGACCCAAACGCGTCTCGGTGACACCAACCAGCACCATCAAACTCAGAAACAAGGCCAATCAGAGATTTCTGACGTCCGCCAAAGGTTGACCTGGACTCAGGAAAAAAAAATAAAGTTTCCAGATCGCCTCCAAATTTTAATGGAATCTTTCATGGTCTAATATCTCTGTGGTGAAAGATTTGACAATATCTGTGCAATAGTTTTGACGTAATCTCTCTAACAAACATACAAACAAATGTAAGCCGATGATTTCATTACATCCGCCAAGGACGTAAATATCGAGAAATCCAGCCGATTATCAAGTTCAATCTCTGGAAGTGTATCGATTTGACTTCCACCGTGTTCTTTTTCAAACAAATTTATACCTGGACTGTCCTGACCCCCCCAAACCCCTCAACCGTGCTGGAGGAGGAACTCACCTTCATCTGGATCTGACTGAGTGGAGACGAGCAGGAAGCTCAACAGGAAGAAACTCAGTTTGAGTGAAGAATTCTTCATCTTCACCCTGATAGCAGACAGATTTGGGTAGAAGTGAGAGGATGAAGAAGAGAAAATAGACATTAGAACTGAGGGAGACTCCGTTTATCAGCTGAGCTCATTCGGGCTCCGTTTCCACGTAGCAATGCTCCGCTCTACTGCATGTTAGCATGTAGCCTCGCTACTGTGTGAGCACTGAAGCTTGTTAGCATGTAGCATGTAGCCTTACTACTGTGTCAGCCCCAAAGCTTGTTAGCATGTAGCCTCGCTACTGTGTGAGCCCTGAAGCTTGTTAGCATGTAGCCTCACTACTGTGTCAGCCCTGAAGTTTGTTAGCATGTAGCCTTGCTACTGTCAACCCCGAAGCTCGTTAGCATGTAGCCTCGCTACTGTGTCAGCCCTGAAGCTTGTTAGCATGTAGCATGTAGCCTCACTACTGTGTCAGTACCGAAGTTCGTTAGCATGTAGCCTCGCTACTGTGTAAGCCCTGAAGCCTGTTAGCATGTAGCATGTAGCCTCACTACTGTGTAAGCCCTGAAGCCTGTTAGCATGTAGCATGTAGCCTCACTACTGTGTAAGCCCTGAAGCTTGTTAGCATGTAGCCTCACTACTGTGTCAGCCCCGAAGCTCGTTAACATGTAGCCTCGCTACTGTGTTAGCCCGAATAGTGTTGCCAACTCCCTGAAAATAAAATAAGGAGCTCCTCACTGGCAGGCCGGCCGACCCGATTGCGTTCACTTTTTGTAACAATCTGACTTAAACCTGAACTTTAGGAGATACAAATTATTTAGCAATTAATTTTTATTGCAAAAATACCAAAATTAACCGAATAAAATCTGTATTTTTCCAAAATAGAAACCTGTCTTGCTTCATAGAATAAAAATACATATTTCTTTAACAGAACTCCATCCGGCTTAAATTACAATAGAATCACAACAATCTAATTGTGCTACTCTAACTAAATGTTTTTATATTTCCCCCCAAAAAATGTCATACACAGCTCTGGAAAAACTTCAGAGACCACTGCAAAATTATCGGTTTCTCTGATTTTACTACTTTTAGGTATGTGTTTGAGTAAAATTAAGATTTTGGTTTCATTCTATAAACTACTGACAACATTTCTCCCAAATTCCAAATAAAAAAATTGTCATTTAGAGCATTTATTTGCAGAAAATGACAAATGGTCAAAATAACAAAAAAGATGCAATGTTTTCAGACCTCAAACAATACGACGAAAACAAGATCATATTCAGTTTAAAACAAAACACAATACTAATGTTTAACTTAGGAAGAGTTCAGAAATCAATACTTGGTGGAATAACCCTGATTTTTAATCCCAGCTGTCATGCGTCTTGGCAGGCTCTCCACCAGTCTTTCACACGGGTCTTGGGGGACTTTATTCCACTGCTGGTGCAAGAATTCAAGTTTACAGGAGATATTTGCTGTATATAGTGACTTTGGCAGTTTTTTGTTTTTAATTGAGTCGTTATACATTCGTAGCAGTAAAGGGGCCACGTCAGTTGCATATGCCTTATAGAACTCGATACCAAGGCCATCGTAGCCAGCTGCCTCCACATTTGGGAACTCTTTTATTGCTGTGAGTACTTCCTGTAGTAAAATGTCTGAGTTAAGCTCATTCTGTGCATTTTGAAACTAGTTTGGGGAGCTGAAGAGATTGCAGGAATTGAAGAATATCTTCTTCCTTTGTAAGAGTTTGGGATGTATATAAACTTGCTTAGAAATAATACTGTTATATTCTTGTTTTAGTTTTATAATGTTCTTAAGTACAGGTGGAGGAGGAGATTCTCTATACAGTTTGTCCAGCGAGGTAAGATGTTGTTCTATTTCCACCAGCTTGTGTCTCGTTGCTTTTTTTTGTGCAGCTTCATATGATATTTTACGAACCCTCTCAGTACCACTTTGAAGGCTTTCCACAGAGTTGAATCTGAGACGTCCCCTGTGTCATTGAAAGCCACATATTCCTTGATAAAGACGGAGCATTTCTTGCGAAACATATCAAGTAGGTTGGGATTAAATTGCCAGTGGTAGTGAGCCTTCTTCCATCCTGCATTCAAGCCGATAGTAACAGGACTGTGATCGGAGATCAAGATATTGTGATATTTTGATGAAGGGATTGCTCACAGTAGTTCAGAATCAATTAGAAAATAATCAATTCTTGTATAGGTGTTGTGAAATGGGGGGAAAAAAAGAAGTATTCTTTCTCGGTGGGATGTTGTAATCTCCAGACATCGATGAGGTTAAGCGACTTCATCAGACTGTTCAGCACAACTGTGGACTCGGAGAGGTCGGCGGGGCGAGGGGGAGGATCTGTCCACAAATGTGTCTAAGACGCAGTTAAAATCCCCCCCCCCCCCCCCACTGTCAGAGTGGTTGTTGATAGATTAGGAATAAGATGAAACACACCCCGGAAAAAGGCTGGATTATCAGAGTTCGGTGCGGTGTGTTTAACGGGGTGACCTGGTGCGTTAAAATGGCGCCCGTCACAATTATGAATCGGCTGTAAGGATCGGTTTTGGTGTTTTTGTGTTGAAAAGGAATATTTTTTTAATCAGTATGGCGACACCACGTGCTTCAGCTGAAAAAAGTGGCCTTATAGGTTTGTCCTATCCAAGCACACTTCAATTTTCACAGCGTCTTTATGTTTATGTGTTTCTTGTACAAACATAATGTCACTATAAAGGTTCTGCAGATGAGAAGCTACTCGGGTTTGAATAACCCAGCCAAGAGAGCCAGACGTTCCAGGAAGTTAGATTAATAATGTTATTTCCATCAGCGCTGCCATCGGGACCGCTCATGACACCAATGTACGACAAAAATACTGGACACCATAATGTACAAACACATTGTTATGAGTACAGCGCATAAAACAAACGAATAAAAAGGATGATCTATTCCCTCCCGTACCCTCGTTCCCAAACAAAGGGGAGTGGACAAAAACCCCATTAATGTGGAACCGCTGAGCTGAAGACCTGCACATAGGTTCACTATGAGCTGGACACTAAACTTCAGCTCCACTTCACCCTACAGGGGTGAAACAATCCCTCGAACGCTTCAATCATTTGGAAATGTATTATTTAAAGTCCCGAGGCTGACGGCTTATAACAGGTGTTGGTTAGAACAAAGGTGATGGTGACAAACTGAGATCACCAGGTTATTTTTTTATTTATTTTTCTTTACTTTTTTTTATTTATTTGTTTTTTTGCCTCTATTGCACAAACGGTAAGTTACCTTAGCCTGTTGTGAATTAAGTTAAAACTGAGAATGCTGAAAATAAAACTCCCACGCAATATAACAATGATTTGTTTGACTAGTTTGTCAAACCTTGTGTTTAGAGAGCTTTTCATCCCTTTAATCGCCCACAAAAAAATTGGGCGACGTGGCATCTTCCTCCATCGGTGTTTCCACGGGGTCTTTTTTCCGGGTTAGCTGAGCTTGGGGCGCTCACGCTCGCCAGCTCAGTCGGTGGATTGTCGCCAGGTTTTCCCGCCACTTTTGGCTTTTGTTTCCTGTCCTTCACGATCATTAAGATATTTATACGTAATGTACCACTGTCAGCGACGTTAAAAAAGTAGGCGTTATATATCTAAATAAAGGCAGGGTGGTGGAGCCAAACAGAAACACAACCTACTCCATGCTCCGCCCACCTCCGTTCCACGATTCCGTTTGTCAAGGGACGGTTGGCAACCCTAGCCCCGAAGTTTGTCTGCTGAAAGTAACTAAAATGTTACTTGTAATACAACTTTGTTACTATTAAAACAAACAGTAAAGTAGCTACGTTACTTTTTAAGGGAGTAACTAGTAATCTGTACACAGATTACTTTTTTTCCGAGGTAACTGTGGCAACACTGCCCGGTAGCATGGAGCCTCACTGTGTGAGCCCGGAGCTCATTATGAAGCATGCCTTGCTCACTGACTCCACCTCATTAATCATCACTTCACCTTTAAAACATGATTGAGTCAATAAACCGAGTTTGATATCAACAGTTACTAACTACCCTAACCTAACCCGAACCCGAACACACACACACACACACACACACACACACACACACACACACACACACACACACACACACACACACACACACACACACACACACACACACACACACACACACACACACACAGTGTTCTAGAATCTACAAAAGTTTGATTTCAACGTGTCAGTCTCGTCTGGAATATTTGTTGGAGTGTGATTCCTTCACATGGTGGGGAAGTGACAGTAAATCGACTCTTCTCTTCGTGCGCTTTTCTTCCAGCTGCGCACCGAGGAGCGTTCACTTTGATTTATGAGGTTAAAACTCCTCACTTCTCCTTCCAACTGCTGCTGCGAAAAATCTCATTCCACTCGCTGCGACACGGTCTGTTGCGCGTCTTTTACATGGAACGCGGACTGTTACACGTGGAAACCCGGAGAGCAGCGCGAGGTCCGCGGGAGTTCCTTTGAGCTCGTGGCTCCGGTGAGAGAGCACCGAACCCAAGGTGAAGCAGCAACACAGACCGGTTCGGAACCGAGCCTCCAGGAGCCGCAAGCAGCACTGGGTGGACGCAGAGACGCACTGGTGAGGCGCGCGCGGTGTTATGCGCACCAGAGCGCATAACGCCGCGCGCAGAGAGGGATCGATGTGTGGAACTTGGTATGTGTGGACGTGCGCGCTTACCTCCGGATGGGACACGGGCACGCAGCTCTCCTCCTCGGCGCACTTGGCAGCTGTGACCCGATGCGAGCTCCACCTGCTCCAACTGGCTCCACCTGCGCTCCAGACCTGCAAGAAGCTGCGCAAAGCTGAAGAGGGTGGAGGAGGCGCGAACCGGAAGAACTTTCGCAGTAAAACCGCCTTCTCACGAGCTGTGGAGAGAAGACCTGACCGCTCCAACCACCCCCCAACTCCACCCACCTCCAGCATCAAACCATCCATCTTCTATTACGCTTAATCCTTTTCAGGGTCACGAGGCTGTGGAGCCCGTCCCACCTAACTATGGACAAGGAAAGTTACACCTGGACAGGTGAGGACAGGTTGACCTGGACACGTCTCCAGTCCCTCACAGGACAAACACTCAGAGACAGATGACCACATAACTTAACATTTACGTTCATCAGTTAACGTCTCATGTAAACTTCAATGAGATGTGAGAGAGCACCAACCACTGCTCCACCATGTAAGCCTCCAGCATCATACCAGACACCACCAGATCCACCCACGCCCAGCATCATACCAGACACCTCCAGCTCCACCCACGCCAAGCATCATACCAGACACCTCCAGCTCCATCCACGCCCAGCATCATACCAGGCACCTCCAGCTCCACCCACGCCCAGCATCATACCAGACACCTCCAGCTCCACCCACGTCCACCATCATACCAGACACCTCCAGCATCATCCACCTCCAGCTCCACCCACCTCCAGCTCCACCCATGTCCAGCATCATCCAGCTCCAGCATCATCCACCTCCAGCTCCACCGACTTCCAGCTTCATACCAGACACCTTCAGCGTCATCCACCTCCAGCTCCACCCACCTCCAGCTCCACTGACTTCCAGCTTCATACCAGACACCTCCAGCATCATCCAACTCCAGCTCCACCCATGTCCAGCATCATCCAGCTCCAGCATCATCCACCTCCAGCTCCACCGACGTCCAGCTTCATACCAGACACCTCCAGCATCATCCACCGACATCCAGCTTCATACCAGACACCTTCAGCGTCATCCACCTCCAGCTCCAC
This sequence comes from Lipophrys pholis, assembly GCF_963383615.2. Taxonomy (NCBI): domain Eukaryota; kingdom Metazoa; phylum Chordata; class Actinopteri; order Blenniiformes; family Blenniidae; genus Lipophrys; species Lipophrys pholis. Next base: position 23,513,449 of record NC_137643.1, read on the forward strand.
CCACATCGGTTCCACTCCAACTTGCTGCTCAGAGATGTGAAATAATACAGGACAGATTTTTTCTGTGACATCTTGATTTGTTGTTGGTTTCTTGGTATTTTATTGGGGATTTCTTGGGTTATTTTTAGACTGACGCTGTGGAGACATTTAAAAGTCAGATCAAAGGAAATCAAACCTCTCACACACTGATGGTGAACCTCTCACACACTGATGGTGAACCTCTCACACACTGATGGTGAACCTCTCAATCGCTTTTTATTGAGCCTGCTGTTAAATCCCAGAAAAAAATGCCTTTAAACTGATAACTGGGCTTTGTAGAAAGCTGTAAACATTGCAGTGATAAAACCCTGCAGCTTCAGACTCAACTTTCTTTATTTGTGCATCACACTGATGCTTCTCCATAAGGTTTGTTTCTCTCTGGTGTTTCATTTTGAAGGGCCATCATGCAGACGTACTCCCGGTTACAGTCTCATGCTGCAGCTTGTTCCTGCCTGGTTCAGACCTGCTGCTGGGTGTTTCCCGTTTCCTGCATTCATGCATTCATGCAGCCTGCAGCCATTCATTTTGAGACCTGCTGGAACCATGCTGAGGCATCCTGGGATGGTGGGCGGGGGCGGCGCCCTCTGTCCTAGGTCCAACTGTCTCACTGTCCTACTATCCTAATATCAACTGTCTCTCTGTATACCAGCACGTTCTCTACAAAGTGTTTGATTGTGATTTTCTCTGACCTTTGCGAATCTAGTTTGGACTGGATCTGGACCTTTTGGCCTCTGAACCGTCTTGTTTCTGGACCCTCCGGTGGCTCAGACAGCGGGTCACTGATGTCTCTCTTGGAGTCTAACGTCATTCCTGTTTGAGAGTCTAACTTCCGACTGTTTCAGAGACTAACTTCCAGTGATGTGCAGTTAGGGTAGGCAGGGCCTACCCAAGGCTGAATTGAAATGAATGAAATTTTCATTTTGATTATTTAAGATAAGATATCCCTTTATTTATCTCGCATGTGAAGAAATTTGTAGTGGTACAGCAGGATAGTACAGAGAAAGAAGCACACATAGCAGGAACTAAAAAAAGCAGATAAAAATACAATATAATAGAAAAATATGCACACGGTGCTTATAAGTGTGGACATGTACAGAATATGGGGGTGGATGTATTTTACACAGTAAATACGTTCTTATAGATTTCTATTGTTATTGCACCACTTCTTGCCCAGTTGGAGTGGAGTGATATTGTCCGGTGGTGGTGTGCAGTGGTCTACTGGGAGCAGGCTTTGTTGAAGAGTCTGACTGCAGCAGGGAGGAAGGACCGGCGGTATCTCTCCTTCAGACACCGCGGGTGGCGAAGCCTGTCACTGAAGGAGCTGGCTTTTTTTGTTTTAAATATAATAAAATTATATCATTATAATTTATTTTTCAATTTCCGGTAGCCTACGGTACCTATAGCTTTGAAAGTGTCAGCATTTTGCGATTTTCATAGCCCAAATGACTTAACACCGCTATTTCCTGGTACGGCAGAAAGGCTGTACAATTCACTCACTCCTGGGGTTTCTTACTGTGAAGGCCACACCCCCTCCTGAAGGCCACACCCCTCCCGAAGGCCACACCCCCTCCTGAAGGCCACACCCCCTCCCGAAGGCCACACCCCCTCCTGAAGGCACAATGCTGCTCTGCCTTTGCCGGTCAAATCCAGTGTACGGATGTTTTTGCATGTGCAGTCAGTTCCCCAATATGAAAATCATTTACGTAAAAAGGCAGATCACTGCTCTGCCTTTGAACGTAACCATGCTATGCTAAATGTTATGTTAATTCCCAGTGCATTATTGAATTGACGCTGCGCTGCTGCTACGCTCTCTAGCTTGTTGGCGGGTTAACAGGCAGGACAACAGCGCTGGAGACGATAAAGACATTTTCACAACTTTCTTTTGAGGGAAAAACAGCTTTTAAAAGATGGGAGACCAACACCTGAGTGACCAGACCTTCTGCAAAGGAAAGGTCAGAAAATTGTTCGTACTTTCATGTCAATCTGGGTTTCAGACGCGCCACAAAAGTGGTTTCAGCACCGCAGAAAGCGCTGCTCTAAGAGTCGTTTTCATTTCCTCCGTGTTTCTGTTTCTAACATAATCAATGGATTATGTCATGAGATATATCTTGTGGGGAGAGTCTGCAGACTGCTATTGCTATTAAAGTTTCTTTAATGGTGTTTTACCATCTTGATTATGTTAGATTAACATATTGTAGAATCACGGTGCCGATCGCTGCAATGCATTATAGGAGTTGGGTTGGTGGCATTTCTAATGTCTTTATTTGGGGTTATATGAACCGTGTTAGTGTTGGTAATGATTGTGTCGAGTTGTTGTTTTTGTTGCCTAATTAGTGTAGTTAGTTAGTTGATCTAGTTTCGCTTCATATTTGGAAGTTGGCAACCAGGAGTGAAGAGGGTTTTGTGTGTCATGTCGCCCTGCCATGGTGTTCCTGTATCGTGCGTCAAAGTAAAAGGTGTCAGTTTCATTTGTGAGTCCTCTACACTCTACACCATTATTGTTGGTGTAGATTTTGGTGGTCAGCTTAAACAACCCAGGACCTACCCAACCCTGGCGATGACAGCACTTCTCTGCTAACTTAATGTGCGTTTCAGTCCTTCAGAGTCTAACTTCACACGTGTGGGTTTCAGAGTCCAATGTCAGACTTGTTTCAGCCTGACCTGCGGTCATGAACACGGAGTGAACTTCACTCCAAACAGCTGCGAGTCTCCTGCAAGACAAAACTCGGCAAATATGCAACATAGGGTCAAAGATTCTGCAGCAAGGCCGTAGCCAGGATTTTTTTTGGGGGGGGGGGAGGGGGCTGAACTCAACATGTGGTGTGCATTTTACATGCGGTGCGGATTACTGTATAAACAGTTTTCTTTATGAAAAGTACACCTAATTGTTCCTAAGTCAAACACATTACACGTTGGTTCTTTGCATAACTGCAGTAAGAGCCCCCCGTAGCCTCCGGCAGTCTCTGCATTACGTTATAGCGAAGGTGAAAGAATCTTTCCACCGTGGGAGCCGAGATAAAAACTTTGTGGATACGGTGGATCCGCACAGCGGTGCCGTGTAAACGGACCCCCCCAAAAGAGAAGAAAGTTCTGCAGGTATTCGTATTCGTTGTCGTGTAAACGGGCCCTCAGCCGCTCTTCACTGGAGCCCCATGCCCACACCTCATCTCTTTAGCAGTGGGTGTACTGCGCAGTATGAGGCTACAGTATGTACAAGTTGTGGATGGAAAGGTAACCAACAGTTCCGATTTTTTCATAACCCTCCCATTGGGGTACCTCGCACATTGGTATGATTCCATAAGGAGTGGCTGAACCACTGCAGTCTGCTGATTGGTAGTGACGACCGTTACTCTCAACAAGCCCACGATAATTAAATAGCTCATCTGCCGTGAACCCTCCCATTGTTGTTTATATATGCTGCTTTGCGCACACTGGTTGTTTTGTTTACTCCGTTTATTGTAATGTCGGCGCACGACACAGCCCCCTGCCCGCCAGACGAGCTGCAGATGCTCCCCACCAGAACAGTAGAGGAGGACATTCAGCTGTTTACAATGAGAAAGTTCCACTTGCTGTGTCAGAGATGGGACGGCCCAGTGATTACTATTGCACAATGACGTCCAGCAAGATCTTGGATAAGGGTCATTGGATCATTGCTGCAACTTCCACACAGTAGTGGGGGGCTCTGATTGAGCAACGGGGGGGGGGCTGAGAAAGGGCTTGGAGGATGCATTACCTTAAAAAACTACTTGATTTTGCTTGGGGGAGCAAAAAACTCTCTCTCTCTCCCTCTCTCTCTCTCTCTCTCTCTCTCGCTCTCCCTCTGTCTCTGTCTCTGTCTCTGTCTCTGTCTTAATGCTGCCCCCTGCTGGATCACAGCTTGTTTCACACTCAGAACATAATTTTTATTAAGATAAATCTTTTTTTGTCATTGTACAAATCACACCTCAGTCTGAAATTCACCCCTCATACACCGCGGTGCCAGCAAGACAAGAAAAAGTTCATCTGCATTTTATTCACACAATACACTACATTAAAACCGTCTGAATTCATCACACTCCCGGACTGTACCATCATAAATACTACAAGAATAAATAAGTGTATTGTATGAAACCTATTGAGATAAAAAATGTCCTTACTATATAGAGCAGTAAATGGGCAGTAACGTGGCTCAGTAGCACAAAAAGGGGCCAATTGTACATTAATTAAATCTATTGCTCTGTTAAAAATAAAACTGTCCCTGAGTCTGTGTGTGTGTGAGCTCAATGCCCTGAACCTCCTGCTAGAGGGCCCCTGGTTCAAACACCCCTTCCTGGTGAGTGTGGTCATTCAGGATGCTCTCCTGAGACAGTGGGTTCTGAAGAGGACCTCCAGGGAGGAGGACACACACACACACACACACACACACACACACACCACACACACACACACGCACACACGCACACACACA
>NC_137643.1:23522934-23570434 GCF_963383615.2 Lipophrys pholis
GGGGTCACCATGTCGAGGCAGGATGGCGAGCAGAGAGAGAGGTGGTGGGCGGTACCAGCACTAATGGTTTGGCTCTACATCCAGCGGTTGTTCCTCTAATGAGGTTCCAGGGGTCTCCAGACCTCCAGGGGTCTTGACTCCCATCCAAAGCTTTGATAAGGCCGTTAACTGGAGTTGAGAAAGTGAGCAGAGACCAAACCACGTCAGATCAAATCAAATGAAAGCAGCTGAACGTCTGATGAAGTGCAGGACTGTGATTCTGGAGCTTTGGAGTTTTGGTTGTTTGTTCTCCAGTCGTGGTGAAGAGCTGTACAAGAACTCACTATACCATCTCGTGCACATGTGTCAAACTTGAGGCCCCCGGCACCGAGTGTGGCCCGCCACATTATTTTATGTGGCCCCGCGGGGACTTAAAGGTCTGATTGTCTTAAAATGAATACCGCATTGTTCCCAATTGACGCGCAGTGCACGAGTGCAAGCCTGGGAGTGCTCGTCTATTGGTCTCTTGGGAACACGCGAGCGCAGGTTCAAACATTCTATAGAATACAGTCATTATATGTGCCTTTGTTGACATGGAAGTAGTTCTGCACTTGCGCATATCCAGATTAGTCCCCACCGCCCCACCCCCGCCGTCCTGTCTTCCACCCGACGGCGGACAACCCCCCAACGAGAAACCGCTCACGACACCCCCTCACCGCCCGCTGCGTTAAAGCACGGTCACGGAGGGACGAGGGCCCAACAAGGCACGCCACGCGACAGGGAGGGAGGGGCAACGGGGCGACTGCTCCCTCCAGCCGGAGCGCCCCCGGCGGAGCTGTGATAACAGTAAAGCTTAAAAAAAATATTAAATTGACTGTTGTTCATGCACTTTTGTACTGATTGCAAAATATCCTTTTATCAAGTGCTGAGGTTTTCTTTGAGCTCGCCACATCTTTGAAAAAGTGCAATGACCATAAACTACATTTCCCACAATTCATGCCGATTGTATTACCCGCGATGTGCCAGCACGACGCCACGAGATTGCAGTTAATAAACATCTATGCAATTTTCAACAAGTAGAATTGAGAAATACAAACGATCCAAAAATGTCCAATCAGAGAAAACTTGATGCAGATGAAAGGATGTTTGATGAACGATGGGAAGGAGAAGACATGTTTGTGCTTCAAGGAGAAAAACGGTTTGTCTTTAGTGTTCTGAGGCGTGTCGGGTGTCAAACAGAACAATATCAGTCCACATTTTGACACACAGAGCTGTCTGAAGGGAATGAAGAGAGACCATTTCTAAACCTCTAAGTGCAGTGTTACGGTACCGTCACGTGACTGTACAGTTGTACGGTACCGTCACTCGACTGTACAGTGGTACGGTACCGTCACGTGACTGTACAGTGGTACGGTGGCACAAAAAGTGCAGAAATGGAATGGTATGGTACGGTTCGGGTTTCCACGGCAAGAATTGCTGACTGAAATAACCGCTCCAAAGGTTGACGCTTTTCCGTCGCCCTTCCGTCGGGGTACTCAGGACAACTGAACGGTCCGGTTTTGAGGAGCCGTTTGCTGATTGGTCAGTGATTTACTACGCGCCCTCAATATTTTACTATGCCGGCTGTATGAATCCTCTGTTGTTAGCATATTCAGCTTTGCACTGGTTGCTTCTTTTTAGTCGTTTTCTTTTTGCTGCGCAACTGTCACGTTGGTCCCGAAAGAGCAGAAGCGAGGCAGGGACCGGGACTCGGGAACTGGCGCTACGCCCGTAACCAAACTGGGATCGGCACTCTGGACGTCCGTCAGCCAGATCGGAGCAGCTCCGATGCACTACAGAGTCCGCTCGTCGCGTCACTTTGTGTCGCTGTCCAACCTTCTGTGTAAATTTGAATATAAGAACTAGGGATGTCCCGATCCGATCGGTAGATATCGGATCGGGGCCGATATTAGTGATTTGTGAGTGATCGGGGATCGGCAAATCCAGCCAATCACCCCGCCGATCTAAAAAAAAGAAAACAAAATAAAAAACGCGGTCCGCTACGTCACCTAATAACCAGAACAATCAGGGACTAGAAGCTCCGGTCGAGCTGCAGAAGCTAGAAGCAGGCGGAGCGGGGCCATAGACCTATAAAACTAGAGTTTATGTGTTTATGTGCCGAAGTCTACGTCTAAATTTCTATGTGGTCTGTCTTCTTCTGCTTTTTTATTGTGTTTGCTGAGTCACAGCGCCCCTAAAGGCCTGGCATGTGTACTACATGCCCTGAAGCCTCGTGTTGAGCCGTGTTCATAGTGAGGTGGGGACGGTTTGTTGGAAGAAGGCCAGGGAGAAAAAAAAGATTGTTTTTTCGTCATGTGGATGTTCCTCAGTTTACAACAACAACTAAAGAGAAAGAGAAGAATTTTGATTCAATAAGTGAGTTTTACAATAATTTCTAGCTAAACAAAGCTTCTGCCAATAGTGCTTTTAGCTTCAGATGTCTTAGTCGCTCCAAAAATTATAGTATATTTGCAATAGTAATGTGAGTATCGGATCAGGAAAGTATCGGAATCGGCCGATACTCAATTCTGAAAAATCGGATCGGTATCAGGGGCAAAAAAGTGTGATCGGGACATCCCTATTCTAAAGGCATCTCTCCTGTTTCGACTTGCAATGCCGGAACTGGAGTGGTACGAAATGCTCCACTACATACTCTTAACACTTTAGCTTGTACTGTCTCGAGTCTGGAGAGTATCGATGGAGCTGATCCCTAGGCTATGCATCCACAATCAAAAATTGCTTGAATCATTGCTCTATAAATCAAAACCAACTATTCTTCATCTGCGCCCCAGTCGGATCCCGCCACACATCTAAGAACATTTAATTACCTTCTCACACTTTGCGCACACCTTTGCAATATGTGCACTCCATGTCAGTCTTTCTTCAAACCACATTCCCAAAAATGTAAAGTTCTTCACTCTCTCAAGAGCCTCGCCATATATTTCCAGTTTTTGGGTTGGGATCTTCTTTTTGTATCCAAAAATCACGAGTTTTGATTTATCTGTAGATATTATAAAATCCCCGGTCCCGAGTCCATTTCACTGCGTTGTCCAACTCTCTTTGGGTTTGGTTCAGAATGTATGAGAGGTTTCTTCCCCGCTTCCAGAGCCCCATCATCTGTATATAGAGACAGACCATAATCTCTCCCTACTGTGCTAAATATTCCATTAATCAGAACATTAAATAGCACTGGATTGATGACACTCCCCAGTGGGGTTCGTTTTCCACTTTAAGCTCCTCGGACAATTCACTTCCCACCCTCACCTGAATTGATCGTTGGCTTAAAAAGTTATTAATCCAGTTAAACATTCTTCCTCTTATTCCCGCATCTTACAAAGCAATTGTCAGTCCCTCTCTCCAGAGCATGTCATCGGCCTTTTCAATATCGAGAAATACTACCACCACTGCTTCCTTATTTGCTTTGGCTTTGTTGACGTCACGCTCAAGACGAACCTGCGACGCTCTCAACTGTACCTTCTGCGGAGCAAACGCGCACCAGATTTGGCTCTAGGTACGCTGTGCTGTACTGCTCCGTACCGCTCCGTTCCGTCCCTGCTCTTTTTGTGCGGTGGAAATGAAGCATAGGTGAAAACTATTTGCTGTGTATGTCACAGAGCGCAGGCTGAGGCCCAGGCACAGGAAACAAGCCGAAGACTGAACAGAGATTTTTACTGTGATGGTTTTTATTAAAGATTAAAGTGGAGTAGGTCTGAAGCAGAGCTGATGGAGTCCTGGACAGATCCGGAATCTGGGGGAATATCAGGCAGTGAGTCCAGGTGGGACCTCCAGGACGGGTCTGCAGCTCCGGGTCTTTCTCCAAGACTGAGTTTGCAGAATCTTTATGATGGATTCACGACGGTTAGAGACTTTCCATGGCTTCATTTCTAAAACATTGTGTAGGATTCCTACTAAAAATGTCCGTGCGCCTAAAAGCTGAAAATGGCGTGCGCCCCCCCAAACATTGTGATCGGTAAAACCATGTGTACGCACATCTGCACGCACTTTACTTTTATAGATCCCAGTCCACCTGGAAGGTTGTGCAGCTGACAGAAAAAATGAAGAAAAGAAAAGGAATTTTACGGAGAGAGAAACAGTCATGAAGAGGTGGAGGTCAGGAAAATGAGATTATTTGGTGCCACAGTAGTGGAATCGCTAATAAAAGAAAAAAAACAAGCAATCGACAGCTCGTCGTCCCTGCTGGAAATTTTGCGAGAGTCTCAGAGAGATCAGTGACTGTAGAGGTGGAGGAGAAGAATCTGATGTGAAGGTGGAGGTCAGAGGAGAATGACATCATGGAGGAGAGTGACATCATGGGGGAGAGTGACATCATGGAGGAGAGTGACATCATGGAGGAGAGTGACATCATGGGGGAGAGTGACATCATGGAGGAGAGTGACATCATGGGGGAGAGTGACATCATGGAGGAGAGTGACATCATGGAGGAGAGTGACATCATGGGGCGCAGCACCAGAGCTCACTGCTGGACACCAAAACAGCCCCCATAGTTGTGACGCCAGCGTGTGTCAGAGTGTCGGAGAGGGAAGGAGACATTCAGGTGGAGACACAGCAGACCGATAAAGTTTTATCTGTTACTTCAATAGTTTTATTAAATAATATGAATTCAGTATTTGAACAGGGACTGTAAAAAGGCTCAGTGGACTTTGTGTTTTATCCTCAGTCACTGGAGAGGTGGAGGTGGAGGGTGGAGGAGGAGGTCGTCTGCCTCCACCACCGCTGCACTCCACAGCAGAGCGTCCAGAGCACATGGCAGTACAGCGCCTCCACACTGCAGCTTTACTCACGTCTGTCACTGCACTATTTATGTGTTTACTCTGAAATTAGACTGATTGTTACTCACTTTGTCATAATTAATAATCAATCAGTTCTATCCAGCGCTCTGGATCACTTGAAGATGGAAGTTTGACATATGAACATGGAGCTGCTGATTCAGTAGTAACGTTCCACTAAAGAAACATCTATCCCACTGCAGCTCGGCTGTTTATGATTATGTGGATCTAAAGTCTGATATTTGAAGATATTAAACATTTGAGATTAATCTGGCTTCAATTCTCCACCTCACAATAAGCGCTGCAGGTTCCCCGTCTCCAAAATGTGCGCAAGGTTCAAAGTTTGCGTACCGCTACGCACATTCTCCTGCAAAGTTTATTTTTTTTCGATCACAAACTCTGCGTGGGAAGTGACGTACGCATCTTTCAGGACCTGTTTTGTGCTTCATTAACCTTTATGAATGAGGCCCCCTGGTGAGGATGTGCAGGTCGGCAGACTGGCGGCTGAGACTGGACTGCAGGGAGCAGAGCTGAATGCAGCCTGGTTGATCTGATTCAGGTCACAGAGTCCAGAGTTATAATCGGAGAGCTGTTTTGAAAAACCTGCACATTGGGCCGCGCAGGTTTAGTGCTCTCAGCCTCACAGCGAGAAGGTCGTGGGTTCAAATACAGCCCAGCCCTTTCTGTGTGGAGTTTGCATGTTCTCCCCCGTGTGCGCGTGGGTTTCGTCCGTGTACTCCGGTTTCCCCAACAGTACAAAAAACATGCACCGGGGTTTGCTGAGCAAGGCCCTCGGCCCCCTCAGCTCCCCCCCAAGCGCTGCTCTGTGTGGCTGCTTCCCCTCTGGGAATTAATACAGTGCTATTAAAAAAAAATAATGAAAAAAGTGTCATAGAAACTGACTGAGTACTACTATCCAGCGTGGAGTGGAGTTTGAAGCCCAGTTAAGTAGTGTGGGTTATCAGGTTAATGAGCTCCACTTGGCACTTTCGGTGAGTTGAATCAGATCATTGTCCAACCAGCATTCCGCTCCACGACCACAGCTCAATACTCCCACCTAGAGGTGACAGGGGAAGGAAAAGGGGGGGAAAAACCCCAAAATATGAGGAAACGGCGCCCCTGTGTGGCAGCCGAGGTACAGAGCGTGGCAGGATATTTTATTCAGTGTCTTATTGTGGTACTCTTTCATAAGTGATGTAACAGAAGTGAGTCATTTTCAAGATTTGTTAATACATCCATGCTAATAGTTGGTAGCACAGACCTCAGGTGAAGACGACCACGATCACCAGTGAAACACATCAGAGCAGCAATCAGACACGGGAGGCCGTTCGGTGGTCGTGTGAACGCTCCAATTCCGATGTTCCCACACCAGACCCAGGCTTCCATCGTACGTGGTACTAATTCAGATATTTTTCTACATCCGGCTGCATTGACGTGTGACTGACGTCACGGATAAGAGTCGGAGGAAGCGGCTCCACCAAACTAAAAGCTGTGCTTTCTTTTTTCTTCACTCTCTTTCTATTTTCCCTCCTCATGTTGTCTAGAGTCTGTCGGCTCATAGAAAATGGATCCAAACGGGCTGACCAGCGTTGCCAGATATGGCTAGTATCCCAGTGGAGCCAAACTCTCTTAACTTTGTTTATTTTGTGCATTTGTGTGTTTATGACATGTTCTTTATCACACCTATAATAGTTTTACGGTTTTAACATGATTCCTACACAGGCGGAGATTTGAGCTGATTTTTATTGAGGTGTGTGGATTTTACCTGGTTTGGGCTGAAAACGGTGAGTCACATCTGGCAACCTGGCGTGACGTCCATGTTTACTTCTGCGCTCTGGGGCCTGAAAACGTAGGATCCGATCGAGTTCACACGGCAGTCTGACAGAGGTCCCGTATAAAATGTAATGTGAATGATCACACACACAAACAATTGGATCCCAGCAAAAAAAATTGGAATTGAACATCAAGACCAAAACCATAGATGGAGTCAGAGTCTCTTAAAACACTCGAGACAAAATGGTGATCGTGACAGAGACTTTACATCCTCAAAGCTATTCCAGACCAGGCCCAGTGCTGGACCCTCTGAGACCTCGGAGGACCACTGGACAGTGTCCTGGCCTGGACCTGGGGGCGCCAGCTCTGTCCCCTCTGGTGGACCTGGCTGGTTATCAGTGGCCTCTCACTCCACTCAGCCTCAGCTCTACATGGCGTTCCATTCCTGGCTGCCTGTTTGACCTCTGACCCCGCTGGGTGAGGCGTCAACATGAATGAGCCTCAGAGGAAAACAAAGTGGCCAGAGTCGCAGTGTGATGCCCATTAGTTCATAAACGTCTGGAGTCTGGGCGAAGAAAAGACGAAGAAAAGAAAAGGAATTTTACGGAGAGAGAAACAGTCATGAAGAGGTGGAGGTCAGGAAAATGAGATTATTTGGTGTCACAGTAGTGGAATCGCGAATAAAAGAGAGTCACTGAGAGATCAGTGACTGTAGAGGTGGAGAAGAAGAATCTGATGTGAAGGTGGAGGTCAGAGGAGAGTGACATCATGGAGGAGAGTGACATGATGGAGGAGAGTGACATCATGGAGGAGAGTGACATCATGGAGGAGAGTGACATCATGGAGGAGAGTGACATGATGGGCGCAGCACCAGAGCTCACTGCTGGACCCCAAAACAGCCCCCATAGTTGTGACGCCAGCGTGTGTCAGAGTGTTGGAGAGGGAAGGAGACATTTTGGTGGAGACACAGCAGAGCGATAAAGTTTTATCTGTTACTTCAATAGTTTTATTAAATAATATGAATTCAGTATTTGAACAGGGACTGTAAAAAGGCTCAGTGGACTTTGTGTTTTATCCTCAGTCACTGGAGAGGTGGAGGTGGAGGGTGGAGGAGGAGGTCGTCTGCCTCCACCACCGCTGCACTCCACAGCAGAGCGTCCAGAGCGCACGGCAGTACAGCGCCTCCACACTGCAGCTTTACTCCCGGCTGTCACTGCACTATTTATGTGTTTTACTCTGAAATTAGACTGATTGTTACTCACTTTGTCATAATTAATAATCAATCGGTTCTATCCAGCGCTCTGGATCACTTCAAGATGGAGGTTTGACATATGAACATAGAGCTGCTGATTCAGTAGTAACGTTCCACTAAAGAAACATCTATACCACTGCAGCTTTGACCTTCAGCAGTGGACAACATGGAGCCTCGCTGCCCCCTAACGCTGGCGTGTTGTGGCTTTGTGCAGGTAGTGGTGGTGTTCATCCTGTGGAGTCGTCATGTCAGCAGAGCGTACGTCTTTCAAGCCAGTCGGCCGTCAGAGGGAGGAGACAACCCACCGCCACACACCAAAGGTCAGCTCGCTTCCACCGCACCGCACCCAGGGAACCTACTGCTTCTGCACCACGTCTGATTCCATCTCAGCATGCGGGTTACAGTTAACGTGTTCATTAACGAAGGTCACAGAGCGGTCATAGCATTAGCATTAGCATTAGCTCAGCTGTTGGCACTGTGGGGGTTTAATTGAAGGATTAAATAATGAAGTTAATCTGAAGTTACATCTGTTAGAGGAGGAAGACGCTCTATAATCTGTTAGAAGAGGAACATGCTCTGTAATCTTTACGTTGGAGGAGGAAGATGCTCTATAATCTGTTAGACGAGGAACATGCTCTATACTCTTTACGTTGGAGGAGGAAGATGCTCTATAATTAAGATGGTAGAACTAAAAGTTTCCATTCACCAGTTTCATGTTTACATGACAACACACCTCGATAACAAGCAGAGTCGTCAATTTGTGGACAAAAGCTGATGGAAACATTTTTCTTCTACGCAGATGAAATACTTCAGCTCATGACTATTTTAAAGTAATAGTTTAATTGTAGAATGCATCAGTAAAATACATAATTTGTAGCATAGGTGTGGTCGAGGCTTTCCACTGTTTCAGGTTTAAAACTATGAGACGGGATTTTCCCAATCTGAAGTGGGAAAATTCCCAGTTCTGAGTTCTGATTAGCGTGACATCAGCAACTTCTGGAAATAAAATGTCAAACGTATGAACTCATGGCAGCGTGCACACAGATCCGAAGGCGAATGAAACTTTATTTAAGCATGTGAATGCTAATCACAGCCACTGTGGCTACAGGCTAATGCTACTGCATTAGCATTAACATTAACGGTGGAAGATTTTTCAGACAGGACAGTGAGTTCAGGATCACTGACTCACTGTTTCTACTATAAACAAGAGTTTAGTCAATTACAATATACATAGTAGGGATGTCCCGATCAGATCGGTAGATATCGGATCGGGGCCGATATTAGTGATTTGTGAGTGATCGGGGATCAGCAAATCCAGCCGATCACCCCACCGATCTAAAAAAAAACGCGGTCCGCAACGTCCTTAATAACCAGAACAATCAGGGACTAGAAGCTCCGGTCGAGCTGCAGAAGCTAGAAGCAGGTGGAGCGGGGCCATAGAGCTATAAAACTAGAGTTATATATAGTGTTTATGTGTTTATGTGCAGAAGTCTACTTCTAAATTTCTATGTGGTCTGTCTTCTTCTGCTTTTTTATTGTTTGGTGAGTCACAGCGCCCCTAAAGGCCTGGCATGTATACTACATGGCCTGAAGCCTCGTGTTGAGCCGTGTTCATAGTGAGGTGTGGACGGAGGTTTGTTGGGAGAAGAACAGGGAGGAAAAAGATAGTTTTTTCGTTGTGTGGATGTAGCCTCAGTTTACAACGACAACTAAAGAGAAAGAGAAGAATTTTGATTCAATAAGTGAGTTTTACAATAATTTCTAGGTAAACAAAGCTTCTGCCAATAGTGCTTTTAGCTTCAGACATCTTAGTCGCTCCAAAAATAGACTATTGAGTATATTTGCAATAGTAATGTGAGTATCGGATCGGTAAAGTATCGGTATCGGCCGATACTCAATTCTGAAAAATCGGATCGGTATCGGGAGCAAAAAAGTGTGATCGGGACGTCCCTAATCCACAGTGAATAAACAAGAGTTCAGAGAAACAGTTACCATATTGTTGGGGACTGAGCATTTTAAGTAACGGGGAAAACAGGAGATTTTTGAAAAAGGGTTTTTTATTTATAAGTATAATCACAAGTTTCTTTGATAACAGAGGTCAACAAAACAAACTCAGAATAACTACCAAACTGAGGCGTTAACACAACAAAGTGCCCCAACAGAATGAGCCACGAGGGAGTTTCTATAGTGGCTGGGTAAAACCAACCGAAACACAAATGACATGACACAAAACTAATGATGGGGAAAACGACCTCAACTCAAACCTCTGCCATGGAAAAGAGACGGCATTGCTGATTGCTTGGGTGTCGGCGTATAACAGTCTCTGATCCATTGTCATGCCTTCTGCCACCGCCTGATGACGCCTCCCACCAGCACAGTCACTCAAATAGAAAAACAGAATTAATAGAACAGAAAATGTGTTAACGATTGCCTTTTAATGTGAAAATCTGCGCGCTCCATTTAAACTCGGGAAAATAAATGAATTATGAATAAAATAAATATAATATCGTGTGGTGTGGAGGTGAAATGTTCGGGGTGTGGCTGCAACTCAAACAAGGAAGTGAGGCGAGGCAAGTGTTTGTTCTTTGTCAATAAAACAGTTTTGAAGCTGAATGTTTCGGTGGAATTGATCATAAAATAAAATCATAAAATCAATCAACAGACTTCTGTAGATTTTTTTAAAATAAAGATTTAGAAGCATTGAACGTTAGAAACAAACAAAAGAACAACTCCATTATGGAAACTCTGCCTTGTGACGTTTCAAAAAGAAACAATTTAGTCTGTGTTTGGTCGGCTTTTAACGAAAATGTTCAAATTAACTTCATGAAAATTGGCGTTCAGAAATCAAGAGATGTAAAAATATACAAAGGTTGAGAGAAACCAAAAAACAAAGACAAACAAAAAATACAAAAAAATCTAAGTCAGTCAAACAATGAAATGAAAACAAAGAGGAGCATCAAACCCCATTGTAAAGATGAACAAAAACAGATAAATGATTAGTAAAACAAACGCAGGGATTATTATAAATGATATTTAGATATGAGGAAACAACGTTTAACGTGGGCCGTCTTAATTATATTAAAACGTTAGAAGAACCGAGCCAATTAATTTTTGAAAGCAGGCCATTTTGTGAATATAGAATTTAGTAATGATGCCAATATTATTGACCAAATCTCTTCCAATCTGTATTATTTAATAAGAGAAGAAGTCTTTGTTCACAGATTAACCACTGGTGTGTTGTTTTCCACACAATCTGAACCGGAGCACATTCAAAAAAATGCATGTTCTGTTGTTTCTATATTATCTTGACATAAAGGACATTTGTCTTCCTCAAATTTAAATCTTTTTTTAATGAATTCATTTGATGGGTGAATTTCGTTCAGTATTTTTAAACGAATTTCTTTATATTTTGGAGGAATTGCAAACTTATATTTAGTCCTTATTGCCATTATTTCATTTTGATTATAACCTGTAAAATAGTTTATCTTCCTCACTGATCCAGGACACACTGAATAAATAAAAGAGGATCTTAAGAATATATTATTACATCTTTTGTGTAAAAATAAATCCACATAATTGACATTTTGATTTGGTAACTTTGGGATTAGTTTTTTCTCAAATTTATAAACACTATTGTGATGATTCTTTTAACCACCTTATTTTACTCTCTGACAGAGCAGTTTAGCTTATATTACTGTTAAATTGATCCAAATCAAGCAATTTTCATCCAACAGATGCACAAGTCACCAGATTTCTTGAGCCGTCCAGTCGTCCATGAACATAAACTTCCCCCTGGATGAACTGACGCTGTTGTTCCAAAAAGGTCCAATTTCCAACATGACAATACCTACTGGTGAAAAACAGACAATTTAGCAGGTAATTTAGAATTGACAAAGTCACATCTTAACAGAAAGTGATGCCACCCAGTATTTTTAAAGACAGACGGTATCGAGAACCATATCTGTTCTTCGTTCCTCAGAAAGGATTGAAGCCATTTCGTTTTTAAAAAACCATTCATCATTTCAGAACCTATTGCATTTATTCCCCCTTCTACATTTGTCATAACCAGATCACCTTTCTTGATGGAGTGGCAAGTTAAAATTGATTTAGCTAGGTTCCTTAACGGTCTTAGTGGATACTGCTAAAGAGGGTGCAGGATAAATAACTTCCAAACAGTGTCATTTAGAAATCCAGATTCCCGGGTACTTTGTTTATTTTTCAATTGGGGATATTATGCAGAGCCAGGTGAGGACAGTCATGGATATTCATAAGTTCACACTTTAAGCTAAGCTGGAAGTTCTGAAGCAGGGGTCTCAAACTCGTGGCCCGCGGGCCAATTGCGGCCCGCGGGACGATATTTTGTGGCCCCCCTCCTTGATATGGAAGTATAATATTTAGTGTAGGCCGCGAGGGGAGTGGACCTCCTATGATGGGTTGTCTGTTATGAACTGCATCGACCAAATCAGATCCAGGAGCTTACGGCACACGAGGTTCTGTGATTTGTTGGAGAAAAGAAATAAACAAACTCACAACCACTTCACATTTCCAGCGAGACTGCAATTGGTATAGGCTTTTATTTTGACGTTATAACCAACAGGAACACCATGGCAGGAGGACACGCCACACAAAACCCTTCCCCCGGTGGCCAATTTCCAACTAATAAACTAAACTAGATGAACTAAGCAAACAAAAACACAACATAACCATAACCAACACTACAAACCTTATATAACTCCCAATAATTACATTTAAAACACGATGAACAGAAACTCCCATAATGCATTGCAGCGATCAGCTCCGTGACGCTACACGTTATTAAAACGGCGGATTTAAGCAGATCGGGGTGAGTGATGTGGCTTTCAGTGTCATTTAGGCGTGTGATTCCCGTTTATTTAGAGTTAATAGAGCATTAGCCGCTCTCTAAGGCCGTCAACATCAGCATGAGGCATCGTTCCTCCACACGTAGTGACGATCGGGACTCTCATGCCATCTTGATCTGGAGACTTCTCAGGTCCTTTTGGCGACTTTTTTTTTGTGAAAAGCGACTGGCGACAAATCTCGTGACTTTTCCTGGTGTGTTTGGCGACCCTCTGGTGTTATTGATGACCCTCTGGTGTTATTGACGACCCTCTGGTGTTATTGATGACCCTCTGGTGTGTTTGACGACCCTCTGGTGTGTTTGGCGACTCTGAGGTGAAAGCAGGTCTGGTTCTCCAGTCGCTGTGGTCAACGAGCAGCGGGTCCTGCTGTGAGCCCGTCCTCAGTCCGTCCTGCAGCGTCCACAGACCTGCGGTCAGTCTGACAGTCCCTCCCTCCCTCCTGCAGTCAGACCAGAGGAGACCCTCACCACACTGCGTCCAAACTGAGCATGCGCAAGGCCGCCGCCGCTGCTTTACTGAGCGGCAAGTAAATATAAATCATCCTAAAACAAGGAGTGGGAATCAAACACAGAATTTAAAGGCTGGTGGTGCTTTTCTTTTTTGTACTTTGTCTCTTCCACGACGTTCTTCCTCTTTCCTACTTTTTCTGGCCTTACAATTACACGCCAATGTCCAATTATGCAAATTAGCTGATGATGTCATTTAGCGACTTCTAGGGACTTTGAGGACAGCCAATAGCTACTCTCCTTACTGAGGAGTTGGCAACACTGCCAGACGGACGACCGCGGCGCCGTGGCCACCCGGAGCTCACAGCTTCGGACCACTATCGTTGCGTGATGACGTCACATCCCTGCGTCGCTCTCAAACCCCGCCTACATTTTACCGTACTCTCCGGAGTGGGACCGCGCCACACAGTTGGTCCGGGTGCGGCTCACGGAGTCGCAGCAGAGGGACCAAAGAGCCACGTGCGGCTCACGGAGCCGCGGGTTGCCGACCCTTGTTCATGACGTTCAACTGCTTCCTCTCTCAAGCCAAATGTGGCTCAGATATGTGAGAAGAAGCGCTGCCAAGAGAAACCACGTTCAGAAGAACCATTCATGATCTTCACTCAGTGTTCCATTCATGTTCGGGACTAACATGTTCAGAAGAAATGATTAAAACAGTTAATAATGACGTTTGAGGAGGTTTTGTACAACTTTTTTTTGTGGAATCCCTGATGTGGTCCAGCCTCACCCAGACTCTGCCCACAGTTATCATCAGTATCAGGACCGGAAGAGACAGAGCAGCCTGCTGCCTGGTTCTGTAGAGGAACACAGTTATCATCAGTATCAGGACCGGAAGAGACAGAGCAGCCTGCTGCCTGGTTCTGTAGAGGAACACAGTTATCATCAGTACCAGGACCAGAAGAGACAGAGCAGCCTGCTGCCTGGTTCCGTAGAGGAACACAGTTATCATCAGTATCAGGACCGGAAGAGACAGAGCAGCCTGCTGCCTGGTTCTGTAGAGGAACACAGTTATCATCAGTACCAGGACCAGAAGAGACAGAGCAGCCTGCTGCCTGGTTCCGTAGAGGAACACAGTTATCATCAGTACCAGGACCAGAAGAGACAGAGCAGCCTGCTGTCTGGTTCTGTAGAGGAAGTTCGTTGAGTACGAAGGACAAAGACACGGATCCCGGGCTGCTTATTTAAATGTTCTTATTAATCCTGTGTAAAATCACCATAAGCAGTAAGCAACCCGATATAGTCAGAATTAAGTGATTTAATGTGAATTCACATCTACGGGCAAATGATGAGGGAAGGACAGACGTCTCTCCGTGAAAAAAAAAAGATCTCGAATTTGTTTTTCGACTTTTTCTGAGGCCATGAAGGTTTTTTTTTTGTTTTAGCCTCGGAATTTTTTTTTTTTCTTCAGTTGCCCTAAAACTCTTCCGTAATGGTTATCTTCCTGAGGGCACATGCCCCAGACTTAAGATAACAAGCGGTGTTAGACAAGTAATGCAGTATTTCTCATTATTATTTATAATGGCAACATTGCAGGCATAAATATAAATGAACACCAGAGAAACACGGCTATTAATATCTTTGTTGGGATTTATGGTTGGTTCTTAGCATTAGATTACTATAAGTAATAGATTACCGAAAGTAATAAATCACTGGAAGTAATTTATGAAAAATTGAAATCATTAATGGAAGTAAACGACTCATTAACGACTCCTAAAGTAATTGATTAATCCACCTGGCTCTGGACGTTATATAAGCTTCCTGAGTGTTTCTTTAGATAAAAGTAATCTCGTTGAGATTACAAGCTATTTATTTTTTTCCTTATCCTCAACTATTATTATATTATAGCAAAGTGAGTTGGAAAACTCACTTTGCTATAATATAATAATAGTTCTTTAATTAATTGTGTTTCCTTAGCTCTTCTTTCTTCATTCCACTTTTTACTGAAAGTTATATAGAATATTTTTCTGACATAAAATTTAAGATATTCCCATTTTTGAGTGGTGAAAATCAATAGATCATTTATAGTATCCAAACTTATTTTTTTTCATGTTGTTACAGTACTCTGGATTGGTTAATAAATTAGCATTACATTTCCAATAGTATTTGGGCTTTTTAGTTTGATGGCTTTTACTTGATTTAAAATGTTCTTGGTCACAATGGTCACTTAAAGGGCCGGTTGAAATGGAAGACGGTGTGACGTCGTCCCAAACAGAATCTGAAGCAAGCCAGCAATCAATTCCTGATTTGTATATTATTAGTATATTGCCTTTTATCCATATTTAACTTTCTCCATACATCTATCTGATTGTTTTCTTTAAATGAATTCCTCTATAATTGGATTCGGATGTTCTTGTAAGGATCTGGGAGGTCATCTGTCAAAATATTCATCAGGAGTTAAATTGAAATCTTCAGTTGGGAAATTGGAGTGTAATTCGTCTATGAGTACTGTAACCTGATGTAGCAAGTTCTGCTTAGTGATCTTCATTATAAACATAAATATTTACTAATGTAATAATGGTATTGTTAATCTCAAGAACACATGCCACCCGATGGCCTGTGCTCCTTATCTGCTTTATCTTTGATGATTTTTCCAGGACGACTGTTGAAACCAACAGTAACCCCTACAGAGCGGTTAGCACCGTGACTAAATAGAATCGTATCGCCCTCTTGTTGGGACCAGAACTTGACCATCTGTTGAATCAGAATGTGGTCCCCGAAGGAACACATTAGCTTTTGGCCCTTTACAAAATAAAAGAATAGCTTTACATTTGATAGTCTTGTATTAAACGAAGAAAAAAAAAAATCTGTTTTCAGTTGAAACACAGAACACACAAATTTAGTACTTAGTAACTCATTAAACTAGTTTAGGAGGTGAGTAAGAACTAACTGTGCGGTGGGAGTCCCATAAACATATTTTTCACTATATTTGCTTGGTTCAAATGATGTTCAACCCAAACCAGCAATCTCTTCAGTGACCTCTGAATCCGGCCATCTTTCCTCGGTCCTTGGCCACAGAGCTTGTCTGGACGTCCAGTCGTCCTGCGTTACTTCCTCTGCAAAGTGGATGCCTTCTTCTTTACACACTGGAGAGGTCTTGATTCGCTTCCATATCTCGTCTCTCAACCCTCGTTTTGGCAAAGAGAATAATGATCTGCCTTTGTCTAGAATTGATCTTCTTTCCAATCCTGTCCAATCCTGTCCAATCCAATCCTCGTCGCCAGGTCAGGTGCATTTTTTTTTTTTGCAAGAGGTTCACAACTTCTTCTCTTATGTTCTCATCGGCACGTTCTTTCTTTCCTTTTGCCAACAGACACCATCTTCTCTTGCATCTTTCCTGGCTCAGTAACTCTCCATGTCTTTTTTCATGGTCTTGACTCCCGTCCTGCAGTCCTTTATTTCCTCCGAGTTGAACTGCAGTTTTAGAAAGCGCCGCCAGCATACTACTTTGTTGCTGCATCTGATTGCTCATGTCTTCCGTGCGGTCGCCCAAACAGCTTCCCAGTGAGTCAATAGCTTTCACTATATGCTCAACTGAGGTGTTGGAGAGCTCGTCTGAAGGCGCACCTCTCGCTCTCTTTTCCATCACGCTTTTTTCTGAAGTGTTCGTTGGCGTCACGGACCTTCTTTCCCCTTTGGAATTAGTATTAGCTACTTCCATAGCACAGGCATGCTCGTCTTTTTTAGGAGTTGTTTTAAAGGCGAGGGACGTGGATGCTGCAGTCTTCGTGTTGTTGCTCATCTTCTCAGCCGTGTTTGGGATATGCACAGATTGATTGTAGAGTTTTAGCTGTTCAAAATAACATTATGTCAGGACTCTGTTGAAGAGCTCGGGGCGACGCGACCAGTCAGCACGCCATTCGACACAGAACTCTTCTTTAGATGTTATTGCCTTGTAGCTTTTTGTCCTTTTTCATTGAGTACTGTGTTTTGACTTTGGCTTTGTTGCCTTTTAACGGTAACCATGGAAACCACAGGTCTATTGTTGGTATTTCTAACGGTAACCATGGAAACCACATGTCTACTGTTGGTATCTTGGTAATTAATCCTGGCCTGTATTTTCACAATAAAAGTTTGCTTCGGGCTTTTTACTTTAATGGCCACACACTGAATGACTTTAATTGTGAAACAGGAAGTGGAGCTACAGAGTGAGTTCCCACTGTTTCTTCTTGAAGAACTGAATGTGTGCAAAACTCTCGACAGTCTTATCAGGCCAGTGGGCCCACGTAGTACTCTACACACTACACACTGTTCCCACTATACACATTGTACACACTGTAGTCATTGTTCACACTGTACAGAGTGTACACATTGTTCACACTGTTCACACTGATCTCAATCCAGAGTCGAACACCATTAAATAATTTTTTCCTTGCCTTCATGTGTTCATGAATACTGACTTCATGTGAAGAAGGGTCAGGGTAGTACAGGTTCCTGCCGTGTGTGTCTGCTGTGTATCTGTGTGTGTGTGTCTGTGTGTGTCTCTGTGTGTCTCTGTGTGTCTGCTGTGTGTGTCTCTGTGTGTGTTTGCTGTGTCTCTGTGTGTCTGCTGTGTGTGTCTCTGTGTGTGTCTCTGTGTGTCTGCTGTGTGTGTCTGCTGTGTGTGTCTCTGTGTGTCTGCTGTGTGTGTCTCTGTGTGTGTCTGCTGTGTGTGTCTCTGTGTCTCTGTGTGTGTTTGCTGTGTATCTGTGTGTGTGTCTCTGTGTGTGTCTCTGTGTGTCTGTGTGTGTGTTTGCTGTGTATCTGTGTGTGTGTCTCTGTGTGTCTGTGTGTGTCTCTGTGTGTCTGTGTGTGTCTCTGTGTGTGTTTGCTGTGTATCTGTGTGTGTCTCTGTGTATGTCTCTGTGTATCTGTGTGTGTGTCTCTGTGTGTATCTGTGTGTGTCTCTGTGTGTCTGTGTGTGTCTCTGTGTGTCTGTGTGTGTCTGTGTGTGTCTCTGTGTATGTCTGCTGTGTGTCTTCTGTGTGTGTCTTCTGTGTGTGATTGAAGCTCCATGTGGACGAGAGTTTAAATGATCTGTGGTTAACCTTTGACCCCTCCTGCTGTGTGTGTCCATGCAGTGGTGTCAGAGTGGGTCAGCTCAGCGGGCTCCTGTCAGGGCCGCTGCTTCGAGCTGGAGGTGGTCGATCCTCCAGGATGCCGGTGTGACAATCTGTGTAAAACCTACTATAGCTGCTGCTCCGACTTCGACCTGCACTGTCTGAAGACAGGTGAGTGTCTCACTCCTCCAGACCCAGCTCACTCCTTCTCTAAACCTAGCTCACTCCTCCTCTACACCCAGCTCACTCCTCTTCTACACCCAGCTCACTCGTTCTCTAAACCTAGCTCACTCCTCTTCTACACCCAGCTCACTCCTTCTCTAAACCTAGCTCACTCCTCTTCTACACCCAGCTCACTCCTTCTCTAAAACCTAGCTCACACCTCCTCTACACCCAGCTCACTCCTTCTCTAAAACCTAGCTCACTCCTCTTCTACACCCAGCTCACTCCTTCTCTAAACCTAGCTCACTTCTCTTCTACACCCAGCTCACTCCTTCTCTAAAACCTAGCTCACTCCTCTTCTACACCCAGCTCACTCCTTCTCTAAACCTAGCTCACTTCTCTTCTACACCCAGCTCACTCCTTCTCTAAACCTAGCTCACTTCTCTTCTACACCCAGCTCACTCCTTCTCTAAACCTAGCTCACTTCTCTTCTACACCCAGCTCACTCCTTCTCTAAACCTAGCTCACACCTCCTCTACACCCAGCTCACTCCTTCTCTAAAACCTAGCTCACTCCTCTTCTACACCCAGCTCACTCCTTCTCTAAACCTAGCTCACTTCTCTTCTACACCCAGCTCACTCCTTCTCTAAACCTAGCTCACTCCTCTTCTACACCCAGCTCACTCCTCTTCTACACCCAGCTCACTCCTTCTCTAAACCTAGCTCACTCCTCTTCTACACCCAGCTCACTCCTTCTCTAAAACCTAGCTCACTCCTCTTCTACACCCAGCTCACTCCTTCTCTAAACCTAGCTCACTTCTCTTCTACACCCAGCTCACTCCTTCTCTAAACCTAGCTCACTTCTCTTCTACACCCAGCTCACTCCTTCTCTAAACCTAGCTCACTTCTCTTCTACACCCAGCTCACTCCTTCTCTAAACCTAGCTCACACCTCCTCTACACCCAGCTCACTCCTTCTCTAAAACCTAGCTCACTCCTCTTCTACACCCAGCTCACTCCTTCTCTAAACCTAGCTCACTTCTCTTCTACACCCAGCTCACTCCTTCTCTAAACCTAGCTCACTCCTCTTCTACACCCAGCTCACTCCTTCTCTAAACCTAGCTCACTCCTCTTCTACACCCAGCTCACTCCTTCTCTAAAACCTAGCTCACTCCTTCTCTAAACCTAGCTCACTCCTCTTCTACACCCAGCTCACTCCTTCTCTAAAACCTAGCTCACTCCTCTTCTACACCCAGCTCACTCCTTCTCTAAACCTAGCTCACTCCTCTTCTACACCCAGCTCACTCCTTCTCTAAAACCTAGCTCACTCCTCTTCTACACCCAGCTCACTCCTTCTCTAAACCTAGCTCACTTCTCTTCTACACCCAGCTCACTCCTTCTCTAAACCTAGCTCACTTCTCTTCTACACCCAGCTCACTCCTTCTCTAAACCTAGCTCACACCTCCTCTACACCCAGCTCACTCCTTCTCAAAACCTAGCGCACTCCTCCTCTACACCCAGCTCACTCCTCCAGGGCCCAGCTGCTGCTGCCAAGTCCTGTGATCAATGTGACGTTCCAGCGACACGAACATGCCAATAGACAATGTTCATGTTTCTCCTGATTGACCCAAACTGAATTAAGACAAACATCATCATCATCATCATCATCATCATCATCATCATCATCATCATCATCATCATCATCATCATCATCATCATCATCATCATCATCATCATCATCATCATCATCATCATCTCTGTTTCTCTTTGGTTTCAAGGCATCAGCAGCATTTCTCAAGTTGTCTGCACATTTCTTTAGTCGTTTTTATAGAAGTTTGATTGTGATGGTGTACAACATTTTACTAACATCAGCATTTCTAATGACGCAGAGATAATGAAGAAAAAATACAACCAAGTGGACAAGCAAGAAGACAGTAACATCATCGTCTCTTCATAACAATGTCATTTGAGATAAATTCAAACAACACTCAGCAAGAGGGTGAAAAGAGAAAGAGCACTATTAGAATGAAGACCCAAACTCGGACATGAAGGAACTTCATGTTAAGTTCAGGAAGATTGAAGGACCTTCGCTCGGGTTTCTTCATCAGCAGAGCTCCATCCATGCAGAGATCTGAAGCAGCTCTGCTGGAACTGATACACACATGAATCAATGGCAGCTGCTGGCGATTTTCATCTGGTGCTGATTTGGAGCTCGGCCGGGTGTTGCCCGGCGTCACCATGGTAACCGCGGCCCCATCTTGAAGACATTAACCCAACTGCGGCGTGACAGTTTCCAAAACAGCATCAAACACTGCTGCTCTTCTCGTCACTGGATCCGCTCGCTCACATGCAATAATCTGGAACACATTGACTCACTGCAGAGTTCTGCTGCTCCGGTTTGATTCTGGCTTTAGAACTCATTCTGATGTACGGTGATAAGGTTACTGTCATACAATTATGACAACCTCAAAGGTGATGAGAACCTGAGGTGTGATGAGGCGATGATGTGATGAGATGATGAAGGGGTGAAGGGATGAGATGTCATTGTGATGAGATGATGATGTGATAAGATTATGAGATGATGATGTGATGAGATTATGAGTTGGTGATGAGATGAGGTGATGAATTGATGTGGTGAAGTGATGAGATGATGAAGTGAGGTGATGTGAAGTGAGGACATGATGATGTGATGAGGTGATGTGGTGAAGTGATGACATGATGATGTGATGATGAAGTGATGACATGATGATGTGATGATGAAGTGACGTGATGAGGTGATGTGGTGAAGTGATGTGATGAGGTGAAGTGATGACATGATGATGTGATGATGAAGTGATGACATGATGATGTGATGATGAAGTGATGACATGATGATGTGATGATGAAGTGATGTGATGAGGTCATGTGGTGAAGTGATGACATGATGATGTGATGATGAAGTGATGTGATGAGGTGATGTGGTGAAGTGATGACATGATGATGTGATGATGAAGTGATGTGATGTGAAGTGAGGACATGATGATGTGATAAGGTGATGTGGTGAAGTGATGAGGTGATGTGATGAAGTGATGTGATGAGGTCATGTGGTGAAGTGATGACATGATGATGTGATGATGAAGTGATGTGATGAGGTGATGTGGTGAAGTGATGACATGATGATGTGATGATGAAGTGATGTGATGTGAAGTGAGGACATGATGATGTGATGAGGTGATGTGGTGAAGTGATGTGATGAGGTGATGATGTGATGATGAAGTGATGTGATGTGAAGTGATGTGATGTGAAGTGAGGACATTATGATGTGATGAGGTGATGTGGTGAAGTGATGTGATGAGGTGATGATGTGATGATGAAGTGATGACATGATGATGTGATGATGAAGTGATGTGATGAGGTCATGTGGTGAAGTGATGACATGATGATGTGATGATGAAGTGATGTGATGAGGTCATGTGGTGAAGTGATGACATGATGGTGTGATGATGAAGTGATGTGATGAGGTCATGTGGTGAAGTGATGACATGATGATGTGATGATGAAGTGATGTGATGTGAAGTGAGGACATGATGATGTGATGAGGTGATGTGGTGATGTGGTGATGAGGTGATGTGGTGAAGTGATGACATGATGAGGGGATGAAGTGATGTGATGAGGTGAAGTGATGACATGATGATGTGCTGAGGTGATGTGGTGATGAGGTGATGTGGTGAAGTGATGACATGATGAGGTGATGAAGTGATGTGATGAGGTGAAGTGATGACATGATGATGTGATGATGAAGTGATGTGATGAGGTCATGTGGTGAAGTGATGATGTGATGAGATGAGGTTGGTGAAGTGATGACATGATGATGTGATGAGGTGATGATGTGAGAACATGATGATGTGGTGATATAATGAAGTGACGATTTGCCGTCCTGTCACAGAGGGAGGGTTCGAATGCATGGCGGATCGCTGCGGCGAAGAGAGGAACCAGGAACACGCCTGCCACTGCTCTGATGACTGTCTGGAAAGAGGAGACTGCTGCTCCAACTACAAAACCCTCTGCAAAGGTACAACACAGGAAGCACTCCGTCAGCCACAACATTATGACCTCCCACCTTTCCAACAGCCACATAATGTTGTGGCTGATTGACTGGTCGCTGGTCATAATGTTGTAGCTGGCCGACTGGTCGCTGGTCATAATGTTGTAGCTGGCTGACTGGTCGCTGGTCATAATGTTGTAGCTGGCTGACAGTCGCTGGTCATAATGTTGTGGCTGACAGGTTGTGGTCTTGTTCTCAGGTGAGACTGCGTGGAATCAAGGAGACTGTGAGGAGATCCAGATGGCCCAGTGTCCTGCAGGGTGAGACTGTCTGTTGTTCAGCCTCCCCCCCCAGAACCTCCCCACAACCCCCCCAGAGGACCCCTCACAACCCTGGGAGAACCCCCCCCCAGAACCCCTCTGACGTTGGTAAACTGGGCATGTCTGTCAGGGTGGACATTGGTAAAGTGGGCGTGTCAGTGATGGTGAACATGAGTAAAGTGGGCGTGTATGTGAGGTTGAACATGAGGAAAGTGGGCGTGTCTGTCCGGATGAACATTGGTAAAGTGGGCGTGTCCACCAGGGTGAATGTTGGTGAAGTGGGCGTGTCCATCAGGGTGAATGTTGGTGAAGTGGGCGTGTCTGTTAGGTTGAATATGAGTAAAGTCAAGCTCACAGCCAACCAGAGGAGGACTGATCTTTTCCCGTCTGTCTCCCCAGCTTTGTTCGTCCTCCTCTCATCATGGTCTCTGTCGACGGGTTCCGAGCTTCGTACCTGAAGAAGGGCAAAGCAGTGATCC
Source organism: Lipophrys pholis (assembly GCF_963383615.2). Lineage (NCBI taxonomy): Eukaryota > Metazoa > Chordata > Actinopteri > Blenniiformes > Blenniidae > Lipophrys > Lipophrys pholis. Next base: position 23,546,170 of record NC_137643.1, read on the forward strand.
CCAACATCCACAAACTGAGTACGTCTGCTGTCTTCATGAGCTGTGACGGTGGAGGGATTCCTCCAACCGGCTGGCAGGTTTATCGTTGTGGAAACAGATTTTTAATGGTTGAAGTCTTCACTCTCAGGAACATGCGGCACGTCTGCGCCATACATGCGACCCGTTTACCCAACGAAGACCTTTCCCAACCTCTACACTCTGGCTACCGTGAGTGACCCTGCTTCATGTTCCCATCATCCACCACTGCACTCACCTGCTGCTGGTGACCAGGCTGATGGAGTCTCCCTCTCCCTTTGCAGGGGCTGTACCCAGAGTCCCACGGCATTGTGGGAAACACCATGCAAGACCCAGTGTTCAACGCAACGTTTAGCCTGCGCACCAGAGAGAAGCTCAACCACCGCTGGTGGGGCGGACAGCCGGTAGGTTCCCCTACCCTAACCACCGCTGGTGGGGCAGACAGCCGGTAGGTTCCCCTACCCTAACCACCGCTGGTGGGGCAGACAGCCAGTAGGTTCCCCTACCCTAACCACCGCAAGTGGGGCAGACAGCCGGTGAGTTCTTTGAACCACCGCTGGATGGATGGACGGATGGTGGATGGATGAATGGTGAATGGATAGACAGATAGACAGATCCGACAGAGCCACATCAGCCGCAGTCCCACCGTACTTTTTGTTCCGGGGCGGGGCAGGGTGGGTTTTCTCGTGGTCCCACTGAAAAGTTGTGGATGGTACAGAAAAAAACGCGACCACCGGCTACAATTTTCTGTCACTACTCCGTTGAGGTACCTAGCACTGAGGAACGGGTCTGTGAGGAGGAGCGACAACGCAGCCGTCTGCTGATTGGTCAGTGACGATCGTCACTCTCGACTTGCCCGCAATATTTCAATATATCATGTGCCGTAAACCCTCCTGTTGGTGTTTACATACGGCGCTTGTGCTCGGGTTGTTTTGGTGACTCGGTTTATTGAACAGGAGAGGGCGCTGCTGTTCACAAGGAGAAGGTTTGTGCTGTGTCACAGAGAACGAGGTCACGGCTTTACTCAGACGGCTGCAGGGCTGCAGCCAGCCACTGCTGGCCGCATCCTCCTTCTTCGCTCGACAAGTCCCCTCGTCGTTCACAACCCGCCTACATTTTAACCACACTTTCTGCGGTGGGACCGCTCGACAGAGTCGGGCCTGGGTGCGCTTTGCTGTACCTTACCCTCCCGCTCCGGCACGTACGGTGGAACCGTGACTATTATAATTATTACAGCACTGTATTATTCCCAGTGGGGAAATTCATACCCATTGACCTGATTGACCCAATGGTAACAGCCGCACAGAGCAGCGCTCAAGGGGAGCTGGAGGTGGGGGGGCCGGGTCTTGCTCCGGGACCATGAGTGCATGTTTTTGGGAATGTGGGAGGAAACCGGAGAACCCGGAGGAAACCCACGCAGACACAAGGAGAATATGCAAACGCCACACAGAAAGGCCCCTGGATTTGAACTCACGACCTTCTTGCTGCGAGGCGAGAGCGCTAACCACTGTGCGGCTATGTGTATAGTGAGCAGCAGAGAAGCAGCCTCCACATGTGTCCGGATTCAGACTGAATCATTGTGTTTTTTGGTTGCAGATCTGGATCACCGCAGAGCAGCAGGGAGTGAAGCCCGGCACGTTCTTCTGGCCTATGTACGTAAAGTAGTAGCGGATTACTTTCAATTGCTACTGATGATCAATACTATTTTACAGTTCAATATTCAACAGTGATGGTCACATTCACTCAGGACAGGCAGCTTTCATACAAAGACAGAGGTCTGAGGTCAGTTTGAAAATTGACCATGACAACAAACTTGTGACTCACCGAAACAGGAACTTTGTTGGAAGGATTCTTAGGTTTTAACCTGAGACAATGTATCGCGGTATCACGGTTTCATTCCCAGTTTGATTCCTGGTTTGATTGTCAGTTTGAGTCTTGGTTTGACTTCCGGTTTGATTCCGGGTAGCAACGGTTGGCAAAACATTGTGGTAATGTATTGTTGTGAGCTGGGTCGTTAAAAAGACAAGTCCTCATTGAAGGGTTAGGAAAAAGGCTTCAAATCAAAGACTCTGTGAATTTGCTGGCAGTTTGTGACCTCTGATCTACAACTGTTCACCATAACTGTTAATTTCACAGCCAAACCTTCTGTTTACACCCCAAATCAAAGTCATCATTCAATTCAAATACTTTCAACTTCACTTATATAGCACCAAATACAACACAGTCATTTCTAGGTGCTTTTTACAGTTAGAAACCCAACAAGTCCACATGAGCAAGCATCATCGATTTACTGGATATAAATGTATTTTAGAGGAAAAATCTCTCAGCTTTGTTCAATGTGTTTCAGTATTATCTTAAATCATTAGATTAATGAGAACAAACCTGATCTAACATGATCAGTACCATCTATAAGCTAACCACTAGTGGTATTAAAATGAGGCCTCGTCAACCACCATCTTTATTTTCTGGAGCCACCAGATGACGTTGTCTGTTCCACACATCATTGCCAGTCCTTCAGCCACTATCTTGAAACCCAGAGCACCATCTAGTGGAATCAGAAATTAAAGACAGCGGTTCATGAGGCTTCATTCGGCCTACACTACCAACCACTTATTCTTGCATTACCACTTTGCAAGACAAGATGGTGTATTGAGTCCATTTAAAGAAACGGTTGAGGAATCAGAGAACAATGTGTTTGCTCACTGTCACCACAACAATGTGCATTGACATTGTTAGGCCTGTGGGGTTAACCCTAACCCTAACACATTTTGCTAGACGATATATTGTCCTACAAATTACTGCCGATAAATGATATTGTCCCAAAAATCTTTTGAGATCAAATATACCATAAATGTAATGATAATATATCATAATAATGCAAGTTTACATTTGGGGTGGGTGGTCTGGAGTGATGAGGGTGAATAGGTGTAATGACCTGGAACGTCCACCAGGTGGAGGCAGACGGCGGGTCAGTGTGAGTGGGGGTAACGACCTCGAACGTCCACCTGAGGGAGGCAGACGTCAGGTTTGGTGTGGTTACCGGGATGTTCACTGGGGGGGGCGTGAGGCGGCGGGCAGAGGAGAGCACAATGATTTGATGCGTCCACCAGGTGGACGTAAAGAGAGATTGCGATGACGCACGCAGCCACGAGAGGCGTTTGACTAACTCTTTCTGCGGATGTGGCGGTTGCTTAGTGACCAGATAAACAAGACGCCCGTCGCATGCGAATGTGCGAGGGGTCGCGCGGAGCGGTACGGTCTCACCAAAGCAGAACTGTTCCTGTAGCGACCTGACGGTTTTGTTGGCCCGGTTCTGAGCGCCGGAGTTCTAACTGGATGTCGGAGCATGCAGCCAGAACTCTGGTGATCGTACAGATGTGTTTTAGCGGCACCAGATAGCAGTTTGGTTGCTAAATGTGGCTATGTGTGTGAGCTTATCTCAATCAGATAACACTAACCCCAATTTAGCGTGCGCAATCCGAAGTTCGGTTCCGATCCCCGGTTCCTCCACACAGAGCTAGAAGTAGCTTCTGAAAGTTCACTTGATTCTCTGGTTTCTGAGGTGGAAAACCAGAGTCTCGTACCTGCGATGGTGCGCGTGAACATCGCGTTCACAAACCGCTTGCAGCTTGGCAGCTACAGCTTTAATGACACATTAAACACATTGCATGTCAGCTTCAGGCTAATCTAACAATGCTGCCCAGACAAAAGCTCTTACTCCTCGTTGCGCTGTGTTGTTCAGCACCGTCCGTGGGGCTGCGCGGTTCTGTGAGGCAGCGGTAACTTGTTACCGGGTCTGAACTTGGCGTCACGAATTCCAGAAAAGTTGGGACGCTGTGCAGCGGTGCTGACAGACGCTGGCTTGCTTCCCAAAGGTCAGGGGGAAAAAAAGAAAAAGGGAAAGAGAAGAAGTCCAAACTGTGTCCTGCTCGTCCAGCAGGCTGAACCTCGGTTTGGTTCCGTTTGTCCACTTTTGTGCTCTCTCTCCGTTCCGATGCGGCCGGCAGAGACGTGTCTCTCTCGGCGGTTGGGGATGAGAATCCAGGAGCAGTTAATTGGAAGGCAGTTTCACCAAGTTGGAATTTCAGACCCCTGCGGTGTCCGGGTCGGTTCAACCAATGAGTGGCTGGCAGCTAAGAACTCTGCATTCACTGCTGAGCTTCTATTGGTTTCTAACATGGGGTGTGTGGCCCTACTGGGGTCGCAGCCTTCCTCCCTGCTGTTTTATGGCCTGCTCCAGTGTTCCTGGTGTTTCTCCTCTGGGGGGAGAAACTGCTGGAGGAGTTCGATGGAATCTTGAGCCCAACAATTGGAATGTCAAGAACTTTTAAATAATTCAAATAGATAAAACAAACAAAAACTTAAATACAAATCACAACCGCAAACAATAAAATTAATCCAATCTCAGTTAAGAAAAAAACCCAACCAAATATAAAACCACACACGCCCAAAACAATAAATAATATTAAATAATACAAACTCCCAGCTGGGAAAACTAGGTGACGTGGTTATGGTTTAGGGGAGCATGTCAGTGTTTCCTTTCTTTCACTCAAATTTGGCAAACTGGCTGGTCTGTGTTGGTCGGCTTATCTTGCTCATTTGGTTTGAAGCCCAAATATTCCCACACCGGGGCCGTGGCAACAGAGGCACTTGGTTTTGCCACCATCTTTTTCTCCTAATTTCTACTAAGGCACCTCACGATCAGTGTTGCCACAGTTACCTTGAAAAAGTAATCCGATAACTGATTACTAGTTACTCCTTTAGAAAATAACTTTGTTTCTTTACTGATTGTGGTGTACTTAATATAACGAGGCGAGGCACGCGCTTTACCACTCATAATTCCGATCTCTGGGAGCAACAATAACAAAGTGACAGGAGGGGATTACAGTCTGAACCACAAAGTTGTGACATGCGCAGGAGGCATAAAAGCTAACTACGGCAAGCCTTCAGGGTCAACCTTAATGTACATATTAACAGCATTAATACACCACGCTGATTACTTGTTTTTAAATGAAACTGTTAGATTACAAATAACTTTTCAGTTACTTTCAGCAGCTGCCGACAACACCCCACCTTTTAATTGACCCCTCAATGCCCGCAAATAGTCTTTCATTGATCGATTGATTGATTGATTGATTGATTGCAAGAGTAAGGCTCAGGGTAGTAATACCCAGGTGTTACAGCTGTGAATCCTGTCACGGCAGAAGTGCAGCGAAAGTCACGTGTAAAAAAGAAACCAGCCAATTGTGAAACTGCTTGACTCGTAACTGGTGAGTTGTATCTATTTTCAGGATTTGAAGCTGGAACCAGACTTTTCAGTTGCAAATTACAAATGACCTCTGTATGTATGTGACAACTCTTTATACGCATTGACAAATCCTATTGCATGAAAACATTCTAATACAGATTTTTTACACATTTAGATACCTAATTACAGACAGACAAATTACGAGACGACTTTTTGCAGATTCAGGTTCACATGGACAAAATCTTTTACACACTGACAACTCTGACTTTGGACAGATGGATTGAAACACAGACAGATAACTCTCTATATGTTTGGCTCCAGTCCCAGGGCTGGTTGGTGGTGATGATGGTGATGATGAAGAGGGCTACATGGACCAGGGTTGGTCTCTGGAAGTTGCTCCCTGTTTCCGTATCTTATCGATTCTTTGTTTTTTAGGGGGATTCCTCTGGAGAGACGGATTTTGACGATCCTGCACTGGCTGCTTCTGCCCGACGATGAGAGGTGAGTCCGAAAGAAAATCTCAGAGCGCAGGATTTCACTCTGTAGTACCGTTATGATGGGAGTGTCTGGATTCATTCATACTGATGAGTGGGAGATCCTGCTGCTTTTTCCAAGAGAACTTCTACCTTCAATCTCCATCATTGCCTCAATTTCCAATATAATGTTTTTGGTTTCAGTGAGAAGCTCATGTCACTTCTGTACTTCCTCGAACTTCTCGCAGCCATACTGCTTTTGCAGTGGTGAGGTGGAGAAGTGGCTTGGGATTGGATAACTGTTGAATCCTCTCTGATAGTGGAGCGTCACTCAGTTCTGTTTCCTCTCAGGCCGTACGTCTACGCCGTCCACTCGGAGCAGCCCGACACCTTTGGCCACCGCCTGGGGCCTCTGAGCAGCGAGGTGAGTGTGGCGCCGGAGAATGGTGGGGCCTCCTGAAGACACTCCTCACCACAGTGTGTGTCCACAGCTGGACAACCCCCTGAGGGAGATCGACAACATCATTGGCCACCTGATGAACGGACTCAAGCAGCAGAATCTTCATCGCTGTGTCAACGTCATCATCGTCGGGGACCACGGTACGAGTCCAATGCTCACATCCACCGGGTCTGAGGACGGAGGGCAGGCTCCTCACGTCCTCCCATCCGTCCAGATTCCCGTCATCATTTCTGTGAAGGAACCAAACGAGGCCTTTCTGCTGATGGTTTGGAGTCGGTCTTTATGTCAGTCGATGATTTTCACCTTGTTGTCTCGGGGGTTTTTTCTGTTTAGATTTGGATAAATCAATACATGATGTGTTCTTCTCTTTTTTTTACTAATTCATTTTTTTCAAAGTTTTAATAAGAGAACAGAACATACAAATCCAACTTTAACAGAACAGAACAATGCAGAGCAGAACAATCTCAGCTCAGGCTGAGCTTGCTCTGGCTTATCAGAGAAATGGAAGAAAACTGCCACATTTCTGTATTGCATGGATTTACAGTAGTCCGTGAGAGAGGTTGAAGAAAGTGAAGAGCAGGAGGGTGTCTGCATAGGTCGACCGACCTTAGGAGGGAGTCTCTCCAGGTTAAGTCCGTCCATCAGTCTCAGTGGAGTAAGCGGTGCATTTTCTCATATCAAGTTCTCTCTCACACACAAAATAGCCATTTCAACCTGCACTTCTCAGCTTCGTTCCCACGGAGTCTTAAGGAGAATGTCAATCTTTCCATTTCGTATAACTCTTTTACTGTGTCTGTCCATTCTCTCATCATTGGTGTTTCTCTGCTAAGCCATTTCCTTGGTACAGATTTCTTGCAGGCTTTCAGCAGTACTTTCAAACGGTACTTATCCTGCGATCCGATGGTAGATTACATAAATATACAGTTTGAGTTGAAAGTTATATTCAATGCCAAAACCAAAATCTTCTTTGACTACTTTCAACCAATAAAGTTTGATTCCAGGTGCAACCCCAAAAGATATGCTAATGGTCGACCTTCACAGTATTACATTGTCTCCAGCAATGTCCAAATTCAGTTCGGCCCGTCTGTTCATATTTTCTTTTTTGGGTTGTGAAAAACTTGATAATGTTCCTCGATGCAAATTCCCTCCACCACCATGAACTGGTGGTGGACGAATGAATTTGACATATGTTTAAACCACTCATCTTCTTATTGTGTATTTGCTTTCTTTTGCCAACTACATTTAATCTACAATGTCGAAGTTTTTTTGTAAGATTGCAGACAAAAGTTTAATCTAGAAACTACTCTCTTATAGCTTTTTCCTTTACAGGCATCAATGATAATGTTACTTTTCAAGCATTTTAATTTGTTTGTTTTTTTTTAATCGATTGACAGCACTATTTTCTGTTATTGCGATTAATTGCATTGTTTTTCTACTGAAGACTGAAGCTTGTAATGGATATTTATTGAGGGAAAACCACGGAATTAATATAGACTCAACACACGGAGACTATATTGACTTTCAACGGCTATTTTTATAACGTCCTTTTGGCTCTGCGTGAAACTTTTTCTCCAAGATTAGCAAAATAATAAAAGGCCACTCAATTGCTGGCATGACGACAACGGAAATAGCAATGCCATTCTACAATTGGTAAGACACGAAACCCAACGATTGCTGCACGATCCAGAAGAAATATTAAGTGTCTGGGGATTACTACAAAAAGCTGTATTCAAAACCTCCTTCAGCAGATGAAGACACTATTAGAAACTGTCTCAACACACTTGATCTGCCATCTATTGGCAAAAGGCAGAATAACAGCCTTCTGGCCAAAATAACAAAGGAAGAAATACAGAATGCATTAGTACATTAAAGGCGAGAGGCAATTATACCATTGATTCTAAAAGAAGGCAAAGATACAGAACAATGCAATGATTACAGACCGATCTCAATCCTAAATGTCGACTACAAAATATATACTTCAATACTCTGTAGAAGATTTGAGACCTTCATACTAGAAATCATTGATGAGAATCAAACTGGGTTTCTTAAAGAGCGCCAAACCCAAGACAATATTAGGAGAACACTACACATCATAGATCAAGTACAACAAAGGGGGACTAAAGCTACAATAATAAGCTTAGATGCAGAAAAAGCTTTGGACAGTGTCAGTTGGGAATTTCTATATCTAGTACTGGAACAGTTTGGCTTAAATGAAAAATCAATCCAGAACATCAAACTATCAAGAACCAACTGCCAGGATGAAGGTAAATGGACAATTATCAAAAAGTATAACATTAGAACGAGGCGCCAGACAAGGCTGCTGCTTGAGCCCAACACTCTGCGCCCTTTATATCGAGCCTCCAGCACAGGCAATCCGTCAAAACACCAACCTGGAGGGACGAGACATTAGGAACAAAAAACATATAATTGGCTTCTTCGCGGACGATGTGGTCATTTTCTTAAAGAACCTAGACAAAGGATTCCCCTTGCTGATGACATTTCTCAGTACTTGTGGTCACTTTTCAGGATATAAAGTTAACATTGCAAAAACTCGGGTTCTCACATTCAACTGTTCTCCACTGCAATTAATTGGGGACACATACAGCCTGAATTGGAACTGTAAAACCATGAAATACCTTGGAGTCACAATAACAACGATACCAGACAAATTATAAGACGCTAACTGCAACACGATTGACCAAAACATTCAAAATGATAAATAAAGATGGTCGATCTTAGCTCCAGGATTAAGGTTGTTAAGATGAATATTTTACCAAGGTTTCTATACTTCTTTCAGTCGTTGCCAATAACCATACCTCAAAACCAATTTATATCACGGTTTATTTGGAATGGCAGAAAACCCAGAACAAGATACAAAAGTCTTCAACTTGCAAGGAGTAAGGGTGGATTGTCTCTGCCAAATCCACAAGAATATTTTAATGCAGCACAGCTGAGGCCTGTAGTATGTTGGTACATATCCGAGTATGTTGCAGGTGTACAAATACAAAGTTTGTTGGGTTAAAAAGAACAAACCGAAATGATAAAAAAAAAGGCAATAGCGCCAATAACAAATTTTACGCTGGAAATTTTGGAATGAGGAAATATAAATTGCAAGGAGAGAGGACAATATTGAGTTAGGCGGCCGATGATCCAAAGTTTTTACCAGGTCTGGATGACTCGAGGTTGAAATGATGGACCGAGAAAGACATCACCGCTCTCTGTAAACAAGGGAAGCGTCTGAGCGTTCAAGAAAAAGAAGAGTAATTTGCATTACAAAACAAGGTGTTTTTTTTAGATATTTTCAAATTCGGGATTACATTATGAAAGAGACTACGATTGATCCTAAAATTGAATTGAATGGCATAATCCAAATTATAGTGGCTGCGTATAATCCGGGTAAATCTCGGGTCATCTCAGCTTTTTCCTAAAACCTTCGAGGAGAATAGAGAAAGCTCAACACTTTACCTTAAAAACAAATGGGAATCAGAGTTAAAGACCAGAGACATTTCAGATGATGATTGGTATAAAATGTGGCTGACACAATGTTCGACCAGCAGCTCACAGATATGGAGGGAATTTGGTTGGAAGAATCTGACGAGATTCTTCATGACGCCTCAAATTAAGAGCAGACAATTAAAAACCCAGCAGCCATGCTGGAGACTCGGTGGCGATCAAGACGGACATCATTCGCATGTTTTTTGGTGCTGTTCTAAAAATAAACCGTTTTGGAGTATTTTAGATACAACTGTTAAAAATATAATACCCACAACATACCGAACAACTGTGCGGTCATGTATCTGGGAAAACTTGACGAATCCGAGGAACGTGACACCAACAACTAAATGGACTCATTAACTCTTCAAGAAAGAAAACCGTGCATACCGGAGAGGCCCCGTTGTATTTTTGTTTAGCACCGTTTGTGATTGTTATTGTGAAAAATTTTTTTTTAAAGAAAAGTGAAAAAGATCAGCAAAATAATGAAAACATAAATTAATTCATTAATAAACATCTAACATAAGTCTGGATTTTGTTAAAGTGCAGGTCCACCACTTTGAGAATTTGAATATTTCGACAAAGTTGTAAACTTATTAAATGAACAAAGTGTCATGTGTGGATATTCCAGTATATTATTGCCAGACCCAGACAGACAGGGAGAGAGAGAGACGACACACACACACACACACACACACACACACACACACACACACACACACACACACACACAGAGAGAGTGTACAGGAGAGCCAGGGAAAGAGAGAAAGAGGAGAAATTAACATTTTACCTGCAACTATTTCCTCCAGCTTTAGCAGTTTGGTGGCTGCTGGTCAGCCAACATGGCAACCTGCGGTTTTCCTGCAGAATTACTTCTGTGGTCGATAAATTCAGCGTTACAAAGATAATGACTTTCACTTTCTTAATCAGCCGTCAGGTTCAAGGTGAAACTTTCTGCCTTAATATTATTCCACTGGGTATTGTGCTGCTCTATTGTGACGGTGCTGCGCCCCCATGCTGCTCCGGTAAGGGAGTAAAGAAAACCCCCCCAAAAAAATGGTGTTAATCACGTTGAGTTCTTTTTACCAGTTAAACGTGGCAAATCAGTTAATTAAATTAATGTGTTATTTTTGACGACACAAGTTTTAAAGTATCTGTAAAAATCCTGTTTCAGTCCTGTTTTTCCAGCAGGTGTTGGAAACTGTCCCACCCAGTACCGGATGAAATTCCACAAGTATGAAGCCTTTTTGAGTCATTTCTTTAAATCGCAGAGGTGTTTTTCCTCTTCTTCTTTTTTTTTTTTTTTATCTTAGTTTTGATTTTGATTTCAGCAAGTTTTATGAGGTATACATTTACTAATGCATTTCTTAACTATATTATCCACAATCCATCCAGCTTTTTCTAAAACAAGTATTACTTAATACCAACAGGTCTGAAGAATTAAAACTAAATAAAAGAATGAGCAGAAACTAAATAAATAAATAAATAAATAAACAAATAAATAACGAAACAAATAAATAAATAAATAAAGGGGGGGGTGCGGTAGTAGCAGCAAAATTGATCTCCATCTTCCAACAGAAATGTATTTTTGTAGCCCTAAAGAGTTGTTCCATTTGGAAGACTTCCCAGACTTTCTCGATCCACATACTGTATGTTGGTGGCTCCAGTTTTCACCGTTTAGTTGTGATACATTTGACCGCAGCTGTAGTCAGAATTGGGAAAAGATATTTCTGAGCTCTATTATTAATATCTGTTGGTATAAATCCAAGTAGTGCTCACTTTTGGATCTTTTGTTGGAATAGGGCTCTCAAAGATTTTTTCCCCAAAATGTTTGTGATTTAGGACAGGTGGAGAATATCTGAGTGTGATTCCTGATCTCTGTGCTACAGTTCCTCCAGCAGGTATCTGGGTACTGTGGGCCCGTCTTTGCCATCAGTGCAGGTGTGCGGAAATATCTCACGAGTATTTTCCATTTGAATTCTCTCCACATAATGGAGTTGGTTACTTTATGGGCTTCAACACACGTTTCTTCCCATTGATCTTGTTGTGTATTGGTCTATTATATTGTCTACTTCCCTGCGTCTTTTTGTCCTTGACATGTCATTAGGTTTCATATGTGTAAATAAATGATAGGTTTGGCCGATGATTTCTCCTGATCGTATTTTTATCAGAAATTCCTCGATTGGGGTGGATTTAATCAATTTATTCCATTCTTGTTGTGGCTGTGTAGCCTGGAAATATAGAAATGTCCCCGCCGGTCTCGGGCTCATCTCAGGATCTCCGTGGCTTCTGATTCATCATGTAGTTTAGCAAGTGTTGACTCGCCGTTTGTCTCTCTGTGTTCTCTGAGTCACGCTCCAGTGAGATCATTCAACCCACATCTCTTTATCCAGCTGGAGCGCTTCTTTTAACAGTCGGGACGCGACGGCTGGAGAGCTAGAACCAGGTTTTTTTGGGAACTCGATTGATTCGGATATTTCGCCCTTCGCATCCTTCCCTCCAGGTCGTCACGCCTTCCTTTTAGATCATCCACCTACTCGACTAAGGTTGTTTGCATCGTCGCCACTTCATCCGACCAGGCCGAGAGTCCTACCGGCTTTCCAGCGCCCCCCTGTGTTTTTGTCTTTGAATATTTTATGTTCAAATTTTGTAAGAAAAGCTTCAAATGTGTAAGAAAGAAAGTAAAGCGGGTGTTGAACACGCGAGCTTTAAATGATGACGATGTGTGTGTCAGGTATGGAGGAGGCTCACTGTGACCGGACGGAGTTTCTCAGCAGCTACCCACTCAACATCGACGAAATCCAGCTGACTCCCGGCTCGCTGGGCAGAATCCGACCCCGTGACCCCAAATCCACCTCATGTGAGTCCACATGGACTCACCACTATTGCAGCGGCGTCCTGCTCCAATACAGCTGGTTTCACTTCTCTCAATTTTGTTTTACAGATGATCCAAAAGTTGTGGTGGCAAACCTCACGGTGAGTGACAAACTGAACACGATGGAGAGGGAGGAGGAGGAGGAGGAGGAGGAGGAGGTCAAAGGTCACTTATCACTCCTCTGTGTTGTTTCAGTGTAAGATGCCGACTCAGCACTTCAAGCCGTACCTGAAACAACATCTCCCCAAAAGGCTTCACTACGCCAACAACCGGCGCATCGAGGACGTGCACCTGCTGATGGAGAGGAAGTGGCACATTGCCAGGTAACCTGAGCAAACGTGCTTACCAAACAAACATCACAAGTCCCGGCACCTACGTATATATACTCCATGTGTTGGAAGTGTGACAATAAAGTTCAGAAACGTTTCCCTCCGATAACCTTTAACATGACACAGCGACATGGGCTTCCACTCTGCTGGTGCTGAGCGGCCTGCTGACCGACAGTTGTTGGTCACAGTCCACTGTCTGTCCACCGTCTGTCTCTGTGGATCAACAAACCACTAAAATGCATTTCAATGTGAAATTCATCCATTTCAGAAAAATGCCGGAAAAACTAAGGACCCGCTGCGGTTTCTTTGGCGACCACGGCTTTGACAACAAGATAACCAGCATGAGGGTATGACACTTCTGAACCAGGCTGCCAAGCTAACATGCTAGCTTTTATCATAATACCAAAGATGTAGCCACCAGCTAATGCTAATGCTAACATATAGTCACAAGCCAATGACAACATGTAGCCACCAGCGAATGGTAAGGTCATTACCACTGTTAGATTCAAACTACATATGATTAAAATAAGTAAAGATTATTTTGTTGAGTTAGCATATATAAGTATTTCATTCCAGACACCAAAATGAGTTTGAGTTGAAAAATATTTGCCTCAAATATTAAAGTATGTTGAAATACGATCGATAACCACAGAACCTCCAGTTCATGAGATTGACTGTATTGAAACGTTTGGGATACTTCAGTTTTCCTCCGCTTCAGTTGTGTTGCAGTGCCACACTCCACCACTCACTGAACATTGGCAGCAATGAGTCAACTTTCAGGCAATTAGCTGAACTTCTGAACTGTGCTTTTCCCCCTCAGACGATCTTTATAGGTCACGGGCCGAGCTTCAAATTCCAGAAGAGAGTGCCGGAGTTCGAGAACATCGAGTTATACAACATCATGTGTGGTGAGAACAGCTGAGTCAGAGCTGGAATAGCTGAGTCAGAAGTTGATCGGCAGAGTCGGAGCTGGTATAAAGATAATACATTTATAATATAGAAGCAATAAACTTCATCATCAAAATGCATCAATATGCTTAATGAATTAATGATTTAATGGTATTTTGAAAATGAATGATTTCAATAATAAAACTGTATGAATTAATCTTGAACCAAGACTGAACTCCAGACTCGCCGGTACCAGTTCAGTCATACTGGTCCGGTTTCACCAGTTCATCCATACCAGTTCAGGTCTGCATCTTGTCCAGAACTGGAACAATCTGACGACCAGCGACCGACTGAAACAGGGAAACATACAAACTGATGACACACTGCTACACAAGCAATCGTCCAGAGACACGATAGAGGAACATGGTACAGGACCTCTGGTAGTGAACTTCTGGTACCGAACCTCTGGTAGTGGACCTCTAGTAGTGGTTGGTCCAGACATCCTACAGGGTGACAAACTGTATCTCTGGGATTTTTTCAGGTAGATGAAGAGCAGAAGAGTCCCTTGTTATAGTTTCAGCAGTGGGAGTGTTGACCTCGGAAGTGTTGACCTTGGGAGTGTTGACCTTGGGAGTGTTGACCTTGGAAGGGTTGACCTTGGTAGTGTTGACCTTGGGCGTGTTGACCTTGGAAGGGTTGACCTTGGTAGTGTTGACCTTGGGAGTGTTGACCTTGGAAGGGTTGACCTTGGTTGTGTTGACCTTGGAAGTGTTGACCTTGGTAGTGTTGACCTTGGGAGTGTTGACCTTGGGAGTGTTGACCTTGGGAGTGTTGACCTTGGAAGGGTTGACCTTGGTAGTGTTGACCTTGGGCGTGTTGACCTTGGAAGGGTTGACCTTGGTAGTGTTGACCTTGGGAGTGTTGACCTTGGAAGGGTTGACCTTGGTAGTGTTGACCTTGGGAGTGTTGACCTTGGAAGGGTTGACCTTTGTAGTGTCGACCTTGGGAGTGTTGACCTTGGAAGGGTTGACCTTGGGAGTGTTGACCTTGGAAGGGTTGACCTTGGTAGTGTTGACCTTGGGAGTGTTGACCTTGGAAGGGTTGACCTTGGGAGTGTTGACCTTGGGAGTGTTGACCTTGGTAGTGTTGACCTTGGGAGTGTTGACCTTGGAAGTGTTGACTTTGGGAGCAGGACCCCGGTTTGATTCCCGGTGTGTTCAGGAAGGTGTCCAGTGTTAAACTCTCCTCTCTCTCTCTCTCTCTCTCTCTCTCTCAGACCTGCTGGGTTTGACTCCGGCTCCTAACAACGGGACTCACGGGAGTCTTAACGACATGTTGAAACATCCACCATTTCTTCCCAGCATGCAACAGGAAGTCACGGCGCCGGTACCCGCCGCCGACCTCACCACGACCCATGACCGCGCCGTGACCCATGACCTGGGCTGCAGCTGCCACGATGAGGTCTCTCTCTCACGCTCTCAAACACACACACACACACACACACACACACACACACACACACACACACACACACACACACACACACACACACTGATTGGATATTGATTGGCTGTTACACTTACTGAAAGCAGACTGGACTGATTGCAGCTTGTCAGATTTCAGGGCTGCTGAATGTGTCTCGTTTCTTGTTTCAGAACAAAGTGGAGGAGAATATTGAAGCCCTCAGCCCTGCACGAGACGTCTACACCTTCAGTAAGTCTGTAGACTGATGGTCTACACTAGGGGTCCTCAACAGTGATGCCGGTAACGCGTTACTCTCACATGACCACCTTAGTCATTACCATTTCTCAACCAGTAATCAGATTAAAGTTACTTCGCCACGTCAATGTGAGTTACTAATGTAGCGTCACGCAGGACGAGTTTCTTGTCTGTAAAGCCGCTTTATTATTAAACAGAACCGAGCCGCTCCTTTGTTCTCCTCCAAATGGACACACACACACACACTCCACTCTCAGCCAATCCCAGGCCAACTCGATGTAACTGCGTTCAGGTGACACAAAAGAATCGGAACTAACAAACAATCACTAAACCTTGTCGTTGCAACAAGAACACAACTGCAGAGATCTTGCACTATTTTTGTAATTTTCCTGAGTAAAAAGATATATTGGCAGGAAGCCCCGCCCCTTTTTTTCAGTCAATCAGTCAGTTTCCCTCGAGGGCCAAAATCAGACCAGCATGCCAAACCAAGGGCCGAAACAGCCACAGGTTTTTTTGCTCTATCTCAGTAAAAGTTGTTTTGATTGTAGATGTTTTAGCTGATGTTACCATTATTAATATTATTATTGTTGTTCTTATCATTATCATTATGAGTAGTAGTAGTCAAGGTGGTTGTAGTAATAATTAGGGATGTCCCGATCACACTTTTTTGCCCCCGATACCGATCCGATTTTTCAGAATTGAGTATCGGCCGATACCGATACTTTCCCGATCCGATACTTACATTACTATTGCAAATATATTCAATAGTCTATTTTTGGAGCGACTAAGAGGTCTGAAGCTAAAAGCACTATTGGCAGAAGCTTTGTTTACCTAGAAATTATTGTAAAACTCACTTATTGAATCAAAATTCTTCTCTTTAGTTCTTGTTGTAAACTGAGGAACATCCACACAACGAAAAAACGATCTTTGTTCTCCCTGGCCTTCTCCCAACAAACCGTCCACACCTCACTATGAACACGGCTCAACACGAGGCTTCAGGGCATGTAGTACCCATGCCAGGCCTTTAGGGGCGCTGTGACTCACCAAACAATAAAAAGCAGAAGAAGACAGACCACATAGAAATTTAGAAGTAGACTTCTGCACATAAACACATAAACCACTCTATATAACTCTAGTTTTATAGGTCTATGGCCCCGCTCCGCCTGCTTCTAGCTTCTGCAATTCGACCGGAGCTTCTAGTCCCTGATTGTTCTGGTTATTAGGGGACGTAGCGGACCGCGTTTTTTATTGTTTTTTGTTTTTTTTAGATCGGCGGGGTGATCGGCTGGATTTGCCGATCCCCGATCACTCACAAATCACTAATATCGGCCCCGATCTGATATCTACCGATCGGATCGGGACATCCCTAGTAATAATTGAAGCCTGGGATTTTCAAAATCTGTGTTGAGTGTCACATAAAAAAGCACTCTTGAGTGTAAAACCAAACAAGGAAGTGCAAAACCAACTATCTAAGTAATGATTTACATGCACACACAGAGAGACAGAAATACAGGGAGAGATTTTCAGTTTACTTTTTAAATTCCATAATTGTTGTTTCAATGCTGCATTTGTTTCTTTTCTCTCATTTCATTAATTTATTGTTTTTAATTGTGCTCTTTTGCATTTGAAGTATAAAAACTAAATGAACTTATTACTACTATTGTAATTTTTGTTAGAATACTCCAGTCAGATTGCCAAATAAACAAAAATGAATGAATTCACTCACCAATCAGTGAGAAAAGTGACAGTGATGTGATGAGGAAACCCCTCTGATGTATCCTGTCGTCTCAATCCTGAGGCCAAGATGTGCGACAGACAGTCTGTTTCTGGATTCTGCTTTGCAGACGGTCCCTGAACTCTGGTCACAACCGGCTGAACAGTGTTGTTTCTGCTGCTCCAAAGACAGAAACTTTTGTCAAAAAATGTGCTTGGTAGGATATGGCCTACCTCACACTGATGAGAAAGAGGCATCATTTGTGTGTTGATGACGTTTCATTAAAGAGTTATTGATGCTGGAACTTTACCGAGCTGCTCTCACCAAGTGTTTCTCAACTGTGGATCAGGGTCTATTGGCTGTGGAGCGATGGAACAAAATGGCAGCCTGGGGCTGATGCTCCTCAATACCTTGCACCAAATATCCTTTAAACCATAATTTATGTGCGCTAACTGACTGTGGACCATGTCAACATCGACTACAGTTAAGGACTATGATATTTTCTCCTGCAAGAAACCAAGCTCTCCACAGGCGCAGCACAAGGAGGAGGCTGCTGGCAGCATGGCGGACATGGTGGTGGTGCTAACTGAGCTCAACGGACTTCGCTCAGACTCAGAGGATTTTCTTTAAAGTTGGACTCTATCGATCACCGCCTTGGCAAGATGGCCAACGGCGTTGTAGCTCTGGAAAGCAACACGTGAAAAAGAATGTCTCTTCTATCATCACAAGGGTGGAAGAGGCTGAACATCGAATCATGACAACCGAGAAACAACTGGAAAAGGCTCAAACTGAACTGAAAAGTGCAACAAAACGACTTACATTCCTCGAAATGAAGACTGAGGACCTGGAAAACCGGAGCCGAAGGAACCCGACCGCTGACGGAGTTTATACAGACCATGTTACCGAGATGGCTGGGACTGGAGACCGCTAAATCCCCTATCCTGGAGAGAGTCCATCGCACCCTGACTCCACCGAGACCAGACCAGAACAGAGCGGTCCTGATTCGGTTCCTACACTTTCAAGACCGGGAGATTGTTTTCCGCTCCGCTAAACAGCGTGATGTGACACATGAAGGAAACAAACTTTTCTTTGCCCAGGATCTCTCAGCTGAGACTGTTAAACACCAATCTGGTCCCACAAACCCACCAGGCAAGGTGTTTATTATATATATTGGATTTACACAAGTTTTTTTTGACATTTCATTGTATTTTGCACCAGAACGTTTCATTGATATTGACTTTATGTTGAGATTGTAATCATTTTTAGTACAAACTGTTTGATCTTGCAAAAATATAGATAATTTCATTACAAAACTGAAACTGGACTGTATGTAGGTGCTGAAGTAAATGAATCTTATTTAATAATTATTTTGTACACATCTTATATACATGTATATACACTCACCGGCCACTTTATTAGGTACACCTTGCTAGTATCTGGTTGGACCCCTTTTGCCATCAGAACTGCCTTAATCCTTCGTGGCATAGATTGAAACATTCCTCAGAGAGTTTGGTCCATATTGACATGATAGCGTCACGCAATTGCTGCAGATTTGTCGGCTGCACATCCATGATGCGAATCTCCCTTTCCACCACATCCCAAAGGTTCTCTACTGGATTGAGATCTGGTGACTGTGGAGGCCATCTGAGTACAGTGAACTCATTGTCATGTTCAAGAAACCAGTCTGAGATGATTGGTGCTCTATGACATGGCGCGTTATCCTGCTGGAAGTAGCCATCAGAAGATGGGTACACTGTGGTCATAAAGGGATGGACATGTTTAGCAACAATACTCAGGTAGGCTGTGGCGTTGACACGATGCTCAATTGGTACTAAGGGGCCCAAAGTGTGCCAAGAAAATCTCCCCCACACCGTTACACCACCACCACCAGCCTGAACCGTTGATACAAGGCAGGATGGATCCATGCTTTCATGTTGTTGACGTCAAATTCTGACCCTCCCATCCGAATGTCGCAGCAGAAATCGAGACTCATCAGACCAGGCAACGTTTTTCCAATCTTCTATTGTCCAATTTTGGTGAGCCTGTGGGAATTGTAGCCTCAGTTTCCTGATCTTAGCTGACAGGAGTCGCACCCGGGGTGGTCTTCTGCTGCTGGAGCCCCTCCGCCTCAAGGTTCCACGTGTTGTGCATTCAGAGATGCTCTTCTGCATACCTCTGGTGTAACCAGTAGTTATTGGAGTTACTGTGGCGTTTCTATCAGCTCCAACCAGTCTGGACATTCTCCTCTGACCTCTGGCATCAACAAGGCATTTGGTCCACAGAACTGGCGCTCACTGGATATTTTCTCTTTTTTGAACCATTCTCTGTAAACCCTAGAGATGGTTGTGTGTGAAAATCCCAGTAGATCAGCAGTTTCTGAAATACTCAGACTGTCTGGCACCAACAACCATGTCACGTTCAAAGTCACTTAAATCACCTTTCTTCTCCATTCTGATGCTGGTTTGAACTGCAGCAGATCGTCTTGATCATGTCTACATGCCTAAATGCATTGAGTTGCTGCCATGTGATTGGCTGATTAGAAATTTGCGTTAACGAGCAGTTGGACAGGTGGACCTAATAAAGTGGCCAGTGAGTGTATATTGTGTCATTCATTCATTAGGGCTCCTGCGGGGCGGGGACGTCCCGTCCCTGTGTATTGAGGCTACCAGATGAACCAGTTCTTTCCAGAGCTGACAGTCTTGTGCCAGCTGCTCTGCATTCTCCACAGCAACTCCATGTTGTTGGAGGTTGCCCGTAATGATGTCAAGCCATTGGGTGCGGGGTTTGCCTTGTGGTCGTCTCCAACCTGCGGCCCTTGGGTCAAACTGGAGAATGGCTCTCATCAGTTGGTCCGGAGGAAGGCGGAGGACATGGCCGAACCAGCGGGTGCGACGTTGCGCAGCCAGGCAGGATGCTCTGGGCTGGCACATGCGGGCTCTAAGCACTATGTTGGAAACTTGCTGAGACCACCTGATGATCCCGATTTTTCTGAGAGCCCTGCCATCAAAGCCATCGATTCTTGCAGCCAGAGTCTTGTTTAAGGGCCAAGTCTCCGAGCCATAAAGCAGGATGGAGAGTAATGCAGAGTTGTAAATCCGGAGCTTTGTTTTGCGTGAGATGGTCTAGTGCCGCCAGAATGGTTTCCAGAGAGACTGCAGAGCTGATGCAGCCAGGGCTCTTCTGCGGATAACCTCTGGTTTTAGGTCCCCGTTGTCTGTTACTATGGACCCCAGATACACAAAGTTCTTGACAGGCTCTACAATGTCGTTACTGAGCCGTAGGGGAGGTGGATCCGGTCCATCAAGAACATACATGAACTTGGTTTTTGTCCAGCTCACTTGGAGGCCAAGCTTCTCTGCCTCTTCACTGTATATGCTCAGAGTGTCTCTCAGCTGACTGTGGGATGTGCTGAGCAGAATGGTGTCATCACCGTACTCCAGGTCAGTCAGGTGGGAGCTGCCGAAGGACACTCCGGGGACCCGCTCACAGACCCTGAACATCAGATGGTCAATGATGCAATTGAAGAGGTCGGGAGCAGCCACGCAGCCCTCGCGAATGCCACTGGAGACGGAAAACCAGTCAGAGTCCCTGCCGTTAATACGGACACAGCTCTGTGCATTGCTGTAGAGCAGCTTGAACAGGGCAACGATCTCAGATGATGCTCCAAGGGCCTGTAGAATACTCCACAGTGAAGCATGGCAGACGGTGTCAAAGGCAGCCTTCAGATCTATGAACTCGATGTAGAGATGGCGGTCTTTATGGAATTCATAGATCTTCTCTATCAGCAGACGAACGGCGGAGATGTGGTCTGTTGTGGAGCGGTTGGGCCTGAAGCCAGCCTGCTGGGGACGGCGGCTGCTTCTGATGGCTGGGAGAGCATGAGTGAGCAAAATCCTAGTAAAGAGCTTGTCGTGGATGGAAAGAAGGGTAATGCCTCTGTGGTTGCCACAGACCAGCCTGTCACCCTTACGTTTCTAGAAGGGTAGGATAACTCCTCTAGTCCAGTTGCTGGGAAGCCTCTCTGTTTCCCACACCTGATTGAATATGTGGGTAAGCCACTCGACGATGCTGTCACCGCCTGATTTCAGCATCTCGGCAGTTATTGCACAGATGTCGGGGGCTTTCCTGTTGTTAAGTTTCTTCAGGGCAGCTCTGACTTCCTCAGGTGTGACAGGGTCTGTGCTGCAGGCGTCACAAGGGGCTGCAGCATTAGCGGCCGTTAGGATGGTGGGATCAGCCGAGGTGGCGTCGTGCTGCAGAAGGAGGCTGAAGTGCTCTTTCCAGCGTTCAAGGCAGTTTGCTTCAGTTGTTATGAGGTTGCCGTCAGAATCTTTCACCAATGCTGTCTTGATGCGTGAGCCATTACGGGCTTGGCACAGCAAACAGTTCAGTCGCCGATACTCCGATAGGTCACCTCGGAGCTGGGCCTCACACCGCCACTCGATGATATCAAGAGTTCTCTCCGATATCCAGGGCTTTTTCAGGGAAGGTGGAGAGCATCCGAGGACATTGCAAGCTGACTGGATGACACTGACCTTGAAGGTCAGCCAGTCATTCACTTTGTCAGTAGCCAGGGCATCGAAGGTGCGGCGGATGGCGCAACTGAAGTCTGTGGCGATGTTGGGATCGCTGAGTAGAGAGGAGTCCAGGCGAGGCTGAGTCTTGGTGTGTTGGTTTGCTCGCAGCTTTAGCTTGAGCTGGGCCACCAGCAGACGATTGTCTGTGTTGCCAAGCTCTGCTCCTCGGTACACACGGCAGTTGGTTCTGCCATCCGGGCTGTACCATGTCCGGTGATGGATGATATATATTGTATACATCTTTGTATTGGTTTAATAACCATAACATATTTGGTATTTGGTTCGTTCAATATCAACTGGTCCTACATTTGTCCTTGTTAATGTATTCATAACCCACCCATTTGGCTGCATAACATGGAATTCGTTTAATTTATTGAAGAAAAAGTAGATAACTACTTTGAATTAAATACAGACCAAACCAATGCCTCAGTAAGACGGGAGGCATTTCAGTCCTACATTAGAGGAGAAATACTTAGCTTTGATTTGTTTTTCTAAGGTTTCCATCTCTGCTTTTTGCTGTTTGGTTTTAGAACTTGTAAAGCTGAGAGATGGTCCATTTAAACACAAAGATCTGCTGCTTTTGAGAAATAATTATAGGAAATTATCTGCTGCAAAGAGTTTATTATGGCTCAAACAGTCTTACTATGATCAAAGAGAGAAAGCTGGAAAACTTTTGGCAACTTTAGAGAATTAAGAAAATATAATCCGATAGAGCCATTAATAGTATAAAAACATCTTTAGGAGGAGTAACAGTGGATCTCTTGGAAATTAGTTGGAATTTTAGAGAATTTTATCAACACTTGTACAAATCAGAAGAATCACAAAAACATAGAGGAAAGGGACATCCTTCTTGACCATCTTCACTTCCCCCAAATCACAGATGAAGACGAGTTAGATGATTAACAATTGTCACAGGCCATTCAAAATATTAACAGTGGTAAAACACCAGGACCCGATGGTCTGCCAATTACATTTTATAGAAAATTTAAGGAAAAACTACTTGTCCCACTTTTCCAAATGTATAATGAATCTTTTGAGGACGGTGTCCTTCCTCAATCACTGAGGCTGGCAATGATAACTGTGTTTAAAATCAGGCAAACCAGCTCCAGATTGTGTGTCATATGGACCAATAAGTGTATGGGTAAAAGAGATGGCATCATGTTTTGTGTAGGAGATACTTACTTACATCGTGAGAGGTAAGGCAGAGTCATTTGAATGTGTATGGAAACAATTACTGGATTCTCTTGAGCAAGGGGGTGTTGTAAGACGTGTTGCTGTGTGTTGAGAAATTTTTGTGCTGTTTTCTTTATACATTTGTTTTTCTTTTAAAATACTTGTTTGTATGAAATCGTGTTGAAAGAAATTCAATACAATTATTGTTAAAAAAAAGTCATTAATGCCGGAACTTTACGGAGCGGCTCTCGGCATGTGTTTCTCAACTGTGTATCAAGCAGTGGCGGCTGGTGATACTTTTCTTAGGTGGGGCCAATTTTAACTATAGTGCGCTTATAAACCACAATACATCAATCTTGCCTTTTTTTTATATTGAGAGAGAACCCAGTGATGAAACATTATAGTTCTTTGAAACAGCTGGTGACACTTAAGACTTTTATTAACATACAAGTAAACAAATACAAGCAGATGCTTCATTAGTCCTGAGTCCTGAGTGGTGCATTTAAGTATGACTTAAGACAATCCAAACTCTTAAGTTTCACATGAGAGCTATTAACACTTGGAAGAGCCGCACGCCGATGATTTCAGTCATGGAGCTTATAACTGACAGGCAAAGAGCCAGGGGTTGGCCACCCCCTGCTGTATACTGACATTTACACCACCCTGCCTCCGTCACATTGACGCTGAGCTGCTGTGTCTCCAGATGATACACTCCTCCCATTCGGTCGTCCGGCCGTCATGTTCCACACTCGGTACAGTCTCCTCCATCACGTGGAGTTCATCAGCGGCTACAGCACTGAGCTGGCCATGCCTCTTTGGACGGCATTCACCCTGCAACCACAGGTACACACACACACACACACACACACACACACACACACACACACACACACACACACACACACACACACACACTGCAACCACAGACATACACACAAATCTTTAGATTAAATCTGTGGATTATATATATAAATATATTTATTTATTTATTTTTTATTGTGGATTAGATCTTTAGATTAGATCTCAGGATTACATTTTGAGATTAGACTTTAACAGATCTGAAGATCCTCCATGTTGTCTTTTGTGCAGGACGACCTGGCTCCGGTTACAGAAGCATCGTCCAGCGTTCAGTGCGTCCGAGTGGATTCCAGAGTGTTGGCTGATCACAGTCAGAGCTGCAGCACCTACAATCACCACGACCAGCTGACCTTCGGCTTCCTGTTCCCCCCAGGTACCTTCCTTTTCCCCCCAGGTAGCTTCATGTTTCCACTAGGTAGTTTCCGTTTCCCAGTAGGTAGTTTC
>NC_137643.1:23572934-23852934 GCF_963383615.2 Lipophrys pholis
TGAAGGCCTCAGGCAGATTTATTTACCCGGCAACAGGTGATGGCTGAACTGTGATTGGTTAAAAGCTTTAATATGGACGTACATGTCTGGAAGCAGCGCAGCCGGCCGGGGCAGAAGCTATGAGAGGAAGCGGACAGACAGTTTGGAATTATTTAATAAGTATTCATGAACAAAATATGATCAGCATCAGTCTGTGAGTCTGATATTTTTTCTTAGGCCTTCAGAGAAGGACTTGCAGGCCCTGACGGCCCGCCACTGAGGAAACTACAATTTCACATAAAAACGAAATGCTATGCATGAAATGTTCTCTGATGTGAAGCACGGGTCAATTCGGGAAGGAATTAATACAGTCAAAAAAACAAAACAACTTCTAATCTGGGCCAGAAGACTCTCGCGACATAATTTATCTGAAATTAGTTCTGCCTCGATGTCGATCAGGTTTGGAAATAAAGGGCAATCCAGTTCTAGTAGCTGCTTCAGGTAGCCAGTCAAATCTCAGGGTTTCCTCTGCAAAACCTGCCAGCGAGCAGGTTCAGTTCACAGAGTCTGTTACCATGGTGACTGACCCCAAGCTTAATTCAGCTCTTACTGAAACGGAAAACTCTAAGTTCCCCTCATTTGATGGTTAACATGCTCTGAGTTTTCATAAAAGCTGCGTTCTGGAATACCCCCGCTGGTCCCCAAGCCACATTCTAAACTCTTGGTCTTGACTTAGTCTCTGACCCTTACAGTGTGGTCCTGGACCTGGTCTAGTCATGGTCTGGCTTAGTCCTGGTCTTGGGCGTCTGCCTGTCCCTCAGTAGGACAATCAGATGAATTTAAATTCTCTCATTAGTTAATTATTTATTGATGTCGTTGTGGATCCTGCAGCTGCTGTGAATGTCCAGTATCCGAGTATCTGAGTACTTCTGACCGGTGTCTCTGTGCAGGTTGGCCGGTGCCGGCCCCCTTGTGCCCTCCCACTTCTTCACGGTGGTGACAAGCTGCCTGGAGGTGAACCGGACGCTGGAGGACTGTGACGGAGCTCTGAGGGTCTTCTCCTTCCTGCTGCCGCACCGAGACGACAACAGTGAGGCCTGCAATGTGAGTCACCACCAGCAGGAGGCAGCAGTACTCTAGTATGGGGCAGTACTGCAGCCGGAGCAGCCAGCAGGGGGCGGCACTGGGATGAGCAGGATGAAGATAGTGACCTTTAGATCATGTGTGTGTGTCTTCATGGCTTTTCCTCTCCGTCTCGTTGCCACACGTCCTGCTCCCAGTGGAGATTCCACACTCAACCTCCACCTGTACTGGAGTGTGTGTGTGTGTGTGTGTGTGTGTGTGTGTGCGTGCGTGCGTGCGTGCGTGCGTGCGTGCGTGCGTGCGTGCGTGCGTGCGTGTGCGTGTGCGTGTGTGCTCAGAGATTTCATGTTGTTTACTCTTGCGTCACAATGATCTGAATGTTCTGCTGAGTCATCATGACACACATAACATGTTTTTTCGAGGTGGGTGTTCGTCACACACCCCGCGGCTCAGTGCGTGCGTGCACGGAGGGACAGTATCAGTCACCGTCATTCAAACTTTTAAGGAAGTGCTGAACATAAACAGACAAGAATCAGGAAACAAAGCAACTCAAGCGTGCACTCAGTAGAGCGCATACCTTCACCCTGGCGCCCTCTATTGGCCAGCCGCCAATAGACCAGTAAATACACATGGACAGAAACATGTTGGAACCCGGCCTTGGGCCTGCTGGCTCCTCCCGGTCCTCTGATCCTGAACTTGGTTTTCTAAAAACGTCTGAAGACAGCAAGATGCATTTTACCACTTATTTGAGTAATTGTAGGGAAATGCAGTGAGCAGCGCTGGCCACCAGGTGAACTCCCGCAGTCGGCCTCACCCCACCACAGAGTTGGTCTTTTTGCAATTGGTCAGTTTGGTATTGACGTCCGTTACCAACCGAAATCCGACGTCCCATGTGTGATAAAACCGTGTGTTGTTTTACCCGGAGACTGAGGAGTCGGGGATGTTTCAGCCGTTCTTATCTCAAAGTCACAGTGACTCCCGAGAAAGAGCCTCCGGCAGGTGTTTCTGCTGAGTCATCATGACACACATGACACCTGTGGAGTCATTTCAGGAAACGTGAAGCACAGACGAGGCTTCGTGGGTGGGAAATCTCCGATCCGTCAATTACGTTGATATCGGAACCCGATACAGATACTGGATCGGATCGGCCCCGTGACTAATTATTGGCCATCCCTTCAAACATAAAACATGAAAAGCAAAACAATAAATTTAATAATTTATAAAAACGTATTTATTATGTGCAATACATCCACCCCCATATTCTGTACATGTCCACACTTATATGCACCGTGTGCATATTATTTATCTATCTCTATTTTATTATATTGTATTCTTATCTGTTTTTTTTAGTTTCTGCTGTGTGTGCTTCTTTTCTTTTTTACTATCCTGCCTGTTGTACCACTCTTATCTTATCTTATCTTATCTTATCTTATCTTATCTTATCTTGAATGCAGTAAATTCAATTAGAACTATAAATAATGTAAAAACTGGAGCTTCATGCCGTCAGCTTTTAACCAAGGATTCCCTCGACATAAACACGAGTGAGTCAGTCGAGTTGCGAGTCGTTCACATGATGAATCAGGAGTCCAGATGACCTGAACATGTCTGTTGATTGATTGATTCATCCGTTTCACTCATTGTCAACAAATCTGTTTCCCATGAACCTCCTCAATTGTGTTTGGTCACCATAAACAGTGTGAGTGCACTCGGCAGCTTTCGGGCCTCCAGGCAGTTTCGACTGTGAGATGATTTCCAGGAACTCCTCCAAACATTCCTCCACTCGTTCTTCCAGTTGTTCCTCCACTCATTCCTCCACTCATTCCACCACTCATCCCTCCACTCATTCCTCCACTCATTCCTCCATTTGTTCCTCCACTCATTCCTCCACTCATTCCTCCATTTGTTCTTCCACTCATTCCTCCACTCATTCCTCCACTCATCCCTCCTCTCATTCCTCCACTCATCCCTCCACTCATTCCTCCATTTGTTCCTCCACTCATCCCTCCACTCATTCCTCCATTTGTTCCTCCACTCATTCCTCCAATCATTTCTCCACTCATTCCTCCACTTGTCCCTCCACTCGTTCCTCCACTCATTCCTCCAGTTGTTCCTCCACTCATTCCTCCACATGTTCCTCCACTCATTCCTCCACTCATTCCTCCAGTTGTTCCTCCACTCATTCCTCCACTCGTTCCTCCACTCATTCCTCCACTTGTCCCTCCACTCGTTCCTCC
The DNA here is from genome assembly GCF_963383615.2 of Lipophrys pholis. NCBI lineage: Eukaryota > Metazoa > Chordata > Actinopteri > Blenniiformes > Blenniidae > Lipophrys > Lipophrys pholis. The sequence continues at coordinate 23,576,231 of NC_137643.1, forward strand.
ACTCATTCCTCCACTCATTCCTCCACTTGTCCCTCCACTCATTCCTCCACTCATTCCTCCAGTTGTTCCTCCATTCATTCCTCCACTCATTCCTCCACTTGTCCCTCCACTCGTTCCTCCACTCATTCCTCCACTCATTCCTCCACTCATTCCTCCAGTTGTTCCTCCACTCATTCCTCCACTCATTCCTCCACTCATTCCTCCAGTTGTTTCTCCACTCATTCCTCCACATGTTCCTCCACTCATTCCTCCAGTTGTTCCTCCACTCATTCCTCCACATGTTCCTCCACTCATTCCTCCAGTTGTTCCTCCACTCATTCCTCCACATGTTCCTCCACTCATTCCTCCACTCATTCCTCCACTCATTCCTCCAGTTGTTTCTCCACTCATTCCTCCACATGTTCCTCCACTCATTCCTCCAGTTGTTCCTCCACTCATTCCTCCACTCATTCCTCCAGTTGTTCCTCCACTCATTCCTCCACATGTTCCTCCACATGTTCCTCCACTCATTCCTCCAGTTGTTCCTCCACTCATTCCTCCACTCATTCCTCCACTTGTTCCTCCACTCATTCCCCTTGTCGTTCATTGTGGGTTGCGTGATAGATAATGCCCAATCAACCCTCCAACCAACCCCGTTCTGCAGTTAGCTTTGATGAGAAGTGTCTTCTGGGTAATTCAATTACTTTGGTTGGAGGATGATTAGAATATTTCAACCAAAGTCGGGGTCACGTAGGCCCAGAGGGGAAGTACGTCCCCCACAATGCATCCTACCACCGCCAGTATAACTTCCTGTCTGTGTGTCTGCAGAGCCACGAGGAGGAGTCGCAGTGGGTTGAAGATCTGCTGAAGCTCCACACGGCCCGAGTCCGAGACGTGGAGATCCTGACCGGCCTGGATCTTTTCAGATCCACCAACCTGACCTACACCAGTACCCTCAGCCTCAAGACCTACCTGCACACCTTCGAGAGCGACGACTAGGTCACAGAGACACACCCACCTACAGGATGTAGCCCCATCGTAGAAGTCCTGCGTTTTCACCGCACCCTGGCTGGACGGATGGCGACATCGCTGGAGGAGCTGTCAACGACTTGCATGGAATGAGAGGACACACATTTAGTCATTTTAATGGTTCATTTGGAAGATTACCACAGGAATAATCTGTACTATCCAGACGGTGTGCGACAGAAGCAGCTAGCACAGGAATCATGCAGGAGGAGGACGAACAGTCACCATGACACACCCCAGAAACAAACGCACCCGTGTCCTAGCTCCGGAACCAAACCTGACCTGTTAGCCATGTTCATACTGACCATCCAAACGTTAGTGCTCACTGTGAGGAATTATCAATGACTCACCGCTTTGGGAGGAGACGAGGCTTATAACATTTGATCTAGTAAGTCTAATTCTTGTTGCTAAACACATAAAAAACCGATGCTGCTTCCACAGAGGAATCGTTAGCGACGATGGTCAGTTCATGTTCAGTGTTGGTAATGAGATGAAGGCTGGGCGGCGTCTCCGAGTCCGAACCGTCATCCGAACCTTCGTCTGGGTGGAAGTTCATATTTAACACTTTAGCTTTGGTTGATGGAGTGAATACATTTGGAAATATCGTTCATTTTAACCATCTTTCACCACCAAAATGTGATTTTAATCAGTTAGCAAATCAGCGCACATGAATGGGAAGTCTCACACTTGTGTCGTAACATGTATGTTTAACAGAGTTTTAAACAATAAAATACACAAATACAAGACAATTTTCAGTGTTGTTGCTTCTTAACGACTTAAAACCGATTATTAAATCAGAATAATGGAAAGTTGGCCTCCCACTGCTGTATTTGTAAGGATATGTGCATAAAAAAACAGTGAAACAGTTCAGACAAAGGCGTTTATGAAATAATGTTAACATCATACCATCATATTTGTAATCTCAACCTTTCTTCTACTGTCTATCTGTCTCTCTCTCTCTCTCTCGCCCTCTTTTTCACTCTTTCCCCTCTCTCGTTTTCCTCTCTCCCTCTTTCTCTTTCTCTTGTCTGTCTGCACATTTGACAAAGTCATGTTGTCACTGTCCAGTGTCTAATGTTGAATTTACTCTGCTTTACATAATATCTGGTCGTTTCTCTTTGCTGGAATCTCTTTCGATTTCATATTTTGACGGGTTCAAAGTGTGAGACTCTTTTTATTTTTGAAGCAAAAGCTGTTCGTTCAGTGTTTGTTTGGCAGCATTAGTTGTCTTTGTCAGCTCGGCTCCAGATCCACATCCGTAGTTTGAATGAACCTTTGGCGAAGCCCTGATTCGCTTAGTAACTTTTGCTAACGTGGACGTTACTTCGTATCGCTGTTCACGTTACATAGACACATCGTTTTTGCGTCTTAATTGAGTGAACCCAGAAGTACTTGCATACGTCATGAGATGTAGAATTGGAACATGAGTGTACTTGATGGTGGCTGTCATGGCTGGATGACGGACCTTGAAGCGGAGGAGGAAGCACTGGGCGTGAAGAGCCACGAGGAGGACCCTGTTGCCTCTCTGAATCGGTAGGTGCTCATGACATTATATATAATCCTATAGGATGATCTAAACTTTAGAACGTTGTGGTAAAAAAAGTTTGTAAGTCACATACATGTTGTGGATAGTACAGTGTTACTATTACTTCTGGCCTCCTGTACAGCTTTTCTATTACTACACTCTTAAAAATGTTGGGTTAAAAATAACCCAACCTGGGTTATTTTTTAACCAACACTGGCGGAGGGAGCATGGTTGGCAGCAGCGCCAGGGCGACTTCCCCCTTGGCATCTGTAGGAGAACAATTATGGGTGTCAATATAGACTTGAATAGCTGTAATACAATTAAAAGAAAAGTCAAAATGCCTTCCAAATTGGCAGCAATTACCATCCATATCCATCTATAATTAAAAATAAATCCCATCAAGCTAACTTGCATGGAACAATCCTCTTTGAGCACCCCCCATCTTTTCTTCCTTTCTTCTGCAGTTTACATAGGTGACTTTTGCGTTTGAGTGTTTTTGTCAGTTAAGTTCAAATTTTAAGTGTCATTAGGTCAAAATTAGAAAAAGGCTCCCGCACACAGTAAACTGCACAGCTTTTATTTTCAACGTTTCAGTCGTTGGATGTACGTGAGACAGCCTATATATATATATATATATATATATATATATATATATATACAGTGGGGCAAAAAAGTATTTAGTCAGCCACCGATTGTGCAAGTTCTCCCACTTAAAATGATGACAGAGGTCTGTAATTTTCATCATAGGTACACTTCAACTGTGAGAGACAGAATGTGAAAAAAAATCCAGGAATTCACATTGTAGGAATTTTAAAGAATTTATTTGTAAATTATGGTGGAAAATAAGTATTTACTTTTTTGCCCCACTGTATATATATATAGTCTCACGACTGAAACGTTGAAAATAAAAGCTGTGCAGTTTACAGTGTGCGGGAGCCTTTTTCTAATTTTGATTCAGTCTGGGTGGCACCTCGCTCCGACGCACCCGTGACACGAGGTGTGCTGAGATTGTTTCTCTTCTTTTAAGTGTCATTAGGTCACAAGAAAATCATGGTATAAAATCATATATTTGCACAACATATCAAATTACCCGCCGTTCATCCACATCGGTGAGTTTCCCTTCGCGTTTCGCAAGACTTATTATCTTGTCTGCATAAAGAGGAACCCACTTCTCAAACAGCTTTGGGGCAGCCTCACCGTGAAGGATAGCAAAGTCCTGTGCAATCTAAAAGATGGAGACAAATTGAGAAACAAGGTCATTTAAATAATATGTCAATATTATATTATAATATTATGTCAATTTATTTATAATAGTAGGGGCTACCAAGTTAGTACCAATAAAATAATGTGACATTGAAACAACTTAAATTGACTTACCACTAAACCTGTCAATGAGCCCGGGAAGCCGCCACTCAATCAATTTGGATCTCACGAAATCCTCCATGAGGTGGGAGAATCAAACTGCAAAACCAACACAAAGAATTAAAATAAAACAAACGTATCATAAATAACTCATTCAGTAACGTTAAATCAAAGGTATTTTCACTGTCGTAACAATTAACTTCTCTACGGTTTTAAACTTCGACTTGAGCAAATTAGAAAGTTACCGGTTCCGCCTCGGCAAACTCAAGCTGGCTAATACAGCGCGGACTGGCTAGCTACATTGTTATATATGGAAGCCAAATTGATGAAAAACCTCACGTTGTCCTCCTAACTTTAAAACAAATATACTCGAGTTACTTCGAAACTCCTACGTAGCGCCCAGGCTAACATGCTAACTTGCTACGTTTAATGAAATGGAGTTTGTGCATGCTAATAACGTTAGCTAACAGCTTGCTGACTTACCAATAGATAGTAACGTTGCTCATTGGTGCGTCATTAACGCACATCTAAACCTCATATTCCCTAAAGCCCTGGCCGCAAAGGCTTCCATGTATCTATGTAGCTCACAATCACTGCTACACACGCTCATATTACGTTGAACCATTCGTATGACCAACATACACGGTTACTACAATAAGGCTTTATATACATATTATTCATATAAATTAAACAATAGTGCACACGTAACAAACCTTGATTTGTAAAGAGCTGAGTCTCAGTATGTCTTGGCGTAGCGAGATTTTTCCAATCCAGCATCCGGGCACTGCTCGCAACTGGTGGTCGAATGAGTGGGTTTAACCTGGGAGGAACATTACTGTTGGTCGCGCATGCGCGATCGTCAACCCAACATGTTGGGTAGTCCAAAATAACCCAACACAGTATAATGGAAATTACAACCCAACAGCTAATAACCCAACTACCAATGACAATAACCCAGCAAGTTGGGTTCTTAGATTACCCAACTTAATGAAAACAACCCAATTAAACTACCCAACAGTCTTAACTCAGCTGTTGGGTTGAAAAATAACCCAACAATTCTTAGAGTGTTCCAGGGTAGGAACATTATTGACCTGTGTATCACTGCAGGGGTTCCTGGGAAATAAAAGAAAGAACTTTAGAACTTTTAAAAACAATGGAATATTTCTATGTACATAATGTTTCTAACTTGTGTTTTTACTGTTGTAGGTTCTGCTGAAGTTTATTAAATAAGTTTCCTTTATCTTCTGCTTGATATCTTTCTTTACTCGACAGTGTAAGCCATGTGTGTATTTATGTATTTACGCTTTAATTGATGCTATCTAGGGCACACCTGTAGTCACAATACATTTTTGAGTGATTCCATTTATATCAAAAGAGTGATTCCATTTATATTCAAATTTAAAGAGAATCTTTTTTGTAATTGAAGTGGGAGGAGAAGGGATTCGTTGGGGGTTTTCTCTGTTAAAAGCACCCAGAAAAGACTGTGTTGTATTTGGTACTATATAAATAAAGTTGAATTGAATTGAATTGAATTAATTAAGCCATTTCCTCTTTATGGCTTTATGATGTCATGTTTGGTGAACAAAGACTATGATGTCCCAATTGTATATCAAAGACAACCTTTGATCTTTAGTTCCTTTAAATGCTCAGTTCACCTGCCAGCGGTTGTGAGACTCGTCTGACCCATCGAGAGAGAGAGCATTTGACCGAGAGAGAGAGCATTTGACCGAGAGACAGAGCATTTGACCGAGAGAGACAGAGCATTTGACCGAGAGACAGAGCTTTTTACCGAGAGACAGATCTTTTCACAGAGAGACTGTATCCACCATCAGATTGCTTCCAGAGAACTTTATTCAGTCACATCAATACTGTGAGTAGAATGAAAAACAATACATTTGGTGAACTTACATGACTCATGAAAGGCAATGCTTATTCATTTAGTTTTTTAAAGAAGATTAATCCATGTTTATTTTTTCAAATGTAGAGTTTGGTGTAATATTGAAGTTTATAAATACTAACATTTCCTTCTCAAGCAAAGTTTCCATTCAACTGCAGTTTAAGGTTGAACATTTTACCTATAAATGTAGTATTTAGTTTCAAAGTGACAAACGTCCCATTCAGAGCGTCTGGGAGAGGAACCTCATGGAGGAGTTTTGCTCTTTTCCACTTCTTTCATGAGCTTTTAGGACTTCACTATAACATCCCCAAACAGAGTTAGCAGATCCAACCACTTGGGCCTTTCAGTTCAAATCAGCCAGGTTCAGCTGTGACAGTCACATCTACATTTTCTCCTGGATGCAAACCTCTAGTTTGACTTTATTTCAGATTGACAGTCAGTTCACCTGCCAGCGGTGGTGAGAGACTCCATCCCCGCAGAGATTATTCTCAAGGGATTACTCCCAGGCTCCAGTGATTCACCTCAACAATGTGAGTAGAATGAAAATAAAGTACATTTGGTGAACTTGATGACTCCTGAAAAGCAGTTTTTTGGGGATAAAAAAAGATCATTATCAGTGCAGATTTACTATGAGTGTGTTGGTGATTTTCTGTGAAAAGTTGACAAAATATTATTAAAAATATTTGCTGCAGATTGTAGTGACCAAATGGAAAACCTGCCATTTCTTCCGTTACTTCCGGAAATGGACACTGACGAGGGTCAACTCCTCCATGACGTGCTCCAGATTCTGAATGTAAGTTGTTGTTCAATACATTCTATAAGTCAGAAGTATTTCCAGGAGAACCATGTCATTTTGGATGTGAAAGAAATGAGAGGGAGATTGAAGACCACAAGAACATTTACTAAGGTACTGTACAAATCAAACTGAGATTGTCTTTGCTTGTGTTTTACAGTATATTTGTGCTGCTCCAACATTGGACCGACAAATTGTGGCGACCCAAGTCATGGGAGTTGCCACCAAGACCTTTAATACTCTAAAAAACAACAAGGAGAAAATCACAGCTCTAGAAAAGGAGCTGAAAGCCTTAAATGAAGGAGAAGAAAATATCAACCTCAACTCTTCTAACAAAAACATGGAGGTGGTGTGCACCTCTGATAGAGAGCAGGAGGAGGAGCAGCTGGAGAAGCAGCTGGAGGAGGAGCTGGTGGAGGAGCAGCTGGAGGAGCAGCTGGAGGAGGAGCAGCTGGAGGAGCAGCTGGAGGAGGAGCTGGTGGAGCAGCTGCTGGAGGAGCAGCTGGAGGAGGAGCAGCTGGAGAAGCAGCTGGAGGAGGAGCTGGTGGAGAAGCTGCTGGTGGAGCAGCTGGAGGAGAAGCTGGAGGAGGAGCAGCTGGGGGAGCAGCTGGAGAAGCAGCTGGAGGAGGAGCTGGAGGAGGAGCTCGTGGCACAGCTGCAGGAGGAGCAGCTGGAGGAGCAGCTGGAGGAGGAGCTGGTGGAGCAGCTGAAGGAGGAGCAGCTGGAGGAGGAGCAGCTCGACAAGAAGCAGCTGCAGGAGAAGCAGCTGGAGGAGCCGGTGGAGCAGCTGCCAGAGGAGCAGCTGGAGAAAAAGCAGCTGGAGGAGGGGCAGCTGGAGGAGCAGCTGGAGGAGCAGCTGGAGGAGCAGCTGGAGGAGGAGCAGCTCGACAAGAAGCAGCTGCAGGAGAAGCAGCTGGAGGAGCCGGTGGAGCAGCTGCCGGAGGAGCAGCTGCAGGAGGAGCAGCTGGAGAAAAAGCAGCCGGAGGAGGAGCAGCTGGAGAAAAAGCAGCTGGAGGAGGAGCAGCTGGAGGAGGAGAAGCTGGAGAAAAAGCAGCTGGAGGAGGAGCAGCTGGAGGAGCAGCTGGAGGAGGAGCAGCTGCAGGAGAATCAGCTGGAGGAGAGGCAGCTGCAGGAGGAGGAGGGGCAGGAGAAGAGAGAGCAGAATGGAGGAGAAGCAGGAGATAGAGCAGTCAGAGGAGGAGCAGGAGAAGAGATAGCAGAAAGGAGGAGAAGGAGCAGGGGAAGGAGCAGGAAGAGGAGGGGGAGGAGTGGGATAAGAGAGAGCAGAAAGGAGGAGGAGCAGGAGGAGAGAGAGATAGCAGAAAGGAGGGGAATGAGGGGAAGGAGCAGCAGAAGAGAGAGTAGAAAGGAGGAGGAGCAGGAGGAGAGAGAGCAGAAAGAAGTAGCAGGAGAAGGAGATAGAGCAGGAAGAGAAGGAGCAGAGGGAGGAGCAGAAGAAGAGAGAGCTGAAAGGAGGAAGAGGGTGAGGAGAAGAAAAAAGAAGACAACAGAGAAAAGATCTTGTCAAGAACCTGAGACCACACCCCCAGCCCTCCCCCACCAGAGCAACGGAGTGTGTTGTTAAGAAAATAAAAGATGTTAAAAACAGTCAATACTGCTGCATGATGAGTCTTGTTAGAGTCCAGGATGGAACAAGCAGCCAACATGTGACAACCACCTGAATTCTTCTCAAATATACCGTTAGAACAATTCAGCTGTTTTTTTCATTTTGGCTCCTCCTTACATATTGGGCTCTAATACGCCCGGCTGACACCCCCACTCACCCAAACCACCAAAATACAAATGAAATCAAAAACATGTCCACATCTAAACACTGTGGCACTGCTTTTCTACATTATTCAATAAGAAAAAGCTTCATTCTGTTCAACCAATTTCACAAGAAATGTAAATACATCTGAAGTCATTTTCAATGGAATGCTGTAAAAGTACATTCTTTACAGAACTAAAGTGAATTGTGCAAGCTGTTCACCTGTCAACACCTCATACACACTAGAAACACACGTTCACATTGAAATTCAGTGCTATCAACTTTGTAAGTATGTCTTTGGATGGGAGGAAAAAGCCACAATACACAGAATAAAGAAAGGTCACACAGAAACATCTGCTTGATCCAAACAAGGAAGGTTACAGTGAGACACCAGTGCTGACCAACACTCACAAACACATCCCAATGGGTAATATGCTAATATGAGATCATAGTGACATGTGAAGTTTCTCTATAGTTTGATGACCATGAGTAGTACAAGTAGGGTGTGTTTTATCTTACTAGTACTACTAGTGAGTGCCAAAATGTCCACTAGTAGCACTAGTAAGGCATTTTTTTAAATCTCACTAGTACTACAAGTGAGTGCCAAAATGTCCATGAGTCGTACTAGTAGGGTGTGCTTTATCTTACTAGTACTACTAGTGAGTGCCAAAATGTCCACTCGTAAAACCTTTTTTTATCTCACTAGTACTACAAGTGAGTGCCAAAATGTCCATGAGTAGTACTAGTAGGGTGTGTTTTATCTCACTAGTACTACTAGTAACTACAAGTGTGCCCACTAGCCCTACTAGTGAGGTGCAAAATGTCCACTAGTAGCACTAGTGAGGTCCGAAGCACCTTATTAGTGCTACTAGTGAGGCCCAAAATGTCTACTGGAGCTACTAGTGGATATTTTGTGCCTCACTAGTAGTACTAGTGCGCATCCTTAATGTTACTGGTAATACTAGTAAGATTAAACATACCCTACTAGTAGCAGTAGTGGAACATTTTGGCACACACTAGTAGTACTAGTGAGGGTAAAAATGCCTTACTACAACTACTAGTGGGCATTTTGGCGGTACTAGTAGTGATAGGAAGGGTCCAAGTATTCACGAGTAGAACTACTGGAATTAAAAGCTAATTAGGAGGTGTGGACAGCATGTGCATGAAGGCTTCCTATTGGTTGTCCACAAATAATTCATCCCAGCCAAAATTTAACCCAATAAAACTTTCAATATTGCCAGAGGGAGAAAGTTCTAACATGCTCTCACAGGGGAACCAACCATACATGATGAACAAGAGAGTCTGAACACATCCGGTGATGTTGTAGTAATCCTATATCTTAAGATATGGAGATGAATATATTCATCTCCTTGGAGCTCGACTAACAATAAATGCAGATGTTCAGAAATGTCCTACTAATGCAAAAATTATTTTGTTTGTTTTACTGAAGAGCCCTGATATTAAATGAATTAACCAGCATTCCACATACCTGCCTGACTGTTGTCATACTTCTGCTCTTGTCGTCCGTCATTAATATGTACTGGATTACATTTGTCTAATATACACCCGACCGTTAAGCACCTCAATCATTAGGACAAATAATTTCTATTTAGCGTAAATACAGATGTACATGCATTGGCTTCACTGTTGAGCAAAGAAAGATATCATGTCACAGGTCAGGCTCTGAGGCTCAGCCGCAGAAAGGAAGCCAAAACAAAACCTGAGCTCAATGGGTTAATTAGGAGGGTGAGGAGAGTTCTGGGGCCTCATTTATAAAGGTTGCTGACGCACAAATCAGGTCCTGAAAGATGCGATTTTTCCGATCCAGCATCCGGGCACCGCTCGCAACTGGTGGTCGAATGAGTGAGTGTAACCTGGGAGTAACGTTACTGTTGGTCGCGCATGCGCGATCGTCAACCCAACATGTTGGGTAGTCCGAAATAACCCAACACAGTATAATGGAAATTACATCCCAACAGCCAATAACCCAACTACCAATGACAATAACCCAGCAAGTTGGGTTCTTAGATTACCCAACTTAATGAAAACAACCCAATTAAACTACCCAACAGTCTTAACTCAGCTGTTGGGTTGAAAAATAACCCAACAATTCTTAGAGTGTTCCAGGGTAGGAACATTATTGACCTGTGTATCACTGCAGGGGTTCCTGGGAAATAAAAGAAAGAACTTTAGAACTTTTAAAAACAATGGAATATTTCTATGTACATAATGTTTCTAACTTGTGTTTTTACTGTTGTAGGTTCTGCTGAAGTTTATTAAATAAGTTTCCTTTATCTTCTGCTTGATATCTTTCTTTACTCGACAGTGTAAGCCATGTGTGTATTTATGTATTTACTCTTTAATTGATGCTATCTAGGGCACACCTTTAGTCACAATACTTTTTTGAGTGATTCCATTTATATCAAAAGAGTGATTCCATTTATATTCAAATTTAAAGAGAATCTTTTTTGTAATTGAAGTGGGAGCAGAAGGGATTCGTTGGGGGTTTTCTCTGTTAAAAGCACCCAGAAATGACTGTGTTGTATTTGGTACTATATAAATAAAGTTGAATTGAATTGAATTGAATTAATTAAGCCATTTCCTCTTTATGGCTTTATGATGTCATGTTTGGTGAACAAAGACTATGATGTCCCAATTGTATATCAAAGACAACCTTTGATCTTTAGTTCCTTTAAATGCTCAGTTCACCTGCCAGCGGTTGTGAGACTCGTCTGACCCACCGAGAGAGAGAGCATTTGACCGAGAGAGAGAGCATTTGACCGAGAGACAGAGCATTTGACCGAGAGAGACAGAGCATTTGACCGAGAGACAGAGCTTTTTACCGAGAGACAGATCTTTTCACAGAGAGACTGTATCCACCATCAGATTGCTTCCAGAGAACTTTATTTAGTCACATCAATACTGTGAGTAGAATGAAAAACAATATATTTGGTGAACTTACATGACTCATGAAAGGCAATGCTTATTCATATAGTTTTTTAAAGAAGATTAATCCATGTTTATTTTTTCAAATGTAGAGTTTGGTGTAATATTGAAGTTTATAAATACTAACATTTCCTTCTCAAGCAAAGTTTCCATTCAACTGCAGTTTAAGGTTGAACATTTTACCTATAAATGTAGTATTTAGTTTCAAAGTGACAAACGTCCCATTCAGAGCGTCTGGGAGAGGAACCTCATGGAGGAGTTTTGCTCTTTTCCACTTCTTTCATGAGCTTTTAGGACTTCACTATAACATCCCCAAACAGAGTTAGCAGATCCAACCACTTGGGCCTTTCAGTTCAAATCAGCCAGGTTCAGCTGTGACAGTCACATCTACATTTTCTCCTGGATGCAAACCTCTAGTTTGACTTTATTTCAGATTGACAGTCAGTTCACCTGCCAGCGGTGGTGAGAGACTCCATCCCCGCAGAGATTATTCTCAAGGGATTACTCCCAGGCTCCAGTGATTCACCTCAACAATGTGAGTAGAATGAAAATAAAGTACATTTGGTGAACTTGATGACTCCTGAAAAGCAGTTTTTTGGGGATAAAAAAAAGATCATTATCAGTGCAGATTTACTATGAGTGTGTTGGTGATTTTCTGTGAAAAGTTGACAAAATATTATTAAAAATATTTGCTGCAGATTGTAGTGACCAAATGGAAAACCTGCCATTTCTTCCGTTACTTCCGGAAATGGACACTGACGAGGGTCAACTCCTCCATGACGTGCTCCAGATTCTGAATGTAAGTTGTTGTTCAATACATTCTATAAGTCAGAAGTATTTCCAGGAGAACCATGTCATTTTGGATGTGAAAGAAATGAGAGGGAGATTGAAGACCACAAGAACATTTACTAAGGTACTGTACAAATCAAACTGAGATTGTCTTTGCTTGTGTTTTACAGTATATTTGTGCTGCTCCAACATTGGACCGACAAATTGTGGCGACCCAAGTCATGGGAGTTGCCACCAAGACCTTTAATACTCTAAAAAACAACAAGGAGAAAATCACAGCTCTAGAAAAGGAGCTGAAAGCCTTAAATGAAGGAGAAGAAAATATCAACCTCAACTCTTCTAACAAAAACATGGAGGTGGTGTGCACCTCTGATATAGAGCAGGAGGAGGAGCAGCTGGAGGAGCAGCTGGAGAAGCAGCTGGAGGAGGAGCTGGTGGAGGAGCAGCTGGAGGAGGAGCAGCTGGAGGAGGAGCTGGTGGAGGAGCAGCTGGAGGAGGAGCAGCTGGAGGAGCAGCTGGAGCAGGAGCTGGTGGAGCAGCTGCTGGAGGAGCAGCTGGAGGAGGAGCAGCTGGAGAAGCAGCTGGAGGAGGAGCTGGTGGAGAAGCTGCTGGTGGAGCAGCTGGAGGAGAAGCTGGAGGAGGAGCAGCTGGGGGAGCAGCTGGAGAAGCAGCTGGAGGAGGAGCTGGAGGAGGAGCTCGTGGCACAGCTGCAGGAGGAGCAGCTGGAGGAGGAGCAGCTGGAGGAGGAGCAGGTGGAGCAGCTGAAGGAGGAGCAGCTGGAGGAGCAGCTGGAGGAGGAGCAGGTTGAGCAGCTGAAGGAGGAGCAGCTGGAGGAGGAGCTGGTGGAGCAGCTGAAGGAGGAGCAGCTCGACAAGAAGCAGCTGCAGGAGAAGCAGCTGGAGGAGCCGGTGGAGCAGCTGCCGGAGGAGCAGCTGGAGGAGGAGCAGCTGGAGAAAAAGCAGCTGGAGGAGGAGCAACTGGAGAAAAAGCAGCCGGAGGAGGAGCAGTTGGAGAAAAAGCAGCTGGAGGAGGAGCAGCTCGACAAGAAGCAGCTGCAGGAGAAGCAGCTGGAGGAGCCGGTGGAGCAGCTGCCGGAGGAGCAGCTGGAGGAGGAGCAGCTGGAGAAAAAGCAGCTGGAGGAGGAGCAGCTGGAGAAAAAGCAGCCGGAGGAGGAGCAGCTGGAGGAGGAGCAGCTGGAGAAAAAGCAGCTGGAGGAGGAGCAGCTGGAGGAGCAGCTGGAGGAGGAGCAGCTGCAGGAGAAGAGAGAGCAGAATGGAGGAGAAGCAGGAGATAGAGCAGTAAGAGGAGGAGCAGGAGAAGAGATAGCAGAAAGGAGGAGAAGGAGCAGGGGAAGGAGCAGGAAGAGGAGGGGGAGGAGTGGGATAAGAGAGAGCAGAAAGGAGGAGGAGCAGGAGGAGAGAGAGATAGCAGAAAGGAGGGGAACGAGGGGAAGGAGCAGCAGAAGAGAGAGTAGAAAGGAGGAGGAGCAGGAGGAGAGAGAGCAGAAAGAAGTAGCAGGAGAAGGAGATAGAGCAGGAAGAGAAGGAGCAGAGGGAGGAGCAGAAGAAGAGAGAGCTGAAAGGAGGAAGAGGGTGAGGAGAAGAAAAAAGAAGACAACAGAGAAAAGATCTTGTCAAGAACCTGAGACCACACCCCCAGCCCTCCCCCACCAGAGCAACAGAGTGTGTTGTTAAGAAAATAAAAGATGTTAAAAACAGTCAATACTGCTGCATGATGAGTCTTGTTAGAGTCCAGGATGGAACAAGCAGCCAACATGTGACAACCACCTGAGTTCTTCTCAAATATACCGTTAGAACAATTCAGCTGGTTTTTTCATTTTGGCTCCTCCTTACATATTGGGCTCTAATACGCCCGGCTGACACCCCCACTCACCCAAACCACCAAAATACAAATGAAATCAAAAACATGTCCACATCTAAACACTGTGGCACTGCTTTTCTACATTATTCAATAAGAAAAAGCTTCATTCTGTTCAACCAATTTCACAAGAAATGTAAATACATCTGAAGTCATTTTCAATGGAATGCTGTAAAAGTACATTCTTTACAGAACTAAAGTGAATTGTGCAAGCTGTTCACCTGTCAACACCTCATACACACTAGAAACACACGTTCACATTGAAATTCAGTGCTATCAACTTTGTAAGTATGTCTTTGGATGGGAGGAAAAAGCCACAATACACAGAATAAAGAAAGGTCACACAGAAACATCTGCTTGATCCAAACAAGGAAGGTTACAGTGAGACACCAGTGCTGACCAACACTCACAAACACATCCCAATGGGTAATATGCTAATATGAGATCATAGTGACATGTGAAGTTTCTCTATAGTTTGATGACCATGAGTAGTACTAGTAGGGTGTGTTTTATCTTACTAGTACTACTAGTGAGTGCCAAAATGTCCACTAGTAGCACAAGTAAGGCATTTTTTAAAATCTCACTAGTACTACAAGTGAGTGCCAAAATGTCCATGAGTAGTACTAGTAGGGTGTGCTTTATCTTACTAGTACTACAAGTGAGTGCCAAAATGTCCATGAGTAGTACTAGTAGGGTGTGTTTTATCTCACTAGTACTACTAGTAACTACAAGTGTGCCCACTAGCCCTACTAGTGAGGTGCAAAATGTCCACTAGTAGCACTAGTGAGGTCCGAAGCACCTTATTAGTGCTACTAGTGAGGCCCAAAATGTCTACTCGAGCTACTAGTGGATATTTTGTGCCTCAATAGTAGTACTAGTGCGCATCCTTGATGTTACTAGTAATACTAGTAAGATTAAACATACCCTACTAGTAGCAGTAGTGGAACATTTTGGCACACACTAGTAGTACAAGTGAGGGTAAAAATGCCTTACTACTACTACTAGTGGGCATTTTGGCGATACTAGTAGTGATAGGAAGGGTCCAAGTATTCACGAGTAGAACTACTGGAATTAAAAGCTAATGAGGAGGTGTGGACAGCATGTGCATGAAGGCTTCCTATTGGTTGTCCACAAATAATTCATCCCAGCCAAAATTTAACCCAATAAAACTTTCAATATTGCCAGAGGGAGAAAGTTCTAACATGCTCTCACAGGGGAACCAACCATACATGATGAACAAGAGAGTCTGAACACATCCGGTGATGTAGTAGTAATCCTATATCTTCCTACTACATCCGGTGATGTTGTAGTAATCCTATATCTTAAGATATGGAGATGAATATATTCATCTCCTTGGAGCTCGACTAACAATAAATGCAGATGTTCAGAAATGTCCTACTAATGCAAAAATTATTTTGTTTGTTTTACTGAAGAGCCCTGATATTAAATGAATTAACCAGCATTCCACATACCTGCCTGACTGTTGTCATACTTCTGCTCTTGTCGTCCGTCATTAATATGTACTGGATTACATTTGTCTAATATACACCCGACCGTTAAGCACCTCAATCATTAGGACAAATAATTTCTATTTAGCGTAAATACAGATGTACATGCATTGGCTTCACTGTTGAGCAAAGAAAGATATCATGTCACAGGTCAGGCTCTGAGGCTCAGCCGCAGAAAGGAAGCCAAAACAAAACCTGAGCTCAATGGGTTAATTAGGAGGGTGAGGAGAGTTCTGGGGCCTCATTTATAAAGGTTGCTGACGCACAAATCAGGTCCTGAAAGATGCGTACGCCACTTCCCACGCAGAGTTTGTGATCTAAAAAAATAAACTTTGCGTGAGAATGTGCGTACCCGATCAGAGGTAGGGCTCCCAAACTATGCACCACCTCCACCACCCAGTGGGATTGGAGCAAGATAGTGATGAAGAATGGCCTGACCCGCCTCCGTAGTCCGGGCCAAAAATGTCAAGGGAGCAGTCCCTAGTTCCTGAGCCCATGTAAAACAGATTGGATAAGCTGCTCTCTGACAGTTTGAGAAGTTTGGCCTGCAGGTGCAGTCTTTAGTTGGTCTGCTTCAAACTCATGGCCCAGAAGGTGAAGCAGAACTGAGAGGTGGATCCCACGTATCCCGCTTGCTAAGTAAATTACCCCCAGAGAACAGGGCAGATTTCAGGAGAGCAATGTTTCACAATCCAAACTCAGTCGACACCCTGGTGGATTTCTCTGAATGGTTGCAGTGTGAGGCATGGTGTCATGATTATGATGGCCACAATCCTGGAGCAGGAGCCAAAAATATTCCAGACCGTCAGAAGAAGAAATCCATCATCATCCTACATGGGTCCAAAGACAACTCAGCAAACCAGAGTTTCCAGGGCAAAAGGAACAGTAAGTCCAACCCATATTGCCCCTACTGAGAAAGTACTCAGCATTACTTCAGTCAGTGTTCTGCTGTCAAAGAACTGTCCAAAGAACAACTGACTCAGTGGATTAAAACCCACAAGAAATGCTGGCGTTGTGCTGGATCACATTGTGATTTCCCCAAACCATGTGGACTCTGCCAAGGGGAACATCTCCAGGTGCTCCATGAAGTGAACACAAGAGATGAGAGGGGAACATTCAAAGAGGAGAGCTGTCGAGTCAGTACCACTACCACCACCAACCTACAGCAAGGTCCTGCTGAAGGTGATACAGGTGACTTTGCATCATAAAGATAGGAGCCCAGAAACTTAAGCTCTCCTCGACGATGGTTCTGAGCGTAAAATGTTGCTGTCAGTTGCTGCAAGAAAACTTGGCTGACACAGAACCCCAGAGACTCTTGACTTGAGAACCATCAGACAAGATATTCAGATACTCAATGGTTCATGTGTCTTGTTTCATGATTCGCCAGGCTTGAACAGCCAGAAGCGCTTTACCATTACAGGCCCTTTCACTGCAGAACGTCCAGGATTGTGAGCCACAAAACTGTAACTCGCTCCAGAGACGACAGAGAGGCAATAAACCTGCTGGAAACCAAAACAACACGGGTGGAGGTCAACGGGATCTTTCGTTATGCAATCCCTCTCCTGCTGAAGAACATTCCAGTTTTCCAAACCTTTCAAGAGTCAGTCATGCCTAACCTCCGTAGTACTGAGAGACGCCTCAGCTGCTGTGCTGAGAAGTGAGTCGTGGTTCATCCCCCATCACATGGTGAGTCATAACAACAAGAATCGGATCGTCTTTAACTGTCCTCATCAGTATCAAGGGCTCATGTCACCCAGGGCTCACATTATGGAAATTAGAGCAATTCGAAACAGTAGACCAGTTGAGAGGTTCAGCAGGATTACAATAGAAACTAAAGTAAAGTGAATGCAGGATTAAATGGCTGGAGGCAGGGAATGAGCAAAAAAATACTTCTGTATTTTAGAACAAACAAAAAAGAATAAAACATTTACAAAATACAACAATAATAATAGCAGTAGCTGGCATTTAAACAAATATCAAAACCCCAGTCCTACTGAGCTCAGTATTTTACTTTTGTCCTTTCGTCAGTCAAGTCAGAATCTCTTTGTCAGTTCAGAGTTCAGTTTCTTTCCTTTCGCTTTGGTTTTAGGGTGAGTAGTTACCACTTTTGATGTTTTGAAACTGGAGAGAAAGAGTCGAGAAGTTGATTCAGTTCTGGGCACAGGGTCGCCATCTCCGTCCAGAGAGAATCCACGATCCGATCCAGAGGTTCTTTAATCAGCAACCAAAATAACCTAGCCTGCACAACAATAATGGTATTATTGCTTACAGCTAGAGAAAGTCCATTTGTCTAATTTTGCTAAGAATAATAGCTGTAGCTTACTTTCTATCTTCTTTTCTCAAATATTACCATTGTAACAATAAACAGTAATACAATGTCTTACATGCATGTCTTTAACTCAAATTATCTTCTGTTGTACATGAAATTGTGTTTTATATCCATATAACAAATAAATGAATTTCTATTTTTATCTCTGTAACTTATAAAACCATGAAATTATGATTGATATTTATTAATCAGTTAACTTATCGACTTTTTAACCATTTTTAAGCTTGTTTGTAAAGCAGAAAAAATGAAATTGTCAGGTCCAACCTCTGAACATTTATTAATTCTGCAAGGAAGAACACACGCCAAGTTAAGATGGTTTTACTCGCGAGGAGAACGGACAGAGTTTTTCAGTTACAATCTCCAACCCGCTCTGAAAAACCTCTGCCGCCTCCTCTCCTTTTATTAGGGTTCCTCTTATCTGATTTCAAGGCACTTCCCATCTGCAGACCACATTCCTCCTTACCATAAAAGATCACAGTGGAGAAATACAAGTCGTAGCAGATGAGAAAGAATGTTGGTACAATGAATGTGATAACCTTTCGTAAGATTATTCCAACAGAAATACAATGAATTTATCCCATTATGAAATTACTTGTATCACTAAAACCCTGTCTGGGATACTGGATTAGCTTTACATAGGAATTGGTGTAAGCTTTCACAAAATAAACCATCAAACTGTACTTTTAACATCAAAATTAACATCACATTCAACCATAAACAGTGCAAAATAACAAAAAGTGCTCTGTGACATTGTTGTGAACTTCAATCTTCCTGGACACAACCACACAGTAACCAGAAATTTGCATTTTCATCCCTTTGAATTACAAAAAGTTCACTCGCGATTAGTATTAGCATAAGGCTAATACAAGCACGACACTAGCATGTTTTCGGACCGTCTGACAGTCCCTCTCGCCGGCTCTCCAGAGTGCAAAAGACGAAAAAAGCTAGCGCGTTACCGACTCCGCTATTCGGAAGGCTCCTCCCCTCAAAACAAATGCCCTTCAAAATAAAAGGTGCAACATCATTGACCAAAATAAAGTTAGAGAAATACAGCTGTTTTCTCTACCGTGTCACACTCAACCTGAACAATTACCTTCTACCAGGACCTGAGCTTGGTGCTTCCTTACTGGGGGTGCCACTTCGTTTCTGTGAACACTCCATTGCATCAGTGGGGACATCAAGGGCATGTTTCACCAAGATCGCCTCTTTCCAGAGGACCGACCCCTGCTGTGATTTGTGTGGTGGGACCTGGTTCAAGACAAGCCTCCTGATATATACGAGTGGCAGGTCCTCCCCTTTGTCACTACATGCAGCCCCTGTTGTGTGAGGTATGCTCTGCAATGCCACCTAATGGATCACATTGCTGCGGGTGAAGATGTGAGATGCTCTGTGGAGCACTGTTTCTATGTGGACAACTGTCTGCAAAGTGTGCCTACTTCAGAGGAAGCCAAAGTGCTAGTAGACAAGATCAGATCACTGCTGGCTTCAGGAGGTTTTGACCTTTGTCAGTGGGCAAGTAATGGGCCAAACGTCATCAACCATCTACCCAAAGAGGCTCAGTCAAATAGCAGTGAGCTACGGCTTGGCCAGGATAAGATAATCTCATCTGAGAACACACTTGGGCTCAGCTGGCACATCCATGATGACACTCTAGGGTACAAGCATCAGCGCTTTGATTACGGCCCGCTGACTTTGCAAAACATCTACAAGGTCTTAGCTTCACAATATGACCCTCTTGGGTACATCCTGCCCTTTACCACCCGTGCTAAAGTGCTGCATCGTCATTTCTGGGTAAAACAGCAAGACTGGGATGACCCACTGCTTCCTCCTGATTTGAAGATGTCGTGGGAGGAGTGGGAAAGCAAGTTATGTACCCTCCCTCAAGTTGTTCTGCCTTGGCGCTACACCCCAGCTGAGGTTAATCTCTCAAACATCAACCGACAGATAAACATCTTCTGTGATGCATCACAGCAGGTCTATTGATCTGTTGCATACCTTTGAACATCAGATGACCAAGGTCAAGTCCATCTCTCATTCCTCTTGGCTCGCCCCCGAGTTGCACCGAAATGCCAGATGTCAAGCCCTAGGCTGGAACTTTGTACGGCTGTAACAGGAGCCCAACTCGCAAAACTCCTGAAGTCAGAGCTGAGCTCTGAAAGTAGACAGTATCACTCTGTAGACTGACTCTACAACAGTTTTGAGTTGGCTGCAGTCAGAGTCATGCTGTTTCAAAGTGATCACTTTTGGGCGAGGTTTATTCGAGAATACCTCCTAAATCTGCAAGTCAGACAGAAATGGCAGACGACTGAAACTCATTCATTCATTTTCTTCCGCTTATCCGCTTCCGGGTCGCAGGGGTGACAGTCTGAGCACCGTCACCCAGATCACATCGCACCATTTTAAGAACCTTCCTGCAGGTGGTGAGCCCACGGGAAGGTGGCGCCCGGCGTGGGACACGAACCCACTACCCTGAGATTGTGACTCTCGTGCTCTACCAACTGAGCTAGCCGGGGGACCAACGACTCAAACTGACTCGGTAACAGACAACATAGTCATATTGATAGATCCACAACAGTCAAGAGCACTTTGGCCCGTCGGACGTGTGACAAAGGTACACCAAAGTGCAGATTGTCACCTCAGATCTACAGATGTGCAGATAAAGGACAACCAACCAACCAAGTGTTGTTCAGTTGACCATGGCTGCCATGTGGGTATGGAAGAGAGTTAAGCTGGTGTGCATTCTTGTTTAATTGATAATACAAGAATGCAGCGTGTGTCCTGACCAACACCCCGAGACGAACGTCACAAGTCCAACAGCCATAATTTCGTTCTTCCCGATTTGTGATATTCATTTTGGACAGTGACATGCTGCGTCTTACACGTAAAATATACATTCTGATTGGATAGCATCGTGGAATTCCTCAGGATTCCTTCGAATGACGTAGTCAGCAAACCCCTTGTCATCCGCCATTTTGAATTTTTCACTTCCGTCAACATTCAGATCGTCACCGGAATGTATTAAAAACTCACTCGACTTCAACCCCTGAAAACAACTTCAACCGATTAAGTGACGCTTTTGAAAGGTAAAACGACGTATTTTTGATTATTTTGACTTTCTAATCCTGTAGTTTCATAACTTTTTATGGTTCAGAAAAAAGGTTCACTGAACAGGAAGAGGAAGAGGAACAGGATTTGATTTGTTATTGACCAATAAAATAAAACAATACATGACATGCATTTACCAGGTTATTAAAAAAAACATGTATATGGATAAAAAGTGACCAATACAATAAATATGGTGTGGTAGTAGGTAGTAGGTAGTAGGTAGTAGGTAGTAGTATGGTAGTAAGGTGTGGCAGCTCTAATCTTAATACTATCAAAATTATTTCAGACCAAGAACAAACTTAAAATATATGTTATTATTCCTTCAGATTGAAGACTATAAAGAGGCACACCTTCCCGTTTCATTGAGATATCTTGATTATTAAAGAAACTACAAGTGTTTTTAGGTAAAAAAAAATTGTTTTTGGTCACAGATTTGTGCATTCAATTTGGTTGACTTTTTAATTTTTCTTCACATACCTACCTATTGTATTTGTAATTAGGGACTGAGGCCAAGTCCTGTGGAGGCGTCAGTCCCTAATTAACCTGGAGGCCAGGACCCAATTGTATTTCGTATGTTTCTTTGTTCGTTTTTTGACTCCTGACGCCTCTTTGAGCCCAAATTTGACACTAAACACGCTTAAATGTTGACCAAATTTGGCACGCTCATCAAGACTGGCAAAACAATTTAGGAAATGTAAAAAATAAATCCCAAAGTTCCAAAATGTGCTCTCTAGCGCCACCTCGAAACACTAAAACAGCCACCACAGCCTGTAGGAATGTCGTAGGGAGATCAAACTATTACTCACTTGTTCGTCTCATCAAGATCTAAAACTCACGCACCAATACCCCTGACCTAAATTCAACAGGAAGTCTGCAATTTGCCTTTCAAAGTAAGATATTCACCCAAAAAGTTTTTGCTCTTGAACAGGAAGAGACTCCTCCCATTGCTGCCTTTATTAGAAGTTGGCATGGCTGCCGTACACGACCGGGGGGGGGGAACGCTCAAAGAGAGAGAGAGAAGAGAATAGAAGAGAGATTGAGGGGGAAGGGAGGGGGGGTAGGGGGATGGGGATGGGCGGGGGATAACATAGAAAACCCTTGTTCGTGCTACATTTATTATTTATAGTTATCACACTGATCCAAATACCTTCCAACTGCTATTAGATTAACCAGCTTGAGCAGCTCTATATAGACAGTAACATGATTTTCTAGTGTGTGAGTGTGTGTGTGTGTGTATGTGTGTGTGTGTGTATGTGTGTGTGTGTGTGTGTGTGGTTTGTCCACTGGGTGTGGCCGGAACTATTGTGGGGGCACGCAAACACTATCAAAATAAGATTTGCAAATGCTATCTCCTCTGAGGGTGAATATTATATCGGCTTCAAAACACTATTAAATGACAGAGGAGACTCTCCTGCTCAATAATTCTGTTCAACCTTTTGACAATTCGAGCGGTTTAGTTTTTATTAGCCGTCAAAGCTCCGAACGCCGAATCCCGCCGCCCCCTCCTTTCATTCAACTACATGGAAAAACCAAAATGTCTCCTTAAAAATCGCCGAGACAGAACACCCCGAACAAATGGCGACTGTAGCTAGACCGTGTTTCTGATCGACAAAGCGAGCAGATCAGAAGCGCGACAAGAACCTGCCAAACAAGCCGATGTCACACATGTAGGGAAAACAACAGAGACAACAATGGGCCTTTTTCACACTTCCGCATTTTAAACCGGATGTGGAGCTCAACAACTTGCTTTAGCGTTGGACAGTGACGATAATGGCTCAGTCTTGACGTGGTTGTTTTTGTTGTGTTCCTGGTTGCTCTTGTGGGGCAAGAAAACCTCCATACCTCTCTTACCACACTTTTCCTACGGACCCAGACCAAAGGAGGCAGTGGATCCAAGCCATTAGAAGGGATGAGGGTCCGAAATTCTGCATAAAGCCAGGGAGCACTTTAGTATGCAGCCGGTACTTCACCAGGAGGATTCTGTCAGCGGATCCACTATCAGTCGCCTTAAAAGTGGAGCTGTTTCATCTCTTTCCCTGGAATGACTTTATTGCACCACCTAAGAGGGAGTCTGTCTTCCAGAGGGCTCAGAAACGGCATCTTGTCCTGTCACAGCAACTACCCAGGCTAAAGCTGCTACTGCGGACCACCATCATGTGGCTCATCCACCCACAGGTAAATTTCTAAGATGGTAAATTGTAGAAATTTGTCATATAAGATCAAATATAACTATACTACCACACTACTAGTGTGTAGTTCTATACCACCATCTAGTGGAGAGAACAGATCAATGACGGCTCCATATATACTTGCACCTCGACTCACACGATGTGTTGATCCATAAGGAAATAATGTCACAGGAGCTCAATAATTAAAACAATCTTCCTAACCAGTAAAAATGAAAATCAACAAGACTGTTTTAATTTAATTTTACATTTGAAAAATAAAGTAATGAGAATATTAGATCAAAATTAATACTAATACATGGCAGTTTATAACATCGTGAGTTAATTATTTATAGTTAGACCTTATTTATATACTAATGTATTTTATTGTATGATCTAACTACATTTTTTGGTTTCACAGCTGCACTAGATGAAGCTCTTGAATAGATCAAGGAGTTGGAAGCCCGGCTGGAGAAAGTGGATTTGTCTCACACGCTTTTTAGTCGCGACTGTGCTTCTGATGAGCAGATCCGGTTCTACACCAGATTCCCATCTGAGAGGGTTCGGAATCTTCTGGGAGTCCATTGCACCATCTGCATCCCGCCTCACATACTGGATCAGAGCTCAGACAGGTGGAGATGAAGCCTGAACCCAGCGCTGCCCCAGAATGCCTCGTGGGTTGGTGACATTTATTTTATTTATTTTATTTGTACACTGGCTGCATCTCTGACAAAGAAATCCCTGGGGTCAGTGGAATCCTTCCTCTGCTGGAGCCAGGAGGAGAAGTCATGGCAGATAAGAGCTCCTTGATGAAGTTGGAGCCGAAACTCACCACACCACCTTTTCATCACCTTGGTCAGTTCAGCAAGAAAGAGACCGAGGAGACCCGATCCATTGCTCGTCTGCGGATCATCGTGGAGTGAGCAATTGCCAGAGTCAATTGCCCCCACGTCTGGGACTCTCCTTTGCTGCTCGAGACATGTTCGAGAGCCATGGAAGAAGACTGAATGAGTCTGAGCTGCGCACCTCTGCCTCTTGAAGATGCCACAAACTCAAGTAGCAACCTTGGAGAAGACCGTGAACTACCTGGTCGAGCGATTCGACAACCTGGAAAATAGAGGCCGTATGAAGAATGTTCCGATCGCGGGGCTCTCTGAAGGGACTGACCCGACCCGTTTTTTCAAGCGCCAGCTCCCCGAAGTGCTACGCATTGATGCTAAAGAGGGGCGACTTAAACTGGAGAGAGCACACCGCACACTCGGCCCCGAACCCCTTGCCTCACAGAGACCAAGACCCATGCTTCTGCGCTTCCACAACTACCAGGATAAACAACGTGTGATGAATGCTTCGTGGGAGATGAGATGGGTGGAACCAGGCAGTGAAACACGCTGGTAACACGGTTATGTTTTCCCAAGACTTATCAACTGCTGTGATACGTAAGAGGAAAGCATACAACATGGTGCTGAGTACAGGCAACTTCACCCAGCTTTGCTGAAGGTAACCTTTCGTGGAACTAGTAAGGTGTTCGATAGCCCCGAGAAGGCAGAGTGCTTTGCTGATTCACTGAGACGGGGTACCCGGACCAGTGAATGAGGACTGATGACACCGGATCGATTTGCCTCTTGAGTACACATGATGTGAACTGTGTCTGAATCTGAATCACTAACTGTAAAATGACTGTTGGGACAGAGTAAATTCGTTCTCCTGGCGCCCCGGGACTGACGTGTCCTGTCTTTGTCAGGGATCCCATTCACTCGATCTCCTCCCAGACCAAGGGGAGGACAGTGTTTAGTTTGATAGTTATTTTTGGCAACGTGTACCATTCTGTACACAGTTTTGGTTCATTTTGTTCATATTGTTCATTGTGTGTTGTGGTTTGGCCCCATGTTTGACTTAATAATTCTTTGTAAACCTGTACAAATTGAAAGGTACCCAGTTATTTCATTTTCTAGTCGTTTTTTATGCCTGGTTTAAATGTCGGCAATTGGAATATTAAGGGAATACATACACCTGTAAAGCGCAAAAAGGTTTTTAAATTAGCTCAAGAAAGAGGGGGTACAAATAGCTTTACGACAGGAGACACATTTAAATGACAATGAGCATTTAAAATTGCAACAAGTAGGGTTTTGGGCAAGTGTATTTTTCATCTTTCCCAACAAGGAGCAGGGGGGTTGCTGTTCCAATCCCCAAACATATCCCATTTAAACTATTGGATTGTATAAAGGATACGTTCGGGTGCTATGTAGTCTTGGAGGGACTACTTTTCGGTAAGGAAATTGCCATCTTAAACATTTATAATCCACCAGGCCATCCCAAAAACCTTTTAACTTTTGCTTTCTCCAAAGTTATTAACATAGGTATTAGACAGACTCTAATAAGACAAGACTTTAATTGTCATCTCAATCCTATCATTGACAAATCACCTCCTGGTAAACTATCACTCTCTCCCCATGCCAAGAATAGAATAGAATGCCTTTTATTGTCACAAGTGTGTCAACGCATTTTGCGAAGACATGGATTATGGCGCAACTCCTTTGGAGCCCTCGGCCTTTCTGCTCAGTCACTAATAAGTCACTGTCGACCGTCACTGCGCCAAACAAAATTGGCAGAACAACCTGAAAAACACACCCATTCATTCATCCGCCCTGACACCTCCACAGACAGCCTTCCCAACATTCCCTGCTCATCCAATCACCATAACAACTGCAACAACATAACATTAAAAAATTATGATTAAAACACAGTTTAATAGAACAATGAACAATAATTGACACTTGGTCATTACAATATGATTTTAATATTATTTCAGAAATGCTTTAATCTTGACTGTTTCCCAGTTTTTTTATATGAATATCCTTACAAATACTGCAGTAAGAGGCCGACTTTCCACTATTTATTCCGCTATCGGTTTGGAAGTGTATCCCTGCGTCTGTGGGTAGGGGTCAGCAGCTCCCTCTGTCCCCTGCAGGCTAGAACCACACAGATAAACAATGTATGTTCACTTCATTCAGGAAATGCTCGGATATTGTTTTACCTGCTTTATTTCAAGGGATACGGAGCTTATATGCAGCAGCCTGGAACACGGTTTCTGTGTTCACAAAATGTTATTGCTCGTCAGTGTGGGCGCACACATCTTTTAGGTAACTATACAGTCATTAGTGTGGACGGGTCATATTAGTAATATTAGTTAATGCCTGATTGTTGGAAGAAAAGTAAGAGAAAAACATCACAGCATATAAGGGCTGTCTAATAGGAAAGAAAATGAGACCCAGACATGAAAGATACGTCTGATTGAAATGTATTCGTTTGAAATTCGTTATGTGGAAGATGAAAAAAAAAGGGCAAAACTGTCCCTGGAGGTGAATCAATACATTAAGTCTCGTGACCATTTGGATGTCATGGACGATTCTGGAGGAACATCTTCACGGATGTGCTTCACTTCCTACAGCATAATATTCTGAAAGACAGCACACGGCAGCAGTGACCTCAGTGTCCACTGCTTCTGTCCAGCGGACATTTTCAGCCCGGAAGTGAATAAAACTTACAGGGCAGCTGGACTTTCACTGTCAATGTGATAGAAAAGGATCTTGATCGAACTGAACTCACAGAAACTGTTCCTCGGAGTAACTTAACTCTATGTTCAAATAAGCTGGAATATTTACTTAAATAATCTAAAGATTTATTAGGTTATTATTGATCTTTTCATGCAGCTGAGCTGCAGTAGGAGAGTCTCTCACTCCGGGTTTGTTTCTTCAGTAAAGATATTTATTCTGGTTACACAAGTTTCTATCTGCAATATGACGACTCTTTATAATCATTTCTGCATCGTAACCTGTTTTTTTTAGCCAGAAAAACTTATTTAGGAGGGATTAGTTCATACTGAGTACTACTGAGGGCCGAGGTCTGAAACGCACTGCTGCTGCATGCTAATGCTGAGGCTAATGCTAAAGCTAATGCTAATGGCAGCGCAGCAACCACACAGCTGTTACCATTATTAACACGGGAACTTCACCAAGTGACTCGTTACTTTGTCTTTGCAGTGATGTAGACAGTGATTCAGTATTTTACTCAACTTTAAGTTTGACTTTTTACGGATTCCCTCCGACGTTTATCGATGTGTGAGGATTGAAGCAGCAGCGTGTGAGTTAGCATTTCTCATCATCTCCTATCAGCACCAGCAGCAGCAAATCACACTGTAATAATAATCCTGTCACTTTTAATCTGCTGCTCACAGCTCCAGCGGTGCGCCTGTTGCATGTTCTCAGTCCTCGGTCTGAGCTAATCATCAGCCACAGCTTTCATCGCCTGCCTCATCGTGCTCAGGTGTCGGAGTGGAAACATCCCGCGGCTTATCAACACTGCTTAATAAGTTACTGCTGTCACCTGGTGCAGAGGTCAATGCAGAGGAGTCCGTCTCTCTGTTTGTCACTCTGTCCGTTTGTCAGTGTTTGTGTCAGTGTGTGTGCCTTGTGTGTGTGCTGTGTGTGTGTGCTCTGACGGCATCATGCAGTGGACAAAAGAGGCCCAGAGAAACAAGAAGAAGATAATTGTGAGTATTGGCAGTTTGATTTGTGGTGTTTGGAGGTTTCTTGAGGTTTTTGGAGGTTTCTAACCCCTAACCCTGACGACGGTACAATGTTCAGGAGCTTCTTCGCACTCACATCCATTCAAATATCACAGGAAGCAGAAACAGTGGACACATGAAACGGTTTACATTAAAACAGCAAAGTGAATCAATATGTTCTTTTACTTCACTTTAATGTATACCACATGTGTCAGGAAGACGCCTTTGTGGGATGAACAGCAGGGAAGAAAATCATTAATCAATAAGTGATCAGTTGCAGTTCTTCTCACTGTGAGACATTGATCAGGAAGGCAGATAGATAGAGTCTTTATTGTCATTGGCGCAAGTTCAACGAGATAAAAAAAAATGCAATCCCATCAGTGCATAATATAAAATCAATCAGAAGTCTGATGATCAGTTTGTTTCCTGGTTGTGTTTCCATCCTGCATCAGCCTCGTTTATGATGAGTTCCTCTGTGCGTGGAGATTGTAAGAACATTAAAGCAGCATGTTAATAGCTGTGGAATCACTCTGAGATGTAATTCTGTCTCTTATCACTGCGTTCACTCATATTCTTAGAATTGTGATTGATATCAGCGTTATGGTTCATGTGGTTGCAGAGGACTTAAGGGGATCCTGCAGGTCCCTCCAGGACCACCCGGGTGGTCTACGGGTGCATGTTGTTACATCCTATGTGTGTATCACAGGTCGGCGTGGCGGCGGTGGCCATCGTGGTCTTGATCCTCGGCCTGGGACTCGGTCTGGGCCTGGAACTGCAGAAATGTCGAGACAAAGGTGCTGCCATGTGCCTTCTGAGGAGGACCTGTAAACTCTCTGTACCTCCACCTCAGACTGGATGGCAGGCTGACTGTCATGAGCTGGATGACCTCTTGCCTAACCTGTGTCATAGGCTGGACTTCATGTGACTAGAAGTCTCTGTAATAGTGTCAGTGAGTCCATACATAACATGACCCTGACCGTAACCCTGACCCTAACTATGACCTTCCAACACAATGACAGGATCGAGATCCTGGGATTGAAAGTGAAAGTGACGAGCCTGCAAGTCATAACTGGGGCTTAAAAAACCACTGCCAGTGACACTTATCTGTAAAAAGTGTGTGTGTGTGTGTGTGTGTGTGTGTGTGTGTGTGTGTGTGTGTGTGTGTGTGTGTGTGTGTGTGTGTGTGTGCGTGTGTGTGTGTGTGTGTGTGTGTGTGTGTGTTTGTGTGTGTGTGTGTGTGTGTCAAGGCCCGATTTAATAGATTTAATGAGGATTTTCTCTGCAGCCACATGTTGAATCACTTCTGTTGAAAGTGTTTCTCAGGGTTCTCGCGCTTGTGGTTGCAGTGGTTCCTCACACGTCCTGCAGGAACAAATGCTACCAGCCATATGACGATGAAGTCCCCGGGTGTCGGTGTGACTCCGGCTGTAACACCACCGGCAGCTGCTGTTTCGACTTCCACGACCTCTGCACTGTCCCCAGTAAGGCCTCGTCTCTGTTAACGTACATTTCCTTTCAGGTGGATGAATGACGAGCTGCTTATAGTCTGCGGTGGCGGCCACCACGTCAGTTCAGGCTCGGACTCCATGACAGTGTGTAGCTGCCGCAGAGCTGAGCCCAGCGACATCATGGGTGGAGGTTTGCTGGGTAATAAGGCTGATCAACAATCTCAACTATCAGTCACAGAAGAAGAAACCGTTTGCTGAAATGGACATCCTGCCGGCTGTAGATGTCTCCTGCTTCAGACCACCTGTATCTTATTACAACCAGGTGGAACAGGGAGGAACCTGGAACATGCAGGAGGCCACAGCAGGACCAAAGTCCGTCTCTGTGTCCTGTGTCGCTCACTCTTCTCCTTTTGTTGTTCTCTGTCGTCCTGTGTCATCGTCTTGCGTCGTCCTGTCTCTTCCTCAGCTCAGCAGTGGGAGTGTACGAAGCTTCGCTGTGGCGAAAAGCGACTGACGCAAAGTCGCTGTCACTGCTCCGATGACTGCAAGGCCGCAGGAGACTGCTGCACCAACTACCTGCATGTCTGCCACGGTGGGGGGGGGGGGGGCAGACAGAAATTAGCAAGATAAATCTAGACTTAATGTCTCTGGTGATTCTATTTCTGTCCCTTCCCTCAGTCGCTGTCCCTCATGTTATTGATCTCCAGCCGACATAATTTTACAAACATTTTCTTTTCTTTCATTTTAATTATATTATTGATCAAGTGAAACATTTTGAGTTTTGTGTGTTTGTATCTGCAGGAGAGAAGCAGTGGGTGGAGGATCAGTGTGAAGACCTGTCAATGCCGACCTGTCCTCCAGGGTAAAACCACAACCTGAACCAGGGACAGTTTGAGAGAGAGAGCGACTGACTGACTGACTATAGATTTTGTCTAGTTCCTTTCTACGATGTGAATATCTGTTGACTGGAGACTCAGTCAGTCAGTCAGTCTTGGTTCTTCGGTCAACTTTGCAGTTATTTGTGTTTTCCGTCCCTCAGCTTTGAGACGCAACCGCTGCTTCTGGTTTCGTTGGATGGACTTCGAGCTGAGTACCTGCAGTCGTGGAGCGGACTACTTCCTGTTCTGAATAAACTGAGTCAGTCACCTTAATGTTGACCACGTCGGATCCAAAACATGTCCACCCACAGCTAACAGCTTCAAACAGTCACATTTTATTCCTTCAATCACAGAAACATGCGGTACTTCCGCTCCGTACATCCAGGCTGCATTTCCCACCAAGACCTTCCCCAACCACTACACCATCGTCACGGTAACTGCACACACACGCACATGCCCCACCCAGAGCTAGTCCACTGCTTGCTCAGCACCAGCTCGACCCGTTGAGGTTCAGGTTACTATTCCACTAAACTCTTTTCCAAGAACATCACATCAGATCGGCCGTGCTGTCATCAACATGTCCCGCTTGTAGCATTAGCATTAGCCTGTTTCCACAGTTACCGTGATGAGCATTAATATACTTAAATAACATTTAGATTCCCCCCTATGGATTATTATTGTGTAAACAGATGGATTTTGACTGCAAACAGCTGGATTATGAGTTGTTGCTGTTTCCTGAAGCTTCTTGCTGACGTTGGTCTCATTAACCCTCCAGGGTCTGTATCCGGAGTCCAACGGGCTAATCGATAATCTCATGTACGATCCGGTTCTGGACGCCACCTTCAGTCTGTCCAGTCCGGAGAAAGACAACCCGGCCTGGTACCTGGGTCAGCCTGTGAGTCCAAACTGACTTGATTTGATATCTCTGTGTTCATCCTGCTAAAGTCGGCCAGCCCTTCCAACATCAAGCAAAGTTTCATGCAGATTTGAGCCGTCAGACATTGAGAAGTTCCAGCAGTAAAATAAAGTCTCAGAGTAATTCCTTGCATTAGTCTTTGCATCGCCTGGTTTCAAACTTCAAAAGCTAAACGATTGTTTTAAAATCAACGTTTTCATCCAGATGACATGAGATGAACCGAGACGAATGGCCATTTAGTCACCAGACTTCACGTTAAAACGAGAAACTTGAAGATTTTCAGAAAAATGATTGTTGGGTTGCAGGTCTGGCATACGGCCAGGTACCAGGGCCTGAAGTCCGGAACCTTTTTCTGGCCCGGGTCCGACGTCAAAATCAATGGCAGCTTTCCACACATCTACCGGCCGTACGACGGGTAGTTACCACTGATCAATAATGGATCAATACATTTTAATACTTCAAATACCACGTCCGCTAACTCTACCACTGATCAATAATGGATCAATACACGTTAATAGTTCCAATACCACATGTTTGCTTGGACACAAATCTCATGATCAGAGATCAATATTTACTCTGTAGTGACTGTGTGTT
The DNA here is from genome assembly GCF_963383615.2 of Lipophrys pholis. Classification (NCBI taxonomy): domain Eukaryota; kingdom Metazoa; phylum Chordata; class Actinopteri; order Blenniiformes; family Blenniidae; genus Lipophrys; species Lipophrys pholis. The sequence continues at coordinate 23,607,701 of NC_137643.1, forward strand.
TGTTTGTGTGTGTGTGTTATCCTGTTAAAGATCCTCTCCATGCTGTTATTATTATTATTACTTGCTGTTGCAGTAAGGTCCCGTTTGAGGAGCGGGTGTTCACAGTGCTGAGGTGGCTGCAGCTGCCGGCAGAGGAAAGGTTTGTTCCGTCAGGATTCACATCAGGGGCTCGTGTTAGTAACTCAGCCTGGTAATCAATGTCTTGGACCGCAGACCACACTTCTACACGCTGTACCTGGAGGAGCCTGATAAGTCTGGACACAGCTTTGGACCGGTCAGCGGAGGGGTGAGTTCTGAATCTCCATGTTCCCATCACTCATTTCAGTGTTGACATCGCCCGACCAGCTCAGCTCGCAGCGACACGAACACAAAGCCGTGTTAGCACTTCCTGTTGCCACCGACAGGACAGACAGCACTTCCTGTTGCCACTGACAGGACAGACAGCACTTCCTGTTGCCACCGACAGGACAGACAGCACTTCCTGTTGCCACCGACGGAAGAGTTCATGTTGTGGTGCTTTTATGAAGCTCTGAAGTAATTCCCACTGGCCTCAGATGAATCTTAGTAATTAGAATGAGATTACTGATGAAAGAAATCACAACACAAAGTGTGGAGAGTCATGGAGCAACTGAGAAAGAGCGGTCACTTAAACTGTGATTTACTTTTGAGATTAGGAACTCAGTAACAGTCATTGGAGTTTCAGTCTCACATGTTTAGTTGTGGCTGCTTCTTGTTGTCATTAGTTAATCTGTTTCTTTAAGAAGAGCTAACATCCAGATTATAGAGCATCTCCCTCCTCCAACATCCAGATTATAGACCATCTTGTCTTGGGACTTTCTACATCAATGTATCATTTCTGTCTACGTCATTTTTATGTTTTACAGCAGATTAACAGTGAGAGAAAGATGTCTTGTGTTTCTAACTGTACACCTCCGTTCTGCTTGATCAGCTCATCGCCTCCATCCAGGGTGTGGATCAGATCATCGGGCAGCTCATGAACGGCCTCAAACAGATCGGACTACACCGCTGCGTCAACATCGTCGTGGTGGCCGATCACGGTAACCAACCTCGGACAGGGCGGAGCGGTCCAACTGCAGCCGCAGCTTCTGCTTCTGTGCTGTAACTTTTGTTTTTGTGTTCTTCCTTTGGTCTTTGAGTCGTTGCTCCGAGCCTTCTGATGTGAACATGTGAAGATGCTCCGTGAGGAGAACATTGCAGATGTTGAGGGAATCCGACAGATGCTTGTGTGTTTGACCTACAGGGAATCAGACAGATGTTGGGGCAGTCAGACAGATGTTCATTTGTCTGCAGGTATGGAGGAGATCAGCTGTGACAGGAAGGAGGCCATGCAGGAGTTCGTGGGAGACACTGGGGAATATTTTGTCATCGAGGGACCGTTTGGACGAATCCGAGCGAAGAACAAAGACTCAGTCAGTGAGTAAAATCCCAGTGTCTATTTCCAGACGTCACAGCAGATCAGAAAACAGACACATTCCGTCAGGTGTTTGTGGTGCTTCCAAGTGAAACAGCCTGAATCTCCCACTCATATCTTCCACTGAGTTGTTTTCATGAGCACAAATGAAGCTGCTCCCACAGGAGTGTCGTGTTAGGTCTGCTGAAACTCCACAAAGGAGTGTGATTGAGAAACAGCTGCCGACTACCCAGCGAGTGGAAACACACCAGCAGCTCCACAACACGTCTGAACACGCAAACAAACCATACTGATAGAATCCATCCTGATAGAATCCTGAGTGAATCCATCCTGATAGAATCCATTCATATAGAATCCATCCTGATTGAATCCTAATAGAATCCAGTCTCATAGAATCCCGATAGAATTCAGTCCGACAGAATCCTGTGGAAGCGTTGGTGCGCTCTTCCTGTTTCACATGATGGTGTGTCAGGTGTTTGGTGGATTTCTGGAGAGAAGGAAGTGAAGGTCTGGAGACTAGAGAAGTGGACTTGGGATTGAGAAGTTTGCAGGTTCCAATCCCACAGCTGTAACACGTAACCACTGTGAATCTCTGAGCGTGCCATTTAACCTCCATCAGCTCCCCGGAGTGACATAAATGAAAATGAAAATGATAAATGGACTCACTTATATAGCACCTTTTCACTGACAACAGCCCCAAAGCGCTTTACATAGCTCATCACATTCACCCATTCACACACACATTCACACACCATTGGAGGCTGCAGCCGTGCAAGGCGATTGGAGGCTGCAGCCGTGCAAGGCGCTGTCACGCCAATGTTGCAACGTGTCTTGTTGTGACATGTCTTGCTGTGACATGTTGTGTTGTCACGTGTCGTGTTGTCACGTGTCGTGTTGTGATGTGTCATGACGTGTTATCTCTTTTCCACAGTGGACTCTGCGGCGGTTGTGGCCAAAATGACCGTAAGTATTTCATGTTGCAGAAACTCCAGTAGAAAGGTAATCTGGGTTGATTGAACCATGGGAATGTTTGTTGTTTCAGTGTCAGAAGCCACAGCAGAAGATCAGACCGTACCTGAAGGCTCACCTACCCAAACGCCTCCACTTCGCCAACAGCCGCCGCATCGAGGACGTCAGTGTTCTGGTGGAGCCCAAGTGGCTGTTCGAGAGGTTTCATCACCTTCTGCTCTTTATTCACCTCAGGTCTGGATCAGGTCTGGTCCAGGTTCAGGACTGGTTTCATTCTAGTGTCCCTGCAGGAACCCAGGATCTCTGACCTTCTGCTCTGGAGGGAATCACGGCTACGATAACGATGCAGAGAGCATGCATGTGAGTAATCCCAGATTATTGTGTCTATGATCCAGCCTGACCTATAATCCAGCCTCTGTATATTCCATCTCCTAAAGGCCATGTTTCTCAGCTACGGCCCAAAGTTTCCATCCAGAACAGAAGTTGAACCTTTTTCCAACATCGAGCTTTACAACCTTTTGTGTGGTGAGAACGTCTCCTCCTTCTCTTCCTCCTCCTCCTCCTCCTCTTCCTCCTATCTATCTATCTGTGACAGGAAGTGAGTCTACCCGACAAGTGAAGCAGGATTTCCTGTTTTTACACATATCAAGTCCAAACACCACGCTGTAAAGTTTGATTGATTTTGATCAGCCGCTCTAATCAACGGTCAGGCTTTATTGATCCTGTTAAATTCTTTCAGACTGAGATCAGATTGACAATCATCCATCCAGTCAGTGACAATCCCAGAATCCTTTGCACTGTGACTTGTGTTTTCTGGAAGTCTTGCAGATGATATGTAGCCTCGACGACTTTAGTTTTCATTTCAAAGTGAAAAATGTCGTCGCCTCCATTTTTGTCAAGGCCATCACACGGTGACTTGACCGAATAAAACGCAAAACTGCAGAAAGAAATCCCACTTCCTGTTTACATGGATTGCGACTGGACTGAGACAGTCAAACCGATGTGACCGAGACATTCCAACCTTATATCTGATGTGTCCAAACTGGTGAACAGAGGAGATTCCATGAAGAGATACCATCACTGTGTCATCAGATTACTAATGGTCCATGTGAGTCTGGAGTTGCTTCCAATTACAGCTGGATGCAAAGCATTATGGGATTGAGCCACTGGCTAACATTGGTCTGATCACGTTTGAGTAAATGGAACATGGATGAGTGGAGCGTCCACCGCCGTTTTGTCAAACCGCATGTGGGAAGCATCTTGTGTGGTTGTAACACACACATGGAAAGCTTCAATGGTGGGAACCGAACCAGTGGCAGGAAGATAACAGAAGGTCGGAGGCTAAAAGATGACGGGAAGCTAACAGACAGTGGGAAGTTAACGGACGGTGGGAAGTGAACCCATAACGGGAGGCTGATGTACAGCAGGAAGCGAACAGATGGCGGAAAGGTAAGAGAAGGCGGGAGGCTAATGGACGGCGAGAAGGTAACGCGCTGCGAGAATCGAGCAGAGGGCCTGACGCTGATGAACGGCGGGACGCTGAACTGATGGGGTCATAAGCCATCTCACCGCCTGCTTCCCCCCACCACCACCAGCCCACCCCCCAGCGTGTAAAGTAGATTAGAGGGTTTATTTTTAATGGTATCAGTCTGCTATTGGTTACTTACAGACCATGTGTGCGCCAGACGTTTTGCAGATCTCCCCTGCCGACAACAACGGGACACACGGCAGCTTGAATCACATCCTGAGGAAGCCTCACTTCAGCCCAACGCCCCCTGCTGAGCAGAGCCCGCCGGTGCAGTGTCCACTGCTCAGCCTGGATCCTGCAGATGACTTGGGATGTTCCTGCAACACCCTGGTAGGTGGATCCCTTCTGCGTCCTGCACCACCATGAATGTAGAAGTCAAAAAATAGGTGGATGAACAATAAAAAACTGAGTTTCAGAAGATTAGTTTTGTAAATGAACTGAGAAAATGTTTTGACAGGACAGTTTTTGGTGTGGTGGCTTTTGCAGTGGGCTGACCCTTCTGGGCCGCCATACTAACAAGGAGTCCTGTTAAAAAAAAAAAAGTTTCGATTTCTACAGTATTGAAGTGTTACATTCTTTGCCCATTACATGCTGTGATGACGTTGCTGTGATGGTGTTTTGAGATTTTGAACACGAGCCTCCGACAGTCGTCTGGATCTGAACACAGTCCTCTGCCGTACCTGGATCTGGATATGAACATAGTCCATGCTGTCTAAAACAAATCTTTCTGGAAATGCTCCGACTACGTCTCCATGGAAACACTCCGACTCTGTCTCCATGGAAATGGAGGAAACTCTTTGTCCTGGTCCTGGAGGTCCTCCATCCTGCAGATTTCAATGTGTCCTCACTTCAACACAGCTGATAGCAATGATTGGCATGTTGTCTGACCTTCTGCAGAGCTTCATCATGATACAGTCATTACACTCAGGGGTGTTGGAGCAGGAAACATTCAAAATATGCAGGACTGCAGCCCTCCAGGAACAGGACCAGGGCCAGATCCATCACCCTTGCTCTGTGTGTGTGTGTGTGTGTGTGTGTGTGTGTGTGTGTGTGTGTGTGTGTGTGTGTGTGTGTGTGTGTGTGTGTGTGTGTGTGTGTGTGTGTGTGTGTGTGTGTGTGTGTGTGTGTGTGTGTGCATTGTAATGTTGACACTGAAGCAAATGTGGCTGTTTCTCCTTCTGCAGCCGGGAAGCTGGATCAACGGCCGCCTGAATCTGACAGCAGAGGAAGGTGAGCAGATCTTCTCTGGTTGAGTTTTGAGTTTCCTGTGTTTTTTCCTGCTGAGTCGTCTGACTGAAAATGTTTGTGTTGTTGAAGCATCTGCAGCGGAGAAGAGACACGCGCCGCTGGGTCGACCCCAGATGCTGCAGCCAAACATGAGCTACTGTGTCCTGTACCAGCAGGGCTTCGTCAGCGGCTACAGCCACGACACCATGATGCCGCTGTGGAGCTCCTTTACTGTGGACTCGCCGGTATGACACACCCCCTGTTCACCGCGGACTCGTCGGTACGGCAAACTAACCCACTAGCAGCTAACGGCTAAGTTATTTTAAGAGAATCAGCTGACATTACAGAGATAGCTTGTGATGCTAACAGGTTAACAATGGTAATACCACTTTGAACCACCGGGTTTAGCAGTGAGTCGCTGCGCTGTGCAGTCCGTCCAAATCCAGCAGGAGAAACAGCTCAGACACTTTATACGTATTAACTTAACTAAAGAGTCCCAGTGACGGGACTCCGGCCCCTGCAGGTCAACACAGGTACTACTGGACTCGCATGTTTTCTTTAAAGAACAGAAACAGGAAGCTGCTTCTTCTACGTTTCAACCCAAATCCTTTGTGTCTAACCATCGCAGAGTGACCTGGACCCGCTGCAGCCGGCAACATCTGACTGTTTGAGGCCTGATGTACGAATTCCTGCGACCAAGAGTCCAAGATGTGATGACTACGACAGTGCTAGGACGGTCCCCGCCTTCCTGTACCCCCCCAGTAAGAACTACACATGGGAACACACTCACACACACACACACACACACACACACACACACACACACACACACACACACACACACACACACACACACACACACACACACACACACACACACACATACATACCAAGTTTAACCACCGTGTGTGTGTGTGTGTGTGTGTGTGTGTGTGTGTGTGTGTGTGTGTGTGTGTGTGTGTGTGTGTGTGTGTGTGTGTGTGTGTGTGTGTGTTGCAGATCTCAACTCAACACCTGAGCAGCAGTTTGACGCCTTACTGATGAGCAACGTGGTGCCGATGTTCCCCGAGTTCAAAAGTAAGAACTTCACCAGCAATAACATGTTATTTGATTATCAGATCAGAGATGATAAATAACAAACTATTTATTGATTATTTTCTCAGAGATCTGGGACTTTTTCCACAAAACATTGCTGAAGAAATATGCATCTGTTTACAACGGCGTTACCGTGGTGACAGGCCCCGTCTTCGACCGAGACTACGATGGCCAAGTTGACCAGAACCAAGAGTGAGAACCACATGAACCACCAAAACCAATAGCACCACGACAACCACATAGAACCACCAGAAACACATAGAATCAACAGAACCAGCAGAACCAACAAAACCACTAGAACCACCAGAACCACATAGAACCAAGGTGATCTCACAGGGGGCTTTTCCGCCAGAAAGAACCAGGTTCTAGTTCGGAACCAAGGCCAGACTTAGCACTAGTTGATTGTCTTTCCACCGCCAAAGCCCCGGCCGATCAGGGGCTAAACAGGTGCTAAGCTGGCCCCGCATTGTTTCTGGGCCAGAGCGGTGCCAGAGCGGGGTCTGACACATCACCAGCTGGGGGCGGAGTTATCGTTACCTACGAGGCGGAAGAGACGCTGAACAGGCTTTCTGAAATCTCCAGCGAACACGGAGCCCCGGAGAGGTTATAGAGAAAATAAATAACGCGTGTGAACGAGGTAATAAGTCGTTCCCTCAAGTTAACAATACGAGGGAACGAGATCATTTAATCCTCGATCGCAGAGCCGTGGTTCTCCAGAGTGCTGCCTTGCTCCTGTGCTGTCAGTCAGCTACGTCAGATATATAATTTAGAAGCAGTTTTCCATTGTCGTTCTTTTCACACTTTTCATGGTGACATCATTGTAACTAACTTCACTTCCAGGTCTTGTATCACGTTATGACGGCAGGCTGAGGTCTGCATGAGGCTGCGTCGCTCTACGAGACGCTCCAATATTATTTTCTACCCACAGAACTTCTTTATAATGAAGCGTCACTTTTGGTTAATCTGCAACTACTAAACAAACTACAAACTACTGTAAATGAAAGCTTGGATTATTTTAACCATAAAATGAGCCTTTTAGTGGCTTCATGTGAAAGAGAACTTTAATCCATTCCTCCATGTTGAAGCTTTTGATTCAGACTCGTCTAGAAATAAAGTGAAAGGAGCAGAAATCCACCATGTAAGGCCCAAATGTTGAAAAATAAGCCCCGAGCTCATTCACGTGTTATTTATTTATGTCCTATGGCCACTCCGGGGCTCCGGACTAAAGCAAGACGGACGTGAAAAAACAACAATGGAGCAACAAGGAGACGCTTGTCTTCTGGCTCTTTGGTCTGCATCCGAGGTTCAGGTCAGACCCGATGGAGCGATCCGGACTAAACCGATGAATATAGTCCGTCTCCTCGTTCCTCTATGCTCACTACATCGGTGAAATCAGTGACGTATGAGGTTTTAGCAATGACGTGGCTCTACTGGCTCCGTTAACGGTGGAAAAAGAACCAGTTCTTTGGTGGTGCTCATTTAAGAACCGGCTCTGGCACCGGCCCTTAACTAGCACCTGGTTCTTGTTGGTGGAAAAGTCCTAACAGAGATTAACGGCGTGTTTACACATAACGATGACAAGTCAGGAAAGGTACAAATCTCAATTCCTGGCCGCGGATGACGATTTTGACCTGAATTATATGATTCAGGACAGAGGCGTCACACACCGTCACTGACAGTCGAGACCTTTCATCATGCATTACAAGTAATGACACGAAACGGCGGCGGACATCATGTGTCATTATGCACAGTCACCAATATTGTTCCGAGGTGTTGCTAATGCTCATGGCTGCGTGCTCTTGTGCCCCATTGCAACTTTCTCAAACCAATCCGTCTGGTAAGTGGTGAATCGGAATAATTCGGTGTATACAGTGGCGGCAGGGGCCTTGTCTGCTCTGTGGGGTTGGGGTGGTGGTGGAGGGTGGGGGCTGGCTCCCGGGGTCGCGACAGGCTTCCCCGCCCGGTCTGGGTGGGTGTCCCGGCCCAGGGGGCTCTGTGCTCCGTCCGGCCTCGGCCTAGCGGCTTGAGCCGGGGCCCGGGGCCCCTGCGTTCCTTCTTCTTCTGTTGCAAGCTCCTCCTGGCTGGGTGTGGTCTCGTCTGCGTTCTCCCTCTAGTGCTTCCTGGGCTGGGGGTGTGACTCTGGGGCCTTCCTGGGTCTAAGGTAGGGCTTTTCCACCAAAAAGAACCAGGTTCTAGTTCAGGGCCGGTGCCAGAGGCACCGCCAAAGAACCGGTTCTTTTTCCACCGTTAACGGAGCCAAGTCAGAGCCACGTCATTGCGTCACTCCAAAACGTGATACGTCACTGATTTCACCAATTTCGCACTGACAGCGCTCATCCAGGTACCAGGAGACGGACTGTATTCATCGGTTTAGTCCGGGTCGCTCCATCTAGTTTGGCCTGAACCTCTGATGCACCAAAGAGCCAGAAAACTTTATGTCTCTTCGTATCTCTATTGGTGTTTTTTCACATCCGTCTTGCTTTAGTCCGCTGTATGAGTTTGGGGCTTATTTTTCAACATCTTTTATTTTTCTTCATATTTTTCTGCTCCTTTCACTTTATTTCTGGGTGTGTCTGAATCAAATGCTTCAACATCGGAGAAGAATGGAGGTGTCGAATGATAGAACGAAGCTGTTTCCAATGGCAACCTACGTAAACACGCTTATTAAAATTCTCTTTCACATGAAGCCGTTAAAAGGCTCATTTTATACCTATAAACTCCAGCTTTCATTTACAGTCGGATGTAGTTTGTTTTTTAGTTGCTGATGAACCAAAAGTATTTATTATAAAGAAGTTATGTGGGTTAGAAAATAATATTGGAGCGTCTCGTAGCGGAGCGGAGCGCCCCCTGCAGCCGCAAACTGCATTGCTCAGCGGCTGCAGCTCCTCAGCCGGCGGTCAGAACGTGAAACAAGATCTGGACGTGATGTTAGTTATAATAATGTCACCATGAAAAGTGTGAAAAATAAATGACAATGGAAAACTGCTTCTAAATTATAGCCGACGTAGCTGACTGACAGGAGGAGCTCTGCAGCACTCTCGAGAGCCGCCCCCCGCAAACGCGGGTTAAATAATCCCGTTCTCTCGTATCATTAACTTCATGCAGCGACTTATTATATCATTCCCATGTGTATTTTTTATTTATTTCTCTATAACCACTCTGGGGCTCCGTGTTCGCTGTAGTTTTCAGAAAGCCGTTTCAGCCTCGCTTCAGCCTTGTAGGTAGCGATAACTCCAGTGATAACTCCGCCCCCACCTGGTGACGCGTCGGGCTCCAGTCCAGCTCCTCTTTGGCCCAGCAATGAAGTGGGGCCAGCGTAGCACCAGTTTAGCCCCTGTTTGGCCGGGGCTTTCGTAGTGGAAAGACAAAGAACTGGTGCTCAGGCTGGCCCTGGCTCCGAACCAGCAACTGGTTCTTTCCGGTGGAAAAGCCCCAGGGATGCCTGGGTGACGGTGTCTGGGCCATGAGTAGTCTGTGTGTGTGTGAGCAGCCTGGGGCGATGAGGATAGCTGCCCTTAGGAGGCGGGGCTTAGTAGTGATCACACCAATTACTGATTAGCACCAGAGTGACTGACATAAAATCAAACTAAACAGCATCATTTCATGTCCGAGACTTGGGGCGCTTTTTAAATCGTCCCGAGTTCCGTGATTGGCTCAATGTCCATTCTGGTTTGTTCTCTTGTGTTTCTACGAGATGTTGAGATGAAGACAACATGCAGTGAGTCTCTGATTATTAACTGTCACGTCTCTTCTAATTTACTGGTTTGAAAGAAGAAATTTGGCTGAAAAGCTGCAGGTCAGGTTCAACATTCTCCATCATAGTTATTTTTAAATCCACACAAACGGAAATGTGTTGAGAATTTTGCAAAGGTGTCTCGGTTTGTTAATGTTTATAAATGTATAGATATGATCATATTTATTAGTTACTGAAAATCTAAGAGCTTAAAGAAAGCAGTTTATTTTGCACGTTTCTTGAGGATGACGATGGATTCATGTGTTGTTTGAAAATAAACCTGATAAACCTTTTGTTTTCCCTGAACTCAGACTAACTGTCATTTCAAGTAAATCAGCGACAAAACACATACATTTTCTAAAAGGGAATAATGAAGCTTCTGCTTGTATTTGTTTATAAGTATGTTAATAAAACAGTCTTAATAAGTTCTCTCTAGTCACTGGCTGTTTCAAAGAACTGTAATGTTTCATCACTCAGTCCTCTCTCAATCTAAAAAAGGCAAGATTGTTGTAAACACACTGTATTTAAATTAAGTTAACATTGGCTGAAATTGAATAATAATGAAGAGCCCCAACTAAGAAATTTATCACCAGCTGGTTAATAGGATATATAGCATGAAAAATTGTATTGTCTGTTGTCCACTCCCCCACCCCTCCATATCTCCTCTCTCTTTCCTCTCTCTCTTTGAGCGTTCCCCCCCGGTCGTGTATGGCAGCCACGCCAGCTTCCAATAAAGGCAGCAACAGGAGGATATTCCAAGTCTCTTCCTGTTAGAGAGCAAAAATTATTGTGAGACTGAAAGACTCTCAGTCACATAAGGTTTCACTAAGCTGCCAAACAGGACAAGGGAATAAAAATAAATAAATAAAAAAAGAACCACCAGAGCTACATAGAACCAACAAAACCTCCAGAACCACTGTGACTCTCACACTGTGTGTGTGTGTGTGTGTGTGTGCGTGTGTGCGTGTGTGCGTGTGTGCGTGTGTGTAGGTTGGCTCCAGGTACCAACATCTCCATTCCCACTCATTACTTTGTGGTGTTGACGAGCTGCCGGGATTCGAACCAACCACCCAGCGGCTGTGAGGGAGAACTGCAGACCGTCTGCTTCCTTCTGCCACACAGAGACACAAACACAGAGAGCTGCATGGTAACACACACACACACACACACACACACACACACACACACACACACACACACACACACACACACACACACACACACACACACACACACACACACACACACACACACACACACACACGCACACACAAATGTCTGTTCAGATCGTCACTCAGATCATCAGCTGTCTCCAGATCAGTGGGTGTGGTCTTTTGCCTCCAGAGCTCTGCGGAGGAATCTGAATGGGTGGAGGACCTGATGTGGTTCCACCAAGCACGAGTCAGAGATGTGGAGTGGATCACCGGACTGGACTTCTACCAGGACAGCAGCCGGCCAATCGCAGAGCTGCTGAGGGTGAAGGCCCGCCCCACTGCTGCCGTCCACAGGAAGCAATAGAACCTGGATTTTGTCACTAACAACTTGTCTTTATGTTTTTACTCTTCGTTAATCTCTTCACACTGATATTTTGTCCTTATATTCTATAAACTGTACCTCAGGAACTGATTCAGATAAAACACCAGATTAAGTCACATTTAAACCTTGAAGACCAATATTATTATTGGTTTCTCTGGATTTACCTTTATATATGAGGGAAAACTGAATATAGATTGTATATTCAATATATTTGTACATATTCTTTCTGTATCTCACACAAACAATTGTAACACTAAAGTGAAGAAATGTTGCTGTTCAGTGCGTTATTGATTGCTGAACAGCATTGTTATTATATTCAACAGTATTGGAGGCAGCAAAGCATCACAAGTGATTCTAGATACACAACAAACGTTTACGGCAGCACAACACGCCACGGCGAGGTGAGGTCTGTAACGTCCAACTTTCATTCTGACCATGTACAATCAACTTTTTAGTATATTTTAGGCCAAAATGCTTCAAATACTTTTCTTTTTGTGCGGAAATCTGAAACCAAATCATTGATTTTGTAAAGAAATATGACTTACACTCTTCAGTAAGTGTTCAGTCTAGTCTTTGAGGTGAAACTTGAGGATTAAGCTAAAATGAACTCTGACCTTTCCATGTGACCTTCATGTGACCTTCATGTAACCTTCATGTGACCTTCATGTGACCTTCTCTAAACTGCTCAATGATTCAGGACTTTTTGAAACTTGTTGATCTCCAACAAGGAGTTCAACGGAAACATTCAAACAGCAGATTGAGCCATTCATGGATCAATAAATGTCCTGATCATGTCCTGATCGTTTATCATTCGTTCTTTGATATTAAACCAAAAATTAAAAAAAACAAGAAAAACAGTCCTCCTCAGTTTTTGTTTCTAAAAGAACAACAAAAAAATGGATAATGACCCATTTTCTGATTTCCTACTTTTTGGCTCGAATGAAAAATGGAAAAATGAATTGTATTTCATTGGAGGTGCGTTTCCTCACCTGGAAAAGGCCTGGAGTCACCTTCATTACCTGTCCTGGAAATAACCTGTAGCGGGTCCGTGATCTATACCTGGCTCGGAGGTGACCTGCAGTCACCTTCACCTGACCAGGATGTGAGCTGTCGCGGGTCCAATAGTCCTTAACCCCCGAAAATGTTTAAGTGGCGGCCTTGATAAGGGCCGTTCAAATTCTCTATAAGCTAAGGAAAGGAGGCTCAATGCTTCCTTTATAACCTCCTTTGGCCGAGGAAACTCTGATGCATCCTTTAACAAAGAAGACGAGATAATTCTGCCCCACAATTCCTTGCGGCGACAACATTTAAAGGGACCCGCTCAACCGAGCGTTCAGGGAAACTCCATGACTGTAAAGGGACGCAGATCTAGTAAAGTTACCAATGCAATGATATACCTTGACCAACTTTAAATGATCTAAAACCTATATGCCATCTATGAATGGTATGCGGATGTTAAACGAACACAGTAAAGTAAAGTTTTGGTGCACCCTGTTCTCAGTTTGTCATTTATTCACCTGCCAGCAGTTTCACTTTTACTCCCCGTAGCCTGAAGCCTCTTTTCCTTTGATTTCAATTAAAACCTTGTGATATTTGTGAGTATATCAGCGATTAGGGGCACAGGGGAAAGTGGTATAAATGTCCATTATTGGAAATTTTTTGTTTTTTCACCACAGCAGTCGTCACTAACCTTCGCCATCGTCGGATTATTATCACGTCACCTAGTGGAAGTGCAGTCGCATATTCAAAACAGCGTGATTGCCTTCCCCTAACTTCTTTAACCACGTGACGTCATCCACAGGGTTGAGGAAAAGTGAATACGAAAGGAGATAGGAGGAACTATTAGGAAGCACCCTTGACCTTTTCCTGGCCAGGAAGTGACTTGCAGTCACCTTCACTTTTGCCTGACCCAGATGTGGCCTGTAGCGGGGCCTTGACCTTTACCTGACCCAGGAGTGACCTGAAGTAGGGCCTTGACCTTTACCTGACCCAGGAGTGACCTGAAGTAGGGCCTTGACCTTTACCTGACCCAGAAGTGACCTGAAGTAGGGCCTTGACCTTTACCTGACCCAGGAGTGACCTGAAGTAGGGCCTTGACCTTTACCTGACCCAGAAGTGACCTGAAGTAGGGCCTTGACCTTTACCTGACCCAGAAGTGACTTGTAGAAGACTGCTGACATACATTCTTATTTGCACAGATTTTCGAATAAACAATAGACTTTACATACTTTATTATATTAATCTTACCTTATATATTCTGCTTTTTATCCTGTTTTTAAATCCCCTGAACTTACCACAACCACTGTGTTACTATAGTGAGAGAGTTTATTGAGAACATATATACACTGTCTGCAAACTGTTTTGCACAGGAAGTAGGCTGTGCTTGGTTGTTTCAGAAACCAGCACAATATCTGTTCGAAGGGTGGTCTCAGCAATGGCTTCAGGGAATTTCAGTGGAGTTTCCAGGTCCACCTTCATCTGCCAACCGTGAGCCATCCCAAGGAGGTCTGTCTGGGCTCTTGGGCTTTGGAGGTTGTCACACTCTCACTAATATGATTTCTCGTCTTGATGGTAGATGACACCTTGACCTAACAGAAAAGGTTGGACGGGCTGGGCAGCACATCATACACGTACTGTATAAGGAATTTGGTGTGGAAAGGATCTCAGCTCTGGCCATGTGACCTTGCCTGTTCCCATTTAGTACATGCCCCCTGCTGCCGCATGCCCCCCATCTGAATTGCATGAAGCTACTCGACTCCGTCTATCTTCCTTCTGGACCAAGTCCCTTCTCTCTTTTCCCCTCGCCGTGCAGTAGTCGGCAGTTGGTACGCTGCCCAGTCCAGCTCGGCCTACAGCCACAGATCCCACCGGCGCTCTATGGCATAGACAGGATTAAGCCTGGTCCACTGCATCCAGTGCCCTCGACTTCCTTCCGGTCCTCACCTCAATGCCTGCTTTAGGATCCTTGGACTTCCTGTTTTGCAGCGCTTCCCTTCTTCTGGCAACCTTGAACTCCTTGCTGATGTTGTTGAAGGAGAGGGTCAGTGCTCAGCTGCTTCTCGGCAGTCCCAGCCAACTATGGAGGAGGCAGCTTATCCTCCTCTCAAACCCCTCAACTGTAGACAGTGGGAATTCATACACCAACAATGGCTATAGCATCCTGGGTGGGCTTTGAACTTCCCAGGTAGTCCGGATCTGTCTACAGACTTCAGCCAACTCTACAATTCCTGGTTGGTTGACTTTATGGAGGCAGTATCCTTCAGGGAGCAGTTGAAGGTTTTCCCAAGATTCTTTATAGGCTTTTCAGGCATGGATGGGATCTGCATAACGTCAACAGAGAAGCAGAACCGGTTGGTAACCTTCCCTCTCTTCAGTACTAGAGACCAAAATTTCGCCAGTTTGATGGACATATGAGCCCAAATGATTAGTCTCTCTAAGCTTTGCAGAATCCATCTGCTTCCTGGGACTGATGTGGTTGCAAGTCACCCATTAAAACCCTGATGGGGGTCTGCCTGATTTCAGACTTGGTCACTGGGCCTCTGCACTCCACCTCAGCTGAGGTAGGCTGTTATTCCATTACGTTGAACGCTTTGAACGAGTGCACAGTGACTTTCTGAGGTTCCTGGCCTCTATTGAGAAACTGGAAGCGTGCAAGATTACAAACGTGAGGTTAACGTTCGAAGATCAATCCTGAGATAGGCTTTCTGTTAATAAAGCGCTAACGGTAAAGACCTAACTGGTGAGCCATTTGCTGTTGGTGAGGGAGGTCTGAGTTTTGTTCCCGGCCTCTGTTGACAGATCGCAAATGTGCAAGATTCCAAAAGTGACATTAACATTCGAGTAGAAGTCCTGAAAGAAAAAGTTTGTGTCTGTTAATCAAGCTCTAACTGGTAAGAACAAACGCTTCTGTTTGCACTGGGCGGCAGAAGATGGCGCCAATATGTACAGAGAGTGAGAACGCTGTAAAGGGGGAGATGGGACTGCTGCTGTATATCAAAAGTCTCCACGCCCGAATCAGTGGGGCACTTCCTAGCTCATTGGCGCCTTGAAATTAAATGAAGGATCTCCATGGTCCCAAAGTAGACTGTATGGTCAGTGGTTATGGGAAACACTAAAAAATAAATACTTAAAGATCCGGAGATTAAGATTCTTTATTACTTGTTTTAATGTATTTCTTTCATTTCTTTTAAAGCTTTGATGTATTTATTTTATTAAAATATTCATTTTATTTCTTTGTAAAGCACTGTGAATTGCCTTATGTTTGAATGGTGCTCTATGAATAAATGTACCTTGCCTTGCCTTGCAGTGGGGTCTTGACCTATAAATGACCAGTAATAATAATGCATTGGTTTTATATAGTGCTTTTCAGTACACTCAAAGACTCTTTACTTTGCATTATTCATTCACTCCACGGTGGTAAACTACGTATGTAGTCACAACTGCCCTGGGGCAGGCTGACGGAGGCGAGGCTGCCATTTTGCGCCATCGGCCCCTCTGACCACCACCAACCACTCACTCTCACACTGCATACACACAGGCAGTTCAGCATTCAGTGTCCTGCCCAAGGACACTTTGGCATGTAGGTAGGCAGAGATGGGACTCGAACCTGCAACCTTCCGATTGGGAGACGACCACTCTACCAACCTGCCGTCACCTCTACCTGACCTGAAAGTGACCAGCAGTCACCTTCACCTGACCAGGAAAGGACCTGTAGTAGTGGGGCCTTGACCTTTACCTGACCCAGAAATGACCTGTAGTAGTGGGGCCTTGACCTTTACCTGACCCAGAAGTGAACTGTACTGGGGCCTTGACCTTTACCTGACCCAGAAGTGACCTGTAGTAGTGAGGCCTTGACCTTGACCTGACCCAGAAGTGAACTGTAGTGGGGCCTTGACCTTTACCTGACCCAGAAGTGACCTGTAGTAGTGAGGCCTTGACCTTGACCTGACCCAGAAGTGAACTGTAGTGGGGCCTTGACCTTGACCTGACCCAGAAGTGACCTGTAGTAGTGAGGCCTTGACCTTTACCTGACCCAGAAGTGAACTGTAGTAGTGGGGCCTTGACCTTTACCTGACACACAACATCTGCTGTGGGAAGAAAAATAGACATTTGTACTTCTCAGTGTAAGAAGGCGCGTGAAGCCAGAAGACACTGAACAAAGATCAGTTATTTAACATTTCATTTATTGCTTATTTAAAACTATATCACCACTTAGCACACTGCTAAAATACTAGCTGTATCTTCCTTTCTTAGAATTTCCTTGAAAGCGATCTAAGTCAGAGAATCCGAGTGTATCTCTGGGGCTGGGCTGCAGGATGCTGTTACTTCCAGTAATGTCCAAGAAGCCATTAGCAGTGAGAAGCTGTTCGTGTCTATATCTGGAATTCCATTAAATGTCTCAACTGTGAGTCTGGAAAATATCCAGAGAAGTTCCTGGGAATCACTTAGACATTTCAGAGAAACACGCAGACAGTCCTTGGTATCAGGTTACAAAATTTGGACTAGAGGGAGATACAGAAGATTAAATAACTCAGATTAGAGGAAATCATATCAGATTAAATAACTCAGATAAAAGGTGTTGTCAATGAGATTACATAAATAAGATTAGAGGGAGGTACATCAGATTACATTACTCTGATTAGAGGCAGTTACATCAGATTACATAATTTGGAATAAAGTGGGTTACTGTCCATCAGAGTACATAACTCGGAATAGAGGGAGTCACATCAGATTATATAACTTGGATTAAAGGGTGTTACTGTCCATCACATTACATAAATTAGATTCTAGGGAGTTATATCAGATTACATACCTCAGATTAGAGGGAGATGCTGTCCATGAGATTACATAAATCAGATTAGAGGGAGGTACATCAGATTACATAACTCGGAATAGAGGGAGTTACATCAGATATCTTAATTCCGAACAGAGGAGATTACTGTCCATCAGATTACCTAACTCAGATTAGAGGGAGTTACATCAGATTACATAAACAGTTTTATGAACATTACTTCTTTCACTCATGTCTAAACATTTAGAGATCCAGATTCTGTTTTTTTTATAGGGATAATATACAGAGAAAGGTGAGAACAGTCATGGATTATTGCGAATCAATCTTCCTTTAATAAAATCTAATCTATACAGTGGAATTGCTGGCTATTTTAAGAGCTTTAAGTGGGTAGCTGAAACTCAACAACTTAATGTTCTGATATGCCCAGATTCTGTATTTATCCTTCAAAGCCTTAAGTCTTTTAACTTTTTAACAAGACAAGATATTCTGTTTGAAGTTTTGTTATCATATTCAGGACTTGTTCAACGTGGAGTGCACATTACCTTTATGCAGGTCTGGTGGGGAATGAGGCAGCAGATAAAGTGGCTAAACAAACTTTGGTGAGAAATACTCTTGATGTTAAGCTCAAATATGGATTAAGAACATGGAGGAGTGGCAGGACAGATGGAGAACAGATATTCAAGGAAGGTTTTTATTTAAACTAATGAACACTGTTCAATCACCAGGTCCTAAATTAGGGAAGTCTAGTAAAGAACAAACAGTCTGTAATAGAATTATGTTGGGGCACACAAATTTAAACAGCACACTGCATTTAATAAGGAAACACGAGACAGGGCGGTGTGAACAATGTCGTACTGAAGAGACAGTGGTACATGTTTTATTAAATTGTCCAAGTATAATGAAGAAAGGACAGTTCTGGAAGCTGAAGTGAGAAAGGAAGGAGTTCACCAATTTACAAGTAACAGTGTTGTCCACTGTCCAAAACCTCTAATCATATTCCTCGTACCAACGGGGTTAATAAATAGGATTTAGTTATTACTCTCTGATCACACTCCGGAACAATAGGGGGCGGTAATGCTCCATTTAATGGTTGCCAACCACCGATAAAATACAAAGAAGAAGAAGAAGATTCTGGGTACGTCTGAATTGTTCCTCCTAACTCCTTATCGACTTTTCCTTCACCCTGGAAGTGTTTGGTGTGGCGGCCATGATAAGGACTGTCTGAATTCTCAATAAGCAAAGGAAAGGAGGCTCGTTGCTTTCTTTAGAACCTCCTTTAGCCTAGGAACCACTGATGCTTCCTTTAGAACCTCCTTTAGCCTAGGAACCACTGATGCTTCCTTTAGAACCTCCTTTAGCGTAGGAACCACTGATGCTTCCTTTAGAACCTCCCGTAGCTTAGGAACCACTGATGTTTCATATAGAACCTCCTTTAGCCTAGGAACCACTGATGCTTCCTTTAGAACCTCCTTTAGCCTAGGAACCACTGATGCTTCCTTTAGAACCTCCTTTAGCGTAGGAACCACTGATGCTTCCTTTAGAACCTCCCGTAGCTTAGGAACCACTGATGCTTCCTTTAGAACCTCCTTTAGCGTAGGAACCACTGATGCTTCCTTTAGAACCTCCCGTAGCTTAGGAACCACTGATGTTTCATATAGAACCTCCTTTAGCCTAGGAACCACTGATGCTTCCTTTAGAACCTCCTTTAGCCTAGGAACCACTGATGCTTCCTTTAGAACCTCCTTTAGCGTAGGAACCACTGATGCTTCCTTTAGAACCTCCCGTAGCTTAGGAACCACTGATGTTTCATATAGAACCTCCTTTAGCCTAGGAACCACTGATGCTTCCTTTAGAACCTCCTTTAGCCTAGGAACCACTGATGCTTCCTTTAGCAAAGGAGAGCAGCTCATGTTCCCCCACAGTTCCTTGCGGCGATGACATTTAACGGGACCCACTCATACAAGTGTTCAGGGAAACTCAAGATGTCGGAAAAAGGAGCAGATCATGTAAGTTACCAAAACAATAATCTGCCTAGAACAATAAAGGAAGAAACAGGTGTTATGAGTTATCCACGCCTTAGCTTGCATACCAGCAGTGACGTGCAGTCATTTCCATGATGGCAGGTGAGGCAGTGCCTCACCTGCCATCATGGAAAGAAAAAAAATGTAAAAAGAAAAAAAATTAATTAAATTGTTATATGTATCCAGTGATTATACTATAAAGTTATTTTCCATTTAACTTCACCAGTTTTAGATTATTTTTTATTCAAAATCGCTGAATTTTCACATTTACCGTTCAAATACTGAGAAGAGACTTGTCGTGAGGCGGCAGCCAGCTGAGCCTCACCATGGATTGCGCAATGACTCGGCTAACTGCCGGCCTGCTGTGCAGTGAGACCGTATTGCTAGCTCTCTGTATGTCGCTATTAAAATGTTCAAACACTTTTGCTATGTGAATTATATTATAAATTTCCATAGTTTAGTTAACTGAGGTATATAATGTACAGTGTACTTTGTCAACAACTGTATGTGTGTAACGTGTTTCTTGTGCTGAGCAATCATAAAACGGCTGCGAAGACGCACTGGGTGAGGCACGCCGTTCTCCTGCCTCATGGTAGAGGGCGCTAGTGATCCCAGGGATCCTTCTTGCGACTCCTCGGCTGCAGAATAAGTGACAACTAGCTACAGTTAGCAAGTCAAGTGCAGCGGCAGCGATCGTTTATTTTTTCCTCTCGCCTGGACTTACTTTTAACATGAAGGATTACAGATCTAAAATAAAACAGTTTTCTAAACTTTTGTTCAGAAGGAGCGGCGCATGGACTTCATTTATAAGTAAAGGTAAGACCATAATAACGTTTTTTTTTTTATTAAATGTGCTTTTTTGTGTGCTACAGTTTGTATGTGTAAAGAATGCTGGTATGAGCTTTTAAACATAACCCGTTAACTGCTGCCAATCAAATGGTGAATAAGATCCTCTTTAGGGTTCATATGTTTGTAAATCTGACTGTGATGAAGTCAGTGCCTCACCAGCCATGAACCTCACCGCACGTCACTGCATACCAGTATAATCAGCTTGTATTGCTTCTGCTCAGAACTCTTAATAACATGATCATATACGGGAGAACGGTCCGGTACAAGGACACCAGCTGCAGCGAAGGTCGAGCTGACATCCTGCTTATCTGAAGGATGTACAATTGTGATATCTAAAACTTCTCGGGGCAGAACACAAGGTGAAGGCAGTTTCGGTAAAAACAACATATGATCTCCACACCATATGTGCAGGGAGGGGTGAAAGAAATGCTTATAAACCAAAGTTTTTGTACACTCTGGGCTCTTCATCAATTGAAGCCTGATCCTCCTGGACAGACTGGTGCTTGAGCCCGAGATCTCGTTTTATTCCATGTATTTATTCTTGAGGTAATTATCTGTGAAACTGTGTGATTAAATCCACTCTTGTTTCCTCATCAATAAAAGAACACATTAATGACTGTTTTTCCTTCAACAACTTTAAATCATATAAAACCCAAATGAGCTTTTTGCAGTCTATTTTCAGAAACTTGTAGTTCTTTCCCCACCATGGCGGACGTCACTAACTTGCGCTGCCGTCGCATTATTATGACGTCACTAAGTGAAAGTGCTGTCTTACTGCCACACTAACGTGATCACCTTTCACTAACTCCTTTAGGAAGTCTCCTAACACCTTTCACTAACTCCTTTAGGAAGCCTCCTGACACCTTTCACTAACTCCTTTAGGAAGCCTCCTAACACCTTTCCTTAACTCCTTTAGGAAGCCTCCTGACACCTTTCACTAACTCCTTTAGGAAGTCTCCTAACACCTTTCACTAACTCCTTTAGGAAGCCTCTTAACACCTTTCACTAACTCCTTTAGGAAGCCTCCTAACACCTTTCCTTAACTCCTTTAGGAAGCCTCTTAACACCTTTCACTAACTCCTTTAGGAAGCCTCTTAACACCTTTCACTAACTCCTTTAGGAAGCCTCCTGACACCTTTCACTAACTCCTTTAGGAAGCCTCTTAACACCTTTCACTAACTCCTTTAGGAAGCCTCCTGACACCTTTCACTAACTCCTTTAGGAAGCCTCCTGACACCTTTCACTAACTCCTTTAGGAAGCCTCCTGACACCTTTCACTAACTACTTTAGGAAGTCTCCTGACACGCTTCCTTAACCCCGTGACGTCATCCAGGGGGTTAAGGTAAAGTCGATAGTTAAGGAGAGAGGAGGGACTTTTCGGACGTACTCTCTTTCTCTTTTCCGGCCTTAAGCTGGTGAAAGCACGGCCATGTTCTGTGCAGCTGATCATGTGGTGAGGATGTCTTTGTTTGGTAAAAATCATTGTGTTAATTCGTAACAGGTCGGTGGTTCTTAAGCCGGCCACAGTAAGGAAACACGCAGAACCCTGAGAGAAGAGATAAAAATAATATCTCACTAAAATGCAACAAAAAACACCAATGAATATCACGGAATCCCTGAGAGCTAGGTGAGATGGAAATGTGAAACTGAGCTGTAAAGACAAGAGGGGAAAAAAGAAACAAGAAAAACAAAGAGGAAATGAAAGTGAAGAAAAAAAAGAAATCAAATCAATCTCGGCAGAGAGAACCACTGGATTAGAGCGGATAGAGCACACTGAGTCATCAACCCACATACCGTAAACACGTTACTATGATGAATGAGTAAACTGAGTGAGTATTTCTGTATATAGGATTACTAATGGAGGGATGACGTCATGATGAGAGTTTGGCGGGGATAAATAGAGTCGAGGACACGGAGGAAGAGCAGAGCAGAGCAGAGCAGCACACTGTCTCCAGATGTTGGTGTCCATCCTCCTCCTCGTGCTGTCCGTGCGGCTGCGCGCCACCGCGTCGCCTCTCACCTTCCAGTACCGGGACCCGGTCACGGGCACGGCGCTGAGCTGCGATCGCTGCCCGCCGGGCACCTACCTGCTCAGCCGCTGCTCGTCCACGCAGAAGAGCGTGTGCGCGCCGTGTCCCGAGGGCTCGTACACGGAGCTGTGGAATTACATCGGGAACTGTTTCCGCTGCCGTGCGTGTGAATCTCTACAAGTGGTGAAGAGCGCGTGCACGGCCACTGCCGACTGCCGTTGCGAGTGCCAGCCTGAGTTCTACTTCAACCCGGACAACGGCGCATGCGTGCGACACCGCGAGTGCCCGCCCGGGCACGGCGTGCTGACAGCAGGTAAATTCACTCACTCAAACACCTGCTGGATGTGTGACGTCATCCTGTCATCCACTCCTGAAAGTCAAGGTTCCTTTCTAGCAGTGCACACACACTGGATTGTTGGCCAGATAACACAATGTTCACTACACACAATGCACACTACACACAAAACTCACTACACACAATGCACACTACACACAAAACTCACTACACACAATGCTCACTACACACAATACTCACTACACACAATGCTCACAACACACAATGCTCACTACACACAATGCTCACTACACACAAAACTCACTACACACAATGCACACTACACACAATACTCACTACACACAATGCTCACTACACACAATACTCACTACACACAATACTCACTACACACAATGCTCACAACACACAATGCTCACTACACACAATACTCACTACACACAATGCTCACAACACACAATGCACACTACACACAAAACTCACTACACACAATGCTCACTACACACAATACTCACTACACACAATGCACACTACACACAATGCACACTACACACAATGCTCACTACACACAATGCACACTACACACAAAACTCACTACACACAATGCTCACTACACACAATATTCACTACACACAATACTCACTACACACAATGCACACTACACACAATGCACACTACACACAAAACTCACTACACACAATACTCACTACACACAATACTCACTACACACAATGCACACTACACACAATGCTCACAACACACAATGCACACTACACACAAAACTCACTACACACAATGCTCACTACACACAATACTCACTACACACAATACTCACTACACACAATACTCACTACACACAATGCTCACTACACACAATACTCACTACACACAATACTCACTACACACAATGCTCACTACTCACAATGCTCACTACACACAATACTCACTACACACAATGCACACTACACACAATGCTCACTACTCACAATGCTCACTACACACAATACTCACTACACACAATACTCACTACACACAATGCTCACTACACACAATACTCACTACACACAATACTCACTACACACAATGCTCACTACTCACAATGCTCACTACACACAATACTCACTACACACAATACTCACTACACACAATGCACACTACACACAATGCTCACTACACACAATGCACACTACACACAATGCACACTACACACAATACTCACTACTCACAATGCTCACTACTCACAATGCTCACTACACACAATACTCACTACACACAATACTCACTACACACAATGCACACTACACACAATGCTCACTACTCACAATGCTCACTACACACAATACTCACTACACACAATACTCACTACACACAATGCTCACTACACACAATACTCACTACACACAATACTCACTACACACAATGCTCACTACTCACAATGCTCACTACACACAATACTCACTACACACAATACTCACTACACACAATGCACACTACACACAATGCTCACTACACACAATGCACACTACACACAATGCACACTACACACAATACTCACTACTCACAATGCACCCAGCAGTGGTTCCAGCTCCTCAGTAAGGAAAGCAGCTATTGGCTGTCCTCAAAGTCGCAAAAAATGAGATCTCGCTTAATTTGCATAATTGAACATTGGCGTGTAATTGTAAAGCACACTGGAGGAAAGAGGAATAAAGTCGTGGAAGAGACAAAGTAAGTAAAAACAAAACCGCCCTGAATATGTTTGGAACTGCAAATGAGCGTTCTGCTGCTGATTCTGGTGTTTTTGTTTTTTGTTTTTGTCATTGAAATGGGACCGCGAGTCAAATGAGGTGATTTATTGGATCTGTTTTAGTGTGATTGAAAAAACATTGATATTTACTTGCCGCTCAGTAAAGCGGCGGCGGCGGCCTTGCGCATGCGCGGTTCATTCTCAGTGTGGACGCAGTGTGGTGAGGGTCTCCTCTGCAGGGAGGATGGGGCTCCTGTCAGACTGAACGCAGGTCTGTGGACGCTGCAGGACGGGCTGAGGACGGGCTGAGGACGGGCTCACAGCAGGACCCGGTGACTGGAGAACCATACGTGCTTTCACGTCAGAGTCGCCAAACACACTAGAGGGTCGCCAATAACACCAGAAAAAGTCACGAGATTTGTCGCTCGTTGCTTTTCACAAATAAAAAGTCGCCAACAGGACCTGAAAAGTCGCCAGATTTAGCGCGAGAACAGTGGCACCCAGGGCCATTTCTAGCTTTGTGGGGTGCCTTGGAAAGATGCTATTTGGGGACTCTTAGTTTGTCAAACTATAATGAAGCGGCTCATTATTCTTTAGATTTTCCTCCGTCAACCTTACATATTAAATTAAATGGCTCATTTCGAGCCACTCAGGCAAGTTTAACTGATCGAGAAAAAAAACCTATAATACATGGAAAACAATAATCCTCCATACCTCTATAAATAAAAAAGAAACTGAGTATATGTAAAAACAAGATGTGGTCATGTGACAGCTGCTGGCTCATCTCACGGTTTGATGCTGGTTATTGTAAGAGCAGTGAGGCGATCCTGTCCCTGGATGACCTCACGGAGGTCTCGGTGAGCTGAGGCCACAGCTCGTTCTCAGGTCTGGGTTACAGTTCCTCCAGATGTTTATTGTGTGTGAAAGCGAGAAGCTCTCGAGCCGTTATGTCATTGGAAGGTAATTTTGGCTATTTCTTTCATTATTCTTTTTTTCTTTTTAAAACCTTGTACTGGTTTGCCAAAAACAGGCAACTGACCACAAAAATCTGTAGATGAAGACGGTCCTGAAGAACTGGACGGTCCATGAAGTTGGACAGAGCCCTCTGGCTCAGTACCTTGAGATCAGAACTATTTTAGAATTGTTCTTGTAAAGACAAAGCGCTTTAGGTTTTCAAGCAAAAATGATCTTAAGCATAACTTTTCATAACTGCAGTAATACAGAAAATTTAAATGAACCTGCTTTTATCATGTACACAATTACACAGTTGTGGCTTTTAAGGGGTTCATGTATTATTTACACATAGTACAAGTTTAAGTAATAAAACTAAGATAAATGTTCTCCTGCCACAATAGAATAAAATAAACATCAACAGGCCAACTATTTACACTTCACACTTGTAATTGGAGACCTATTGTGTATAATACTCACTGCAATTGTTATAGTATTGCTTGATAATGATAAAGTAATGCTCAATGTCAAATCACTGAGAGACCGTTTCCACTGAGAAAAGACCGAGCGTCCGTCAGTCAGTCTCTCGGCAGCACACACTGTACAGTCATGCTGCTTCCATGAAGCAAAGCCTAAAACTGGAATATGACAAACAAATCCAACCAGCCTGCCGACCTTTATCTGAGGTGAGCAGGCGCGCAAGACAAATAAACAAATGTGCTGGAAAGTTTCCAGGAGGACGTTTAACGCTGAGTTTTTAAAGAAAACTCATGTCCCACCTTTATCCTTTTACTGTCCTCCTCCTGCCATTTCCTTTTCCTTCTGTTTTTCCACCCACTGGGATAAATGATTGTTCGTGCATGCTACTGAGAGCCCCGATCGCTCATGACCTATTGCAGGAGCTATTCTGTCTGGGGTCTCCTTCTTTTTCCATTACAAATCGCATTAACAATATTACATGCAAAGTCACACACAGTCACACAGGACAAACCGTGAAGCTCGCTGTGAAACCAAATAAAACATATATCTGTCAAAAGAACACATATAAACAAAAAACACCACATAATATCTATGGGGGTTATCCAGAAATCAAAATAAACCAGTTACAATAACGATTGTTATTATTACCATTGTCCATTATTATTGATATTACAATCGTCATTATTAAGTGCTGATCAGATAGTTAATCAGAATCCATTCTTGTGTAAACAAAAACACTTTTAACTTCTTCTGAAAACATCTTCTGTTCTCTGACAAGGAAAATGCATTCCAGGCAACCATGGCTCTGTAATAAACAGCTGCATTTGATTAGTTTTACAGCATTGAATGCTCATTGTAATAACCTGTTAATTGTTCCCATCATATCTGTCGCCGGTGTTTCGAATTAAATGGCATCCCTGTTAACTGTTGACCAACTTCTTTTAGTCGTTGCTGTTCGTAATTGCAGATGTTAAAGTGAGACTTACTTCGAAACCTTATTGTAAATGCGGTTCAACGGGTTTGTAATATCAGATGTCGGACGGCAGTGAACATGGAAACCAGTTAATCCGCAGCACCGGCCCGCAGCGTGTCACTCAATGTGACAGAGCGCTCCAACAAGTGTGACATCATAATGCCATGAAACCCACGGTTCCACCGCACGAAAGGTTCAGGGAAGGAACGGAGCGGTTCGGAGCGGTACGGCAAAGCAGACCCCGGCCGAAATTTGGGTGGTGTGTCCACCGCAGAGGGGAGGGTTAAAATGTGGGCGGAGTTTAGAGCTCTGCAGATATGTGACGTTGCAACAGTAATCTCAGACGCAGCGACAGATCTGGACCTTCTGAATCCTCTGTTGTTGTTTACATCCTCTGGTTTGCACTAGTTGTTTAGTTCTTTTAATTTTTACTTTTTGCAGCGACAGAGCTGCAGCTGCTACTTCTGTGTTGGTTCCGAGAGAGCGACCGTCGCCCCGGCTTTGTGACACCGGAGTGCGGTCAGTGCCGGTGGAGTGGACTCGGTAGAGCATCGATTACGTAGCGTTTGCTCCAGAGTCCCGGTCTCCGTCCTGCCTCACGCCTGCTCTTTCTGGACCAACATGACAGTTGCGCAGCAAAATGCTAAACAAAAAAGAACAACCAGTGCAAAGCTGAAAATGTTAACAACAGAGGATTCACACAGCCGACATGTTAAAATATTGAGGGCGGGAAGTAAATCACTGACCAATCAGCAAACAGCTCCTTTAAACCGGACCTGTTCCATGGTCTTGAGTACCCCGACGGAGGGGTAGTGGAAAAGCCTCCACCTGTGGAGCGGTATTTTCCGGAAAATCTCAAATTCTTGTGGTGGAAACCCGAACCGTAACGGACTGTACCAGTCCATTCCCGCACTTTTTGTGCGGTGGAAACACGCCTAAAAATACCAGTCTCACCGTAGCATTGGAATTTTTCTAGGGAGGGCAGCAAGCCAGCAGCAGGACCACTACCTCCTCCTTTGTGCAAGAAGAAACAGGAGGAGCTCTGTAACATGACCTCCATCAGGCCACTAATGTGATGATTCTGCTCAAACTGTCAGAAACAGACTTCACCAGGGTGCTATGATTTCCCACGTCCACAAGGGGGAGTTGTTCTTACAGCCCAACCAGAGAGCCATTGGCATTTTGCCAGAGAACAGCCATATTGGCAGATTGGCCATTGACGTCCTGTGTTCTTCACAGATGAGAGCAGCTTCACACTGAGCACATGTGACAGATGTGACAGAGTCTGGAGAACGTGGAGAACGTTCTGCTACAGCAACATCCTCCAGCATGAGAGGTTTGGCCGTGGGGCAGTAATGGTGTCGGGAGGCATTTCTTTGGATGGCCCACAGCCCTCCATGTGCTAGCCAGAGGTACCCTGACTGCCATTAGGTACCGGGATGAGATCCTCAGACCCAGTGTGAGACCAGATGCTGGTGCAGTGGTTCCTGGGTTCCTTCTGATGCAGGACAATGCCAGGCCTCATGTGGCTGAAGTGTGTCAACAGTTCTTCCATGATGAAGGTCTTGATGCTCTGGACTGTCCTGCCCGTTCCCCAGACCTGAATCAACTGAGCACATCTGGACATCGTGTCTCGTTCCAGCCATTCAAGATAATTGTAATTCTACTCAAATGAGACTGAGCATACAGGTTTGGGGCCCCCTGGTGGCCTGGGAGCACAAGGCACTTGCCTCGTTGGAAGAAGTAGGAAAAAACGGCCCTGACTACACACACAACACACACTGCACGAGTGCGGAGTGTGTCCTTTTCATAACAGATGTAGCTGCACGTTGCTGCCCCGCAGAGGCCAATGACAGCAACGAGACCAGGATGTGTTGATGATGGAAGGGAGAATGATGGGAGGTGGAGAGGTTCTGCTGTTTCCTGGATTTCTTCACAAATAATCATTTTCATAATAATACAGAATTATGATAGATTAATATTCAAAAGCTCAGCGGGAACCTGTAAGTTGACTCCAGCCTCACTTCGCCGGGCCAGTCACCAGATTCGTTTAATGTTGTTTTTCCTGAAAATCAGTGTTGAAATGATCAAAATTAGAGAAGATGTGAAGAGTGAAGATCCTGCTGATTGTCAGCTTCGCGGGATTCATTGAAATAACAACAAAACAATGTGTGTTTGGACTTTGGCCTTACAGCCGCTCACAACTGCTCACGGCTGCTCACAACTGTTCTCTGCTGTTCACAGCTGCTCTCTGCTGTTCACAGCTGCTCTCTGCTGCTCTCTGCTGTTCACAGCTGCTCTCTGCTGCTCACGGCTGCTCACACTGACTTGAATAAACTTCCAGTTAGTGAGCAAACTCACTAATTTGACGTTTCATGTTGAATTGCAGATGAAGAGATGAAGTGACTCGTTGGACTTTGTTGCTCTAACAACAAAAATGATGTTTCATGTTTCAGCTGTAATTCAGGAAACATGATCTTGGGTTGTTTTTTTTTTACTGTTTTTTTTTTCAGATGTGATGGTAAATTTTAATATTTCCAGACGACGTGACGCTCCAGGCCCACGTTATCTGGTGGGAGCAGAAACACCAGGACATGATGTGTCAAACCTGCAGTGCCAGGACCTTTGTTTTGAAGTGACCCTGTTTATTCTGCAGGGACTCCCAGCCAGGACACTGAGTGTCAGACCTGCAGTAACAGGACCTTCTCAGACGTCAGCTCGGCTCGACTGGGCTGCGAGCAGCAGCAGAATTGCAGCGCCGGCGGCCTGCAGACGCTCGTCTCTGGATCCAACTGGCACGATAGCGTGTGTGTCGACTGCCAGCAGCTCCAGGGTGAGTCTCTGTCTCTGCAGTCTGTACATCCAGCTGGTCACCATCCTTTCAGATTAAACCTCTGAACGTTTGAGTTTATCAGGTTTGTGCTCCCAGTCAAAAGGTTTCCATTGGGTTGTCGTCAGACTTTACTTCCTGTCGTCATGCGTTCACTTGTTGTCCTCTGCAGACGGAGCCGTCTACCTCAAACCGATTCTGCCACCGTTCTTCCTCCACCATCGGATGAATGTGAAGCAGCTGCGTCGCGTCGTGCTCAGGCTCCCGACCAGCCACAGCCAGAAACCCAAGAGAACGTCGGGACTCGACGTTGCGGAGCTTCACCGGCGACTCAACACGTGGGTGGAATCGGCCTCGTCTGCTAACATCCGCCGGCTCCCCAGAACCATGATTGCAGCGGGGGCCCGCCTGTTGGCTGAGAGGCTGCGGAGGAAGCTGCAGAGCATCGAGGCAGCCCGGTGGAAGCTCTGTGGTCAGGAGCTGCAGAACATCTAATTCAGGGGTCGGCGACCTTCAATACTCAAAGAGCCATTTGGAGCCGTTTCCCACTGATCACAACACCCCCCCCGGACATGGTGAACTCCTCACGGACAACTCGTCATGCGTCATGTGCGCAAAGAAGACCATTCTTCGCGAGAAACAAAACCATGTGATACTATACTAAATATATATGGACATATACTAGATATATGAAACAAATATAAAATATCAATTTGGAAATATGTAAAACTACACGGTACAGGATTTATTTTCTCCCAAAAATTCAGATATTCCATCCATGGACAAGTTGTCCTACAATTCCGCACACACACACACATAGTCCCACTCATTGTCGCTATAGTATTATTAAATTGACGGATATATGCATGAGATTGGCATTTTTAGAACCATGAGTGTGAGTGGTGTGGCTTTCAATGTCATTTAGTTGTCACTATTTAGTTGTCACAATGTCACTATTATTTAGCGTTAAGCGAATAATTGCAGCTCTCTGTGGCTGTGAGCATGAAGCATCGTTCTTCTACACGTCTGCTGATTGATAGTGAGCATCGTCTCTCTCAACGAGTCGGCAATATTAAAATATCTCATCTGTCGTAAACACTCCCGTTATTGTTCACATACGGCGCTTTGCACACACTGGTTGTTTTGTTGACTGGGTTTATTGAAACGACGGCGCTCCGCAGCACCGCGGTCTACTGACGAAGTTCAGACGCTCCTCTCAGTGAGAGGAGGAGATCTAGTGGGAGATGGACGCTGCAGTCCGGATTGAGAACGTTTTCCGCCGTGTCACCGATAGAGGAAGCTCACGGCTTCGTATGACCATAGAGCTGCAGCTGCAGTGAGCTGCGGTTGCAACTTCCACATTCTTCGCACCACTATTGTTGCATAATGATGTCGTTCACAACCCCGCCTACATTTCACCGCACTGTCTGCAGTGGATCACAGTTGGTCTGGGTGCGCTTTGCCTTACCATACCGCCGCGCTCAGGGATGTACTGCATTGGGACCGAGGCTGCGGAGCAGAGGGACAAAAGAGTAGCATGCGGCCCCGGAGCCTCGGGTTGCTGACACCTGCTGTAGTTGCTTGCCAAGTCGTCTGGAGCTGCAGAACATGTACCCCTGATTTAGCAACAGCTCTTTGTCTATCCACCACCAAAGCCCCGGCCTATTTGGGTCTAAACGGCGGCAAAGCTGACCTCACATCGTTTCGAGGCCAGAGCGGAGTCTGACATGTCATCAGCTGGGGGCGGAGTTATTGTTACCTACGAGTCGGAAGAGACACTGAACCGGCTTTCTACAGCCAACACGGAGCCCCGGAGTGGTTACAGAGAAAATAAATAACGCGTGGGAAGGAAATAAGCCATTCCCTCAAGTTAATAACTCAATAGAACGAGATAGACCACTCAGGTCATCTGGATCAGGTCTTCTATCAGTGCGTTCAGTTTCTATGCTCCACATATCTGGAACAAACTCCCAGAAAAATGTCGGTCAGCTGAAACTTTCAGCACATTTAAATCAAGGTTGAAGACTCACCTGTTCTCAGCTGCCTTTGACAAAATTATTTGATCAATTACTTTAAGTCTTATTTTAACTCAAACTCTGCACTGTAACTTTTCCTTTTTTGATCCTTTTAAATGTTTTTTATTCTTAAATTTTAATGACTTCTTTTAATGATTTTAAAGATGTGTTTTCTAATGTGTTTTTATCTGCTGCTTTAATGTATTTGTGAAGCACTTTGAATCACCTTGTTGAAATGTGCTATATGAATAAACTTCTTTTGCTTTGCTTCAACTAACTTCACTTCCAGGTCTTGTGTGGCGTTATGACCGCAGGCTGAGGTCTGCATGAGGCAGCAGGAGGCGCTCCACTATGAGACGCTCCACAGAACTTCTTTATAATGAAGCCAGACTTTTGGTTCATCAGTAACTACTAAACAAACTACAAACTACTGTAAATCAAAGCTTAGATTATTTTAACCACAAAAGAAGCCTTTCAATGGCTTCATGTGAAAGAGAATTTTAATTAGCGTGTGTTTACATAGGTTGCCATTGGAATCGGCTGTAGAGCTGTGTTCTATAATTCTACACCTCCATTCCTCCATGTTGAAGCTTTTGATTCAGACACATCTAGAAATAAAGTGAAAGGAGCAGAAATCCACCATGTAAGGCCCAAATGTTGAAAAATAAGCCCCAAGCTCATTCACGTGTTATTTATTTATGTCCTATGGCCACTCCGGGGCTCCGGACTAAAGCAAGACGGACGTGAAAAAACAACAATGGAGCAACAAGGAGACGCTTGTTTTCTGGCTCTTTGGTCTGCATCTGAGGTTCAGGTCAGACTGGATGGAGCGATCCGGACTAAACCGATGAATATAGTCCGTCTCCTCGTTCCTCTACATCGGTGAAATCAGTGACGTATGAGGTTTTGGAGTGACGCACTGACGTGGCTCTCACTGGCTCCATTGACGATAGAAAAACAACCGGCTCTTTTGCGGTGCTCATTAAAGAACTGGCCCTGGAACCAGCCCTGAACTCGCTCCTGGTTCTTTTTGGTGGTAAAGTCCTATCAGGAATCTGCCTGGGCACCACAGCCAGCAGGGGGTCCTGCAGCCACTGCAGCCCCATGCAAATCCTCCCCCTCGCACTTTTCAAGGGACACTGACAGCACCAATGGGCTTTCAGCTAGCCACTGATTGGCTGGAGCCCCCAGGATCTGACACCTTTGAATTCCCCCACCTTATCAAGCCAAAATGATATTTTTTCTCCCTGGCTTTCTAAAAAAAATTCCATCCACATGCCACTATGAACACGGCTCAACACAAGGCTTTAGGGCATGTAGTACATATGCCAGGCCTTTAATGATAATAATGTTGGGCTGAAGATTCCAGTGAACTGCTCCCCAAAGTTTCTCCCCCAGAGGAAAAACACCAGCAACAATAAACAGGCCATAAAACAGCAGGGGAGCGAGCCAGTTTTACGACCCCCCAGGTTGACAATCAATAAGGATGGTCGAATCCGACCCAAACACCACAGGGGTCCAAAATTCAACTTGGTGAGAAACTTTTCTTACCAACTCTCTCTGCTTCTCAATCTGACCATCGAGGGAGAGACATGTCTCTCCTACCTCAGGATGGTATAGAGAGCACCCAACTTCCAACAAAAGAAACACCAAGACCAGCCCGCTGGACGAGCAGGACCCAGTTTGGACTACATCTTCTGTTTTCCTCTATTTTTCCTGTTTTTGGGGGAATCTGGAGACCGGAGCCATCGTCTCCTCTCCAAAATCACCCTCTCAGCTGTCTACTCCTGCAGCTGAAGCCAAACCTCTGAATTCAGGACGCTGAATTCAGACCCGGTAACAACCAGTTACCACAGCCTCCCAGAACCAACAGCACCAAACCACGGAGGGTGAGAGCTTTTGTCTGGGCAGAGATATTGTTCGAATGATGTTCTGTTGAAAATGCAATGTGTTTCAATGTGCCGCTGATAAGGCCGCAGCATCGCATATGTTTGTGTTCAAGCGCACCAACCAAGTCCAGGACTCTGGTTTTCCACCTCAGAACCAGAGGTCCAAGTGAACTCCAGGCCCACTGGGAGCTCTGTGTGGAGGAACCAGGGTTCAGAACCGAGCGTCATCAGAAATCTCTGTCGTTCTCTTCTCTCCCCCTCTTTCACTAACCCGCAGCTCCCCGCCCCCCTTAACTGATCAAGATAAGCTCACACAGACAACTGCATGTAACACCCAAGTGTTACCCCCCCCCCCCCCCCCCCCCTAATAGATTAGCTCTCCGTGTTAGATGTCGTTTGCTACTTGAATGTGTTGATTTATGAGATGATTTCAGAATTATTTATGAATTAGTATATTTTGTTAATAAACGCCTGTTAGCTGAATTGAAGGCTTCCTGGTGATTATTGTGTATTTATTGTTGACAATTCACTGGTTTGTAACAGTCTGTGCTCGGATCTCACACCTTCCATTCTACTTAAGATTGTTATATTTTATGCAGAAATATTAACTATCTTAAATAAACTTTTACAAACGAGACTGATATTTTGGTATTAGCTATGTCCAGTTTATCTGGTGGTGCCCCGATATATTGTTAATACATAAATAACAAATTTATGCAAATTAACAATTTTTTTATTAATAAATTATTTTTGATAATTTATTCTTTTTTTTTTTTTTTAAGTAATTACTCAATTACTTTAGGAGTTGTAAATGACCGTGTACTTCCATTAATAATTAAAATTTTTCATAAATTACTTCCAGTGATTTATTACTTTCAGTAATCTATTACTTACAGTAATTTAATGCTAATAACCAACCATAAATCCCAACAATAATAATAATGCATTGGTTTTATATAGCGCTTTTATGGACACTCAAAGACACTTTACACTGCATTATTCATTCACTCCATACTCAATGGTGGTAAATTACATACTGTCTGTAGTCACAACTGCCCTGGGGCAGACTGACATTTTGCGCCATCGGCCCCTCTGACCACCACCAACCACTCACTCTCACACTGTATACACAGAGGCAGGTGTTTTTAGCGTTCGGTGTCTTGCCCAAGGACACTTCGGCATGTGGGCAAGTAGAGATGGGAATTGAACCGGCAACCTTTTGGTTTGGGAGACGACCACTCTACCAACGTCACGGAGCACATTGACTTACAAAACTTCGAGTTACATCTTCTATCTTCGAGGTCTACGCTCTTGCTTCTCCTCTAGCTTAGCACCAGTAGCTTCTGCAGCTCTACCTGGAGCATGTAGTCTGCCATTGCTGTGGTTATTAGATGACATTGTGGGCCGTGGGGGGGGGGGGGGGGGGGGGGGGGTCGTGTCATCTTTTTTCCGCAGATTATCATCTTTGTTGTCCACACCGCAAGGTTTTACAATTTTCCCACCCTGGCAAGCGTGTTGAAAAAAAACGTCCAAAAATGGTGTGTTTATGTCAACTGGTGTTCTCGTGTGGACGGCCCCCCCAAAAGCCTCAGAAGCCACCAACTTCCCAGGCCTGGACAACAGCCAAACTAGTTCTTCAGTGACTATGTGGTAACTAACTACTGGGCATTTACATGAGATGATTAGTTAAACCTGATGCTCCGCACAGAACTGTTTTACTTTGATGAAGATGTGTTGATTCTATTACTTGTGATTGAGTTCTATTGATGATGATATCAGGAGGAGTTTTCAAGCTGTAAACCAACGTTAGCTCTGACACACGCACGCACGCACGCACGCACGCACGCACACACGCACACACACACACACCAAGCTGTATATAGGTAGTTAGAATCGTGTTTTTTTTTGTTTTCATTGTAAATAAATATAATTTTTGGAATCATGTTTTATTAATGAGCACAAAGGTGAATGAAATGTCAACATCTTCTGTGTCAAGAACTCCAAAATCCTTCAGGCTTTACTGTTACATTGATTACAATTACCAGTGTCAACTATTAATTCAAATTTCAAATGAATTGTTTCGTATATCTCATAAGACTGATATAACTGATTTGGCCATCATTTCCTTTTAAACAGGTGGTGCTCCCAAGTATCTGATAAAAATCTGATTAAAATGTCAATAAAATAATTAATAACCATCTTTGATCATTATTAATCATTATCAATAGCCAACATAAATGGTACCACATGATCCTTATGAGTTTAGAAATCTCTACACAAGTCAGAGATAAACTGTAATTTAGTTATTCATATCAATTGACATGAGGTGCAGCGACATGGTGGTGATTTCTTTACTCCTTAAAGTGAATTTCACTTCATGCTTCAAAATAAAGCAAAGACATGAAAAAGTTTTTGATGGATTTTTTTAAATGTGGAAATAAACGTATAGAGTCAGAAACAGGTTTTTACTAAAATCAACACTAAACAAAACCTCAGACATTCATTTGACATGCAGACAAGGATTCAACTCCCAACAGTAATCTTTTGCTGTCACAATAATCTGGTGTTGTCACAGTAATCTGTTACAGGTACAGTAATCTGTTGCTGTCACAGTAATCTGTTACTGGTAGTAATCTGTTTTTACTCTGTAAAGTGACCATGGGTGACTTGAAAGGCGCCTCCAAATAAAATGTATTAATATTTATCATAATGCAGTTTAATGATTTAAAATGTTATTTTCTGCACTTTTACAGTCTTTATTTAATTTCATTAACTGGTCAAATTGAAGCTATATTCCAGATGATAATGACAGAGAATGATTTAAATGATGAGATCGATTGAAATCATTTTCAATCCAAACCAACAACTCCTACTTGATTTGCTCTAAACTAATCGATATTTGGAATGTAACGTGTTGAACTACTTTGTTTCTTTTTTCAGTATTATCCCTTTAAAAAAAAACAACAACAAAACAATGGCTTTTTATTTTCAAATGTACAAAACTTTAAGAAAAAAAGCGATTTAAACACATAATCTTTACATTGGTTTCTAAAATAACCCCCCACCCTGACAGTTACTGAAACATCTCTGTACTAACTCAACAAATGTTCTAACTATTGAGGACAAAAATAAAGAAGACATATTTACGACATTTTAGATAATCCTGACTTGTCAAAGTTCAACAGTCTTGTGTTTTAAACACAGTAGAAAACTGCACAACATAAAATATTTGGTTTGTGTCAGAAAGTCAAACTAAAGAGAATAAAGTGTGTGTGTGTGTGTGTGTGTGTGTGTGTGTGTGTGTGTGTGTGTGTGTGTGTGTGTGTGTGTGTGTGTGTGTGTGTGTGTGTGTGTGTGTGTGTGTGTGTGTGTGTGTGTGTGTGTGTGTGTGTGTGTGTGTGTGTGTCCCTCCCTCCCTCTGGTCGGTAAGCAGTGTGTCTCCAGGTGTCTGCGGGGAGGAGAGCGGTGATTCCCACAGCGTTTTCCCGGGAGGAGAGCAGTGTTTAGCGGAGCTCTTCCACGGGAAGCGAGCGGTATTTCCCGGAACTTTTCCCGCGGGGAGAGCGGTGTCTGCTGGAGCTTTTCCCCGGGAGGATTGCGGCGTTTCCCTAGTGGAGCGTCTCCAGGCTCCGTCCCAGCAGCAGCAGCGCCTCGGCTCGGCTCTCCCCGCCTCTCCTGCACACCTCCGCCGCCTGCTGTGCGCGCGTCGTCCCGCTGGACATGGAGGAGAACGCGGAGCTTCCCGCGGAGCTGCTGGGTGAGAAACTCTGAACTGAACTTACATTCTCACCCAAACACAGCAGGGAAAGTATTTGAAAACTTTAAACAGAACAAACAGGAATCCGATCCAGAAAAGTTTGAAAATACTTTTATTGATTCACATGCAGAAGTGATTCAATGCAGCTTTACCCTGGAGGGGGAATTATTATTCCTCCAGGATCATTAATTATTCATGTGAACACTGGTGCTGGGACTTGTTTTCATAGCTGGAGGGTTTGTATTGTACCTGTGGTCTGCACACTTCCGGGTCTGAAGGGGAGGTCTGAGGATCTCTGGAGGGTGCCTGAATGGCTCTAGAGGAGCTCTGAATGGCTCTAGAGGAGCTCTGAGGAGTTCTGGAGGAGATCTGAATAGCTCTGGAGGAGCTCCAAGGAGTTCTGGAGGAGATTTAAATAGCTCTGGAGGAGATCTGAATAGCTTTGAGGAGGTCTGAGGAGATGTAGAGGAGCTCTCAAGGAGCTCTGGATGAGATCTAGAGCAGCTCTGAGGAGTTCTGTGGAGCTCTGGGGAGGTCTGAGGAGCCCTGGAGGAGGTCTGTGGTGCTCTCGAGGAGCACAAAGGGAGGCCTGAGGAGATGTAGAGGAGGTCTGAGGGGTGTTCTAGAGCAGCTCTGAGGAGATTTAAAGAAAGGTCTGGAAGAGGTCTGGCGAGATCTAGAGGTGTTCTGGGGGAGGTCTGAGGAGCTTTGAGGAGCTCCCGGGGACATCAAGAGGAGCTATGAGGAGCTCTGGAGAAGCTTTAAGGAGCTCTGGGGGACATCTAGAGGAGATCTGGAGGATGTCTGAATAGCTCGAGAGGAGCTCTGCAGGAGGTCTGACGGGATCTCGAGGAGCTCTGATGAGCCCTGGAGGAGGTCTGATGAGTTCTAGAGGAGCTCTGAGGAGCCCTGGTGATCTGAGGAGTTCTAGAGAAGCTCTGAAGTTGGGCTTTTCCACCAAATAGAACCAGGTGCTAGTTCAGGGCCAGCGCATCTGCCAGTTCTTTAATGCTCACCGCCAAAGAACCATTTGTTTTTCCATTGTCAGCAGAGCCAAGTGAGAGCAACGTCAACGCGTCACTCCAAAAACGTTGTACGTTACTGATTTCACCAATGTAGTGGGCAAACAGGTACGAGCAGTGGCGGACTTGGCTGGTTTTCCGCCTTTTATTTCTAGATGTGTCTGAATCAAATGCTTCAACATGGAGGCATGTTGAAGCATGTTGAAGCCAGCGTTCTATCATAGAATGATAGAACGCTGCTCTACAGCCGTTTCTACTGACAACCCAAGCAGGCTGCGGTCATAACGTGATACAAGACCTGGAAGTGAAGTTAGTTACAATGATGTTACAATGAAAAGTGAAAGAAACGACAATGGAAAACTTCTAAATTATATATCCGACGCAGCTGACAGGACAGCGCAGGAGCTCTGCACCTCAAGACCCACCGGCTCCGCAATCGGCCATTAAATTATCTTGTTCCCTCGTACTTGAGGGAGCGACTTATTATTTTGTTCACACGCGTTATTATTATTATTTTCTCTATACCCACTCCGGGGCTCCGTGTTGGCTGTAGATTCCAGATTTCACAACTTCGCCCCCAGCTGATGGCGTGTCAGGCCCCGCTCTGGCCCAGCAACGATGTCGGGCCAGCTTACCTTTCAAATGAACAGCTTATTTCTTGCTTCAGATGTTTTCAGAAACTGTTTCATTAATGACGTGGTGTCTGAGCCGCCATGTTGGTCCGTTTTTAACAGTGGGAGCTGACAGCTTTGAGTGATGCGTTCAGGTGCATCACGTAACTCTGCCCTACATGTTAACGAGCTGCAGGGCTCATACAGTAGCAAGGTTTTAGCGTAATTTTGTTCGGCAGAACCCTGGAGTACCGAACTTTCTTCTTGTTCTTATGGAGTATCAATCGGCCTTGAGAGTATGAACCCCCCTTTCGAACAAGAATTCTTGGGGGGCAGCTGGCTGACGTATGCAGTAGTAGGATTATGCAGGGGCCTTTATACATGGTTTGGACAGAAATGTTCTGTTTGCTGACGTGAAACAACGTGTATCATCAGAACCGAAGAGTTGAGGGTCCGTCAGGGAGCGACGTCTTTGACCTCTGCAGATTTCAGGGAAACTTTGACACGGTGCCGACGGAATGAGCGCTACTGTCACAAAAGACATGGAACAGAAGAATTAGAGAACTGAAAAAACTCATCTAGGCCCTGTAATGTCATTCAGAAGAAACCCAATTTCCATGAATTCCAGTGAGCTCCAGGATTCCAGACCTGAAGAACCAGATCTCCAGACCTGAAGCTCCAGGCCTCCCCACCTGAAGAACCAGCGGCCTCAGCAGGTCGTCCTGGATTCTAATGTGAACGACTCGACACGTTAAAGAACTGACAGATGTTCAGAAATCAGGACAAAACATTTCAACATCCGTCAAATAACCAGTTCGCTTGATAGCTGTCAGTTAGCTCGTTAGCTCGTTAGCTCATTGGCTTGATAGTTATCAGTTAGCTCAAGAGCTATCGTTAGCCCGTTAGATATATCATCAGTTAGCTCGTTAGCTCATTGGCTTGATAGTTATCAGTTAGCTCAAGAGCTATCGTTAGCTCGTTAGATATATCATCAGTTAGCTCGTTAGCTCATTGGCTTGATAGTTATCAGTTAGCTCAAGAGCTATCGTTAGCCCGTTAGATATATCATCAGTTAGCTCGTTAGCTCATTGGCTTGATAGTTATCAGTTAGCTCAAGAGCTATCGTTAGCTCGTTAGATATATTATCAGTTAGCTCGTTAGCTCGCTAGCTCATTAGCTATAGCCATCAGTTCGCTCATTAGCTATCAGTTAGTTTGCTAGCTATCAATTAGCTCGTTAGCTATCAGTTAGCTCTTTTGCTCGTTAACGATCAGTTAGCTCGTTAGCTGGTTGGCTGGACCATTCTGAGCATTAGTCAGCATTTTGTTCCAGATCAGAGTTTGATCAGAAGCGTTTCTCAACATCGTCAGAAATATCAGCTGTTAGCTGATGGAATGATAACCGGGTGATGTGTGTGTGTGTGTGTGTGTGTGTGTGTGTGTGTGTGTGTGTGTGTGTGTGTGTGTGTGTGTGTGTGTGTGTGTGTGTGTGTGTGTGTGTGTGTGTGTGTGTGTGTGTGTGTGTGTGTGTGTGTTGCAGAGAGTGTGTGGGAGGCCGTGGGCCGCGGGGTGAAGCTGACCCTGAGGCGTAAAGTCCAGCTGGAGGTCAAAGCTGACCGGATGGAGACCAGAGTGCTGGTGAGTGTTTCACCAGTGATTCTCAGTCACTGAAGAAAAAACGTCTTCGTCTTCATGTAATAAACACACACAACTTTTCTAAAACTTGAGTTCTGTTCATCAGTTCTGTTCATTCTGACTGCATGAACAAGAACGTGGAAGAGTATTTACTACACCATCATCGGTACGGGTGGAGAACATTTCTTCGTACCGACACCGAGTGGAGCTCCACCATGAAGGACAGATGTGTGTGTGTGTGTGTGTGTGTGTGTGTGTGTGTGTGTGTGTGTGTGTGTGTGTGTGGTCTGACAAGGAAACTGCAGCATTTCTCTGTGAACAAATTTAAAAACTTTTCTCAAATGAAGTTGATCGTAACTTCATCAGGAAAGTGACCACATCCCATAACGCAATCCTTCTTCCAAATTCGGTGGAGGCGAGGGGTGGGTGGTGGCCGGGGTGGGGGGCTGCCCCCTTGCCTCGCTCCTCCTGGGCGGGCGTCGGGAGCCTCGGGGTCTCCGAGCTTGCGGCCGTTCGGGTGTCTGGGTGTCGCGTCCTGTGGCCCATGACGGTCTGGGGAGCCCCGCCGCACGTGGACCGGAACCTCAAGAACCCCCCCCCCCCCCCCCCCAGCACTCACTGGGCAGAGCTGGGAAACACTGGTTAGTTCTATCTGTCATCTTGTTGGAGATCTAGACCGCTGGCGCCATTGTAGACCTAACAACCCCCCCCCCCCCCCCCCCCCCGACACGTCACCTCATCATAATGAAAATAATAACAATAATAATGTCGTAATAATGTGATCAAAAGGAAATCCATCATAGATTAAAATCGACGTGGGAAAGAAGCACTGTGGGGCAGATGGTTTTTGTCTGTTGAGTGAGAATTGAAAAGCCTTTTGGTCCGTGTGGGCGTACCTGCAGCCGGGTCTGGTTTCAGGTGTGTGTGTGTGTGTGTGTGTGTGTGTGTGTGTGTGTGTGTGTGTGTGTGTGTGTGTGTGTGTGTGTGTGTGTGTGTGTGTGTGTGTGTGTGTGTGTGTGTGTGTGTGTGTGTGTGTGTGTGTGTGTGTGTGTGTGTGTGCGTGTGTGTGTACACACACATACCTCAGCACTGCGTCTCCTGTCAGAACTTGACCAAAACTCGGGTTTGAGACACAAACACACACATTCCACAGGAGGCACGTTAAACAGTAACTTGGTGAAATGCTTCTTGTGTGAATCGATGACGGGACAAAGACGTAACGTGTTGAATTACCGACAGACGTGTGAGGTAACTCGAGTTAAACCGCTCGGGAACATGTGAAACTAAAACTACAGTCGTTGAGAGCGTTCAGAACAGGTAAAACTGTTTCTTTGCATCCGGTGATGATGATGATGATGATGATGATGATGATGATGATGATGATGGATGGCTATTTAAAGTAGAACTCCCTGTGTCTGGTCTGCCTTCAGGCGCTGGCGTTCCATCGAGCCTTCCTGCTGACGCCCCGGGTTCCTTCAAAGGTCAGTGAATCAGTGAAACCAGCCCGAGCATCAGAACCAGCCACTGGACCTGGAACAGAACATTTTCTATTGTCTCATCCAGTGAAACCAAAATATAACAACACATTGAAGTGTGACCTGTCCTCATTTACCCCTCTGGAGCAAAGAGCGTCAGGAGAGCGTCAGGAGAGGAGAGCTTCAGGAGAACTACCTCTTCCTCTCTCACTCCTCTTCCTCTCTCACTCCTCTTCCTCTCTGACTCAATGCTCTGAGATGTGCTCACTAAGATCTTCACACACTCTTTTTATCGCAGTGTGATCAGTGTGTTACCATACGTGTTGTGTGACTGTCATGCGTCCCGTTTCCTGGACTGATTATCGTCTGTCTGATGCAGGTTGAATTCTCCTTCAGCTACCTGGAGATCCAGGAGGTCAGCAGCAACAGGCCCGCACAGGTACACACACACACACACACACACACACACACACACACACACACACACACACACACACACACACACACACACACACACACACACACAAAGGCTCGACTTCATTACAAACCCGTGAAAGCATGAACTTCAGAAACAGTTCCTGAAGTGTCCACCGGTGATGCTGTTTCACTCAGCACAGAGCTCGACATGCAGCAATCCACTCTAGCCCCGTTTCCACGGCACAAAATGTGCCGGGAAAAAAAACACGGCGTGGCTCGATACGGTTTGGGTTTTCATGCGTTTCCACTGCAAGAATTGTGGATGGCACCGAAATAACCGCTCCAAAGGTTGACGCTTTCTCGTCACCCTTCCTTTGGGGTGCTCAACACAAGTGAACCGGTCCGATTCTGAGGAGCCGTCTGCTGATTTCCGACACACCTGCAATATTTAACTATGTCAGCTTTATGAATCCTCTGTTGTTGTTAACATTTTCAGCTCTGCACTAGTTGTTTGTCTTTTCGCGGCCGCAGAGATGCAGCCGCAACTTTCACGTTGGTTCCGAAATAGCGAATGCGACACAGGGATGGAGACCGGAGCTCTGGCTCAGGCGCTACAGCCGTAACCGAAGCGGGACTGGGGCTCGGAGGCGGCCAGCTGCTCCCAGCCTCAAGCCGCAGTGCCCATCCTCACATCGCAGCCCCAGCGCCGAAGTTCTGTCACGACACCGCCGTCACGCCATCTGACGTCACACCCTGCGCCGCGGGACCCGGACTGGCTGGTGTTTGCTCTCGGAACCACCACTGAAGTTGCAGCTGCAAAAAAAAAAAACGCAAAGCGAAGGACGTAAACGACAACAGAGGATTCATACGGCCGGGTCGGCCGCCCCCCGGCCAAGCCTATCCTTGCAACTTCACATATATGCGGCGCTCACAATCCCGTCTACATTTTAGCCGTACCCTCTGCGGTGTAAACGCGCAAAAGATTTGGGTCTGGGTACACTTTACCGTACGGCTTTGTTCCATCCCAGCACATTTTGTGCAGTGGAAGTGGTGCTTCTGTCTGTGTGACCATTTCCATTCAAGCTGCAGTGATACCAGCTGTGTCCACTGGGTGGTAGCATATCAACACACTGCACCATCTGGTGGTACAAAGTGGCATTACAGCTCACGGGTTGTGGTGAGCTGCTTAGCATGTTAGCCTCAGTATTTATTGTAGATCGGGTCGGAAATTAGGAGAGAAATCAGATAAAACAGAAATGTCATTAAAATACATTTCAAGAGCAATTAGACAATAAAAACCTGATGGTGTGTGTGTGTGTGTGTGTGTGTGTGTGTGTGTGTGTGTGTGTGTGTGTGTGTGTGTGTGTGTGTGTGTGTGTGTGTGTGTGTGTGTGTGTGTGTGTGTGTGTGTGTGTGTGTGTGTGTGTGTGTGTGTGTGTGTGTGTGTGTGTGTGTGTGTGTGTGTGTGTGTGTGTCCTCCAGCTGCTGCTACAGTGTGAGCGTTCCTCCTGCAGCCTCCAATTCAGCTCGGTGGAGGAAATGGATGAGGTGATCGGTCACATGGCGACCTACCAGCAGAGGATCAGTCCGTCTGGCTCTGTGCTGTACGACACACACACACACACACACACACACACACACACACACACACACACACACACACACACACACACACACACACACACACACACACACAGGCATTAAAAGATCCGCCTGGTGTTTGAATCTGGCGATGCAGTGGGGAAGTGGTTCGCTCCACCTGCAGCGGAAAGAAGACGATGAGACATTTCAGCAT
Organism: Lipophrys pholis; assembly: GCF_963383615.2. NCBI lineage: Eukaryota > Metazoa > Chordata > Actinopteri > Blenniiformes > Blenniidae > Lipophrys > Lipophrys pholis. The sequence continues at coordinate 23,651,797 of NC_137643.1, forward strand.
GATGAATTTTGTTAAAATGTAAATGAGAAGAACTGATTAATATATTAAAACTGAATTTCTTCTTTTATTTTTATTGTTTATTTCAAACTTTGACTAATTTTAATATTTTGATGTTTTGTATTTATTTGGCCATAAAATATTGATCTTTTTCTTTGGTTTCTTTCTTGCTGAAATTCAAATAAACATTAAATCAAAATGTAATTTTGTGTGTGTGTGGGTGTGTGTGTGTGTGTGTCATGAAGGATGATGATGAAGAAGCTGACTCTTCATCCTCCAGATCGTTCTTCATCTCTCCAGGCTCTTTGGGACGAGCAGCGATCAGCTGATCTGGGACCCTGCGGTGAACAAACAATATCTGTGTGTGTGTGTGTGTGTGTGTGTGTGTGTGTGTGTGTGTGTGTGTGTGTGTGTGTGTGTGTGTGTGTGTGTGTGTGTGTGTGTGTGTGTGTGTGTGTGTGTGTGTGTGTGTGTGTGTGTGTGTGTGTGTGTGTGTGTGTGTGTGTGTGTGTGTGTGTAAAAAACGTTGTTACCATGTGTTCCAGGTGGGTTCTCCCATCAGTACCGATGTGTGTGTGACTACCTGGGTTCACCGTACAGAGAGGAAGTCCAATGGGTCGGTGCTGCTTCAGTTACTGTTTAGACTTCCTGTCTGACATTTTCCTCCTGTTCCTCCTCCTCCTCCTCCTCCTCCTCCTCCTCCTCCTCCTTCCTGACGTTCCAGCTATGGTCTCTGTCCCTGCAGGACGTGGACACCATCTATTTGACACAGGACACCCGGGAGCTCAACCTGCAGGACTTCGTCCACCTGGAGACCAGGTGAGGTTCCTTCGGTTGCTTGAAACGAAGATTTCAAACTTTAACCTGATGCGGCCGACAGCGACGACAACTAGGTTCACTACAACGGAGCCAAAGGGCAAAGGTTCAGTCTGTCAGATTGATGTAATAGCGACTTTGCGCAGTGAGGGCAGCACTAAGTCACTGATGCCTAGTCCGTCCTCAACGCAGCGCAGTTTAGTTTATTCCAGGCCTGTGACAGATGGCCCCAATGTTCCACCTGGTGGTACAAAGTGGAATTACAATGAGAGGCTTCTGCGATAAATCATAATCTTTGGTTTGTTCCGGCAGATCGACACCTTGACTTGATGATGCTTCTTTACGTGTTACTATTTAATCATGACCTGAATTACACATGGCAGATATCACGCTCGCAGTAAATAAAACATGATGGTTTGATGTGATTTATTAGAGTTCTTTCAAATAAAAACACGAAAGCATCTTGATTTTTGATTTCAATCACAAAAAAAGCTAGTTTACTGATTTTAACGTGTTTTTGTTGTTTTGCAGGGATTTGGTGGCGATCGTTGCCGTTCTGGAGCACAACCAGTGGTTCACCCGCCTGACCAGCAGAGATTTCAAACTGGTAATGACCTGAACGTCCTGCCACCGCACGACCACCGAATGGCCACTGCATTATCCACCACATTGACCACTGTACGACCCCCACATTACCCACCACACGAGGACCGCATTGATCTCCACATGACAATCGCATTAACCACTACCGGACCACCTCATTGACCACTGCAGGACCACCGCATTGCCCACTGCACGACCACCGCATGGACTACTGCACAACCAACATATTACCCACTGCACAACCACATTATCCCCCGCATTGACCACCGAACGACCACCACATCCCCCACCAAATGCATTAACCACTGCATTGACCACTGCACGACCGCCACACTGACTACTGCCTTAACCACTGCACAACTGCCACATTACCTACTGCTTGGACCACCACATTAACCACCACATTTACCACGCGTTAATCACTGCACCAACCACTATACCAACCATGCAACATTCACACAGACATTTCTGTCTAAAATGAATAGTTTTCCTCTCGTGTTGAAATATATCAATATGAACTCATGAAATTGTATGTTGAGTGTATGTTTAACTCAAGGTGGCGCCGTTCATTCTCAAGTTTTTTTTTTGTAGCGCCAAAAATACAATGAAAGAAATGGTTAAAACACTGAAAACAAGTGAAGATATGCTAGCTCCAGTTTCTGTTCACGACCTGGAGTCTCTGTTCACGGCCTTGAGTTTCTGTTCACAACCTTGGGTTTCTGTTCACGACCTTGAATTTCTGTTCACGACCTTGAGTTTCTGTTCATGGCCTTGAGTTTCTGTTCACAACCTTGGGTTTCTGTTCACGACCTTGAATTTCTGTTCACGACCTTGAGTTTCTGTTCATGGCCTTGAGTTTCTGTTCACAACATTGAGTCTCTGTTCACGATCTTGAGTTTCTGTTCACGATCTTGAGTTTCTGTTCACGACCTTGAGTCTCTGTTCACGACCTTGAGTCTCTGTTCACGATCTTGAGTTTCTGTTCACGACCTTGAGTCTCTGTTCATGGCCTTGAGTTTCTGTTCACAACATTGACTCTCTGTTCACGACCTTGAGTCTCTGTTCACGACCTTGAGTTTTTGTTCACGATCTTGAGTTTTTGTTCACAACCTTGAGTCTCTGTTCACAACCTTGAGTTTCTGTTCACGACCTTGAGTTTCTGTTCACGACCTTGAGTTTCTGTTCACGACCTTGAGTTTCTGTACACGACCTTGAGTTTCTGTTCACGACCTTGAGTTTTTGTTCACGACCTTGAGTTTCTGTTTAATCTGCAGCCAACGGACGTCTGCGATCAAATCGTCAGAGTCGTCGCTCGATCGACTCGTCTGGAGGAGCTGCTGCTGGACAACGCAGGACTCAAGAGGTGTGTGTGTGTGTGTGTGTGTGTGTACTGATGGTGTATTGGCTGTGTACTTATGGTGTATTGACTGTGTACTGAAGTGTAGTGGCGGTGTATTAACAGTTTACTGATGGTGTATTGACTGTGTACTGATGGTGTATTGGCTGTGTATTAATGGTGTGCTGATGGTGTATTGACTGTGTACTGACGGTGTACTGACGGTGTATTAACTGTGTAGTGATGGCGTATTGAAGGTGCATTTGTGCTTCCTCTCCTCAGTGACTTTGCTCAGAAGCTGGCGGTGGCGCTGTCTCATAACTCCGCGTCCTCGCTGCACACACTCAACCTGAGCAACAACTCGCTGGAGGACAAAGGTCACTGACTACACCTCTGATTGTACTGCCAGTATTCATGATCCATGTGTCATTAACAGGGTTAGGTGAGAGTCAAGGGTTAGGATTTAGGAGTTAGGAGTATGGATCAGGGTAGGGGTTATGGTTAGGGTCAGGGTAGGGGTTATGGTTAGGGTTAGGGTCAGGGTAGGGGTTATGGTTAGAGTTATGGTCGGGAGTTAGGATCAGGGTAGGGGTTATGGTTAGGGTCAGGGTCAGGGTAGGGGTTATGGTTAGAGTTATGGTCGGGAGTTAGGATCAGGGTAGGGGTTATGGTTAGGGTCAGGGTAGGGGTTATGGTTAGAGTTAGGGTCAGGGTAGGGGTTATGGTTAGGGTTAGGGTCAGGGTAGGGATTATGGTTAGAGTTAGAGTCAGGGTAAGGGTTATGGTTAGAGTTAGAGTCAGGGTAGGGGTTATGGTTAGGGTCATGGTAGGGGTAATGGTCAGGGTAGGATTCGGGTTCAGTTTCAGGAGTTCGGGTGATCAGACGTTCACGTCGATTCTCCTGAATCTTTCCGTTCCTCCTGAATCTTTCCGTTCCTCCTCATGTCTGCAGGAGCTTCAGCTCTCAGCTCACCGTTGTCCAAACTGCCGTCGGGCCTGAAGCAGCTCAACCTGTCCAGAACCTCCATGTCCACTAAATGTGAGCACAAAACCTGAGCGGGAGCCGCGGTTCCTCCAGTAGGAAATAGAAATGCACCTGGACGTTGTGTGACTTTCTGTCAAGCTCATATTATCTTATCCTCATGACTAGTATATATTATTTTACAATTTGAAAACTTTAAAATAAACTTTTTGAGGTCAGAGGTGAGGCAGAGTACGAGCTTTACCTGACCTACTTCTGTATTTCTTCTATCATATTTCCTGTCTGGTTGTTTCCTGTCTGGCTGTCCAGTGTGTCAACCTGAGTGTGTACTTGTGTGTGCAGGTGTGAACACGGTGTGTGAGGCACTGTGTGTGAACCCGGCCGCGGCCTCCACGCTGACACACCTGGACCTGTCTGGAAACTCTCTCCGAGGAGACGAGCTCCAGGTTGGTGGCGTTTCAGTGTCGCGTCGTAACAAACTGCAGATTTAAAGACTTTTACTTTCTCGTCACAGAATCTTCACTACTTCCTGAGTCGCCATAACAGAGTGGAACATCTGGATCTGTCCAACAGCGACAGCAGCATGGAGCAGGTGTGTGTGTGTGTGTGTGTGTGTGTGTGTGTGTGTGTGTGTGTGTGTGTGTGTGTGTGTGTGTGTGTGTGTGTGTGTGTGTGTGTGTGTGTGTGTGTGTGTGTGTGTGTGTGTGTGTGTGTGTGTGTGTGTGTGTTACTTCAGCTGTGTGTGTGTGTGTGTGTGTTACTTCAGCTGTGTGTGTGTCTGTGTGTGTGTGTGTGTGTGTGTGTGTGTGTGTGTGTGTGTGTGTGTGTGTGTGTGTGTGTGTGTGTGTGTGTGTGTGTGTGTGTGTTACTTCAGCTGTGTGTGTGTGTGTGTTTCTTCAGCTGTGTGTGTGTGTGTGTGTGTGTGTGTGTGTGTGTGTGTGTTACTTCAGCTGTGTGTGTGTGTGTGTGTGTGTGTGTGTGTGTGTGTGTGTGTGTGTGTGTGTGTGTGTGTGTGTGTGTGTGTGTGTGTTAGTGTTACTTCAGCTGTGTGTGTGTGTGTTCCAGGTGTGTGCGTGTCTCCTTGAAGGGTCTCTGGAGAGTCTCTCGGTTCTCAACTTGTCCAAAACTGTTTTCTCCCACAGGTGAGACGTTGAACTGAAGAACCAGTTTCTGTTCCTGCAGTAGAGTCCGACTGTGTTTCCACTGTGTTTCTAACGTGTTTCCACTCTGTTTCCACAAGGAAAGTGAAAGACGTGCCGCCGTCCTTCAAGCAGTTTTTCAGTTCTGCTCAGGCTCTGACGTCCGTCAGCCTGTCGGGAACCAAACTTCCCGTGGAGGCGCTCAAGTAGGAACAACAAGCCGTTTCCATGGTTACACAACAAGAAACTCACCCTCTATTCTATTTTCCACTGTCTGTTGTTTTCCTGCTTCTACTGTCTGTTCTATTCTGTTCTATTGTGTTGAATTCAGATGATTCCTGCTCCATTGTTTGGTTCTTCTTTAGCTGAATTCAACTCTGCTCCATTGTTACTGTATATATTGTATATATATATATATATTGTACTCTACTCTGGAATGTCAGTTTCTATGTTCTGCTCCATTTGCGGTTTGTTGATTCTATTCCAGAGTTTCTCTGTCGTATTCTTCTTATTTATCGTAGTCGTCTGGTTGTTTTCTAGTTTAGAAAACATTGTGGTGATCGTCTGCTCTCTTCTATTCTGTTGTTGTCAATTATTTTCTATTGTTTTTATACTTTCCAAACTCTTCTATGATGTTTGTTGTATTTCTATTTCAGCTCTACACAGTCTTCTATTCTGCATCGTGGCTCCATTTCCTTCTGTGACGGTTGATTCAGTCTTCTATTTGTGCTTCTACTATATTCAGTGCTGATCTTTAGATCGGAACCGAGTTTCAATTCTGCTCTGCGGGTAGATGGTGACGGAGTAGATTCCATTGTAGTTTAAATTCTGCTCTGCGGGGAGATGACACCAGAAACTGAACAAGAAAGTTAAATCTCAGTAAAGTGTTTGTGTTTTCTACTGCAGGTCCTTGTTGTTGGGACTCGGCTGCAACTCAAATCTGAACGACGTTTCCCTGGACCTGAGCTGCTGCGAGGTTACACACGCACGCACGCACGCACGCACGCACGCACGCACGCACGCACGCACGCACGCACGCACGCACGCACGCACAGAATATTCATGAATGCTAATACTCTGATGATGGTGCAGCTGCTCTTTGGAGGTGAAAAGGAAGCTGAAGATGGAGGGAATAACGTCCTCTGTCTGTCAAGTTGTCCTGTCTTGTCCAAATCGTCCTGTTTAAAATGCTGACTGCGAAAAACAGAGGACTCGCTCACAGTGAATCCTTCCTCCTCAAAGCCACCTCCCTCTTCTTCCTCACATCTTTGTCTTTGGGGAAACTTTCAAAATTGCTTTCAACATGCCCAGGAGTTAGGCTGCTCCGCTGAGAAGTGACGACGTCTCCTGCTGTAGAAAAGACACGTTCAGTGGGAACGCTTGTCCCTGGGAGGCTCAGGTACTGCTTGGCCAGCTTTGCAAGGAGAGGACACTCATCGTGATGTTCTCTCCACCAGTCCAAGGCTTTTGTTTTTTCAACAAGTGGCAAAGGAACTGCAGAGTTGGAATGTTTCACCTCCTGTTCTGCAATGTGAACAGCAGACGTCTGTGGTTGTACCAGAGCTTGGATCACATCTCCAGAAGCCTAGTCACTCAGCCAGTGCTCCTCTTTTAGCAGGTGGGGGACCCACTTCCTCTGGTGGTTCTGGTTCTTAGTTTCCTCAGCTGGGGCACCGGGATCCTCCTGGTCCAGCCTTTCCTGTGGTTCCTTGAATAAATATAGCACAGTAACGGGAAAAATATATTAACACACAAATTAAAGGTTTCACCTTTGACAGCTGTAACTTATTTGATTTAGTAAGGTTATATTGCAACGAACTCTATCTTTCTCAAACACACACAATTCATCCTTCTCTCTCTTACTTACACACACACACACACACACACACACACACACACACACACACACACAGGCTACTCGATTATAGAAAAAAACAATAATCATAATTATCCTAGTCATTATTTAAATCACAATTCTTTGTCAAGCAAAAACTTAAATATATTCTTTAAATGTAAACGAAATCCTGAAATCAAGTATATTTAATTTTGCACGTGGTGTGTCATATATTAAGCAACTTAAGGTTGGTATTAATAATAGTTCTTTCTCATGTGTGCCCCGCTTTATTCTTTGTAGATTTCCGAAATCGTCAAAGTTTGTTTTATTTAGCAAATGCAACGTGTGTAATCAAAAACAAATAATGAACAAAAATATGTTATTATTGTAATCAGCGAGTGTAATAATTGAACTCGAAATCAAATTTTGATTAATTACACCCCCCCCCCCCCCCCCCCCCCCCCCCACACACACACACACACACACACACACACACACACACACACACACACACACACACACACACACACACACACACACACACACACACACACACCTTTATAATTTATATTTTATTCCCCTGGTGTTCATGAAGCTCACTGGCTGCAGCTTCAGTGACCATTCTTGCAAGTGTTACTTGCTTCTCCTCTTCAGACAGAAAAGGTGGTGCTTTAAAACGTGGGTCCAGTGCTGAAGCGAGGTTGAGGTTGGTCTTTTCCTCATCAGACGTGTTCCTTTTTAAAAGGTCTTCGTTGAAGGGCCTCTTTCATCTCCGAGGGTTTTCACTTGAAGCCTGGAGGAGCTGTGCATGTGGCGGGGCTGTGATGGACAGTGTTGGGCCCGCCTCATCCGACATAACACAAGTAGCAACCTTCACTGGCTTCATTACCCGGATAAACCCCTCTGCGTTTCAGATACCCCATTCAGTGAGAGCAGCGCAGCTGTTACTGCTGCCTGCTGCTCGAGGTAAACGCTGAACCATATCAAACAAACTGTTCCACCTAGTTTGAACGTCTGCGATCAGTCTGTGGGCTGGGAGCTCCAGGAGCTTTTGTTTTTGCTCCAAAGCATGACGTGCTGTTGCGCTTCCGTGGAAGAACCCGGTAGCTCGTCGTACACGCCCGAGCAGCCTTGCCACAGCCAGCAGCTTCAGTGCACGCTGAGAGGCCGGGGTCAGGGTGAGTGCGTATCACTCGATGTGGAGAAAGTCGACCAGCTGTGCAGCAACAGCCATGTCAGCCGCATTGTTGGTGACTAAAGCGATGTCTTCATCCGTTAAATTCCACTCGGTTTAGTCAGTGCGAAGCAGCGCCGCTATATTTGACCCTGTGTGGGATTGGTCTCTGGTCTGGCTCTGGTCTGGAGAACGTGGGAGGATAATGACCAATCATCAGTGATGTAATGGGCTGTGATGGTGATGAAGGATTCAGTGGCTCGGGAGGTCAATGCGTGGCAGAGAAGAGCGACTCGTTCAGCCCTGCTCAGCTTTCCTTTCACTTCCAACACCATCTCTTTGTAGATTTGAGGAATTGCTGACTCCGCCAAAAACCTCCGTGACAGCATTTCGTACCGCGGCTCCAAATTAAAAAGCATGTTTCCGAAGCCTGTATTTTCCACCAGGCTATATGGTCAGAGTTCTTTGCAGATAAAATGTGCAATTGAAGTCGTGATACATCTTGCTCTCTCTGAACCGCTTGGGAGTTTAGTCACCATCATCCCATCCGTGCTCCTTTGGACTGCTGCTGCCGCCGCCGGCCGCCTTGCTTCTTGCCCGAGCTTGACGTCCAGATGGTGACGGACGAGATGCACGGCGATGTTAGCTGTGTCACCACAATAAGCTACCTGTCCAGAGAATAGTCTGCACACAGCCTTGGTCATATCCAACTCTGTTTGCCCCGGGATTGAGCAAAAACCCAAAGTATGCCCGTACTTTAGATTTAATCTCCGGTGTCGCTCTGTCCGCCATCTTTGTCTGCTTAAAAGGAAATCACAGCTGCAGCTCGTCTTCCTCGCGTGTGCAATCACTTTTTGGTGCATTACCGCCATCCAGTGGTCGTTCACGGAAATGTGAAAAATACAATGAAATTTTTTTTAAAAAATCGATTCTGAATCGATTAGAATCGATTTTTAAACTCGGCACCCAAAAAATTGCGATATATCATAAAATCCTGCTTCATTTCTGATCTTATACGAACCTCAAGTTGTGTTTTGGCAGCAGACATGCAAACATTCGTACTTTTCATACTTGCCTGTAGAGAGGAGTTTATTACAGCCTCATATGAAGTCAAGTATCCCTGAACACTAATGAACAGTGGAACACACTCTACACTCTCTGTAACACTACATGCTTGACACACACGTAACAAGAGCAGGTTGTAATAAGCACAGGTTGTAATAAGTGCAGGTTGTAATAAGCACAGGTTTTAACAAGCACATGTTGTAATAAGCGCAGGCTGCAATAAGCACATGTGATAATAAACATAGGCTGTAATAAACACATGTACTAAGCACAGGTTGTACTAAGTGCAGGTTGTAATAAGCACATGTAATAATAAGCACATGTAATAATAAGCATATGTAATAATAAGCACATGTGAGAAGCACATGTTGTAATAAGCGCAGATTGTAATAACATGTCTGTCCTCAGCTCCGCTCTGCAGGCTCTCAGGTTCTGGAGTCGTGCATCGCTGAGATTCCAAACATCTCGAGTCTCAACATCTCCGACAACAGTGAGTCCTAGACCTGGTCTCTGGACTTGGTCTTTTGTTCTGGACCTGGTTTTTAGTTTCTAGACCTGGTCTTTGGTAGGTCTAGACCTGGTCTTTGGTAGGTTTAGCCCTGGTCTCTGGTAGGTTTGGACCTGGTCTTTGGTAGCTTTGGACCTGGGTCTGACCACCCTTCTGGACTGGTCTCTGGCAGGTTTGGACCTGGACCTGACCACCCTCCTGGACTGGCTGGCTAAGAACCGATCGATCCGTCATCTGTCACTGGGGAAGAACTTCAACATCAAGTCCAAGTAGGTGGCGGCTTCCTGCTGCTTTTCACAATAAAAGAAATAACTGTTCCTGTGTTGTTTGCTTTCATTATTTTTTATTTTTGTTTTTTCACAATAAAAGTGTGTTTATTTATTTGCATTATAAAGCCACTTCTTGTACTTTTAATTTGAAACTTCTTGCAATGAGGTTTGTTTAATAGTTACTTCAGATCTGTGGTTTTAAATCTCTTGGTTTCAGTATGAAAACGTTTTAATGTGGTGACTCATGTCTGTTTCCTCAGGAACTTGTCTTCAGTCCTGGACCACCTGGTCCACCTGATCCAGGAGGAGGACAGTGTGAGTTCCTGCTGTCGCTCAGGCTCAAGCTGGTCTCTGTCTCTGCAGTGTCTGTTACTGTCTGTTACTGTCTCTGCAGTGTCTGTTACTGTCTTTGCAGTGTCTGTTACTGTCTCTGCAGTGTCTGTTACTGTCTTTGCAGTGTGTCTGTGTTTTTCTTTTTTTAATCTTTTTATTAGCATTTTCACACTTTCTTTTTCCAACAAAAGAACTATGTGTATAAATGGATGGGTTGAAAAGTAAGAGATTCACTCAACATATATATGGGGGACAACAAAAAATAAACAGAATATCAATATTGAATCAATTGAGCCTAATCTGCTTTTACATCCAAACTAAAGTCTGTGATTGTCAGTTGTCCGTTCCCACCCATGAATAAAAACTTAATGCAAGATACAGGAGCTTGAAGATCGCCATTCTATTTGATGAAGGATCTGTGTCGGCTTCTTTGTCCAGCCAATTAGAGAGCTTATTAATATTGCATGCCCAATAGTACTGTATAAAATTAGGTAGTGCAAGAGCGTCTAGTTTTTTGGGAAGTTGTAGATTTTGTTTTGATACGGGGAGTCTGATTCAATCACAAACATTATTTGATTGTCTGGTCTAACTGTTGAAAAAAAATATTTTCTTTCAAAAATTGGAATATGAAAATTTTGGGGGAATTACCATTTTTACCAAGTTGACTCTGCCAGTTAGAGAGAAGGGGAGAGAAGACCAGTGGGACATATCCAGCTTACTCTTGTTACCTCAACAGAGGTAGTGATGAATATGCCTACATATTTATACCCCTGCAGGACTGTTCTAAATGGAAAAGAGGACGATGGCATCATCCTAGACAGGTGATCGCTAGGGAGGAGTTCACTTTTAGATACATTTATTTTATAACCAGAGTATGTGCCGAATTGGGTTAGAATATCTACATAATTGGGATTGATAAAACAGGATTTGATATATATAATAATAGATCGTCCACATATAGTGAGAGCTTATGAGTGATTGTATTCCTGGTGATGTCGACAAATTTCTCTTCCCCCCGGAGCCAGATGGCCAATGGTTCAACAGCTTATTAGCTGATTAGAAGAGGGGGCATCCCTGTCTTGTGTCCCGGAGAAGTGAAAAGGAGAGCGACCTCACATCGTTTGTGAGGATGTGAGCAGTTGGGGACTCATAAAGCAGCTTAATCCAGGCAGTGAAGTCTGAGCTGAAACCAAATTACAACGGGAGGCAGTATAGGTATTTCACCTCAACCCTGTTAAACGCTTTCTCTGCGTCTAACGAGAGAACCGCCTCAGGTATGACAGGGTCCAGGGAGCCGATAATGTTGAGGAGTCGTCTGGTGTTAAATGAGGAACTTCTTCCAGCCATCAACCCAGTCTGATCTGTGGAAATGAGGGTAGGCAGAGCCTGTTGTAGGCGTGTAGCTAAGACCATGGTGATAATCTTTTGATCTACATTTAAAAGTGAGATGGGTCTGAAGTTACTGCATTCAAGGGGATCTTTGTCTTTTTTTAGAAGAAGAGAAACGGTTGCTTCAGATACGGTTGGGGGCAATCGGCCCTTAATAAAGGATTCATTGTAAAGCTTAACCAAATGAGGGATTGACAGGTTTGTGTCTGTTATTGTCCGTTACTGTCTCTGCAGTGTGTCTGTTAGTCAGTACAATGTCTGTTCCTGTCTGTACAGCCACTGACCTCGCTGTCCCTGGCCGACTCCAAGCTGAAGGCCGACCTCTCCATTGTGCTCAGCGCTCTGGGCAGCAACACGTCGCTCACCGAACTGGACGTCAGTGGAAACAACATGGGAGACCTGGGGGCCAAGATGCTGGCCAAGGCCCTGCAGATCAACTCCAAGCTCAGGTGGGGGGTGTGTGTTGCTGGCCAAGGCCCTGCAGGACTCCAAGATCCTGGGGGGGGGGGGGCTTCCCTTATCATCACTGATCACTGTGTGTGTGTGTGTGTGTGTGTGTGTGTGTGTGTGTGTGTGTGTGTGTGTGTGTGTGTGTGTGTGTGTGTGTGTGTGTGTGTGTGTGTGTGTGTGTGTGTGTGTGTGTGTGTGTGTGTGTGTGTGTGTGTGTGTGTGTGTGTGTGTGTGTGTGTGTGCGCAGGACTTTAGTTTGGGACCGGAACAACGTCAGTCCTCAGGGTCTGCAGGACATCGCTGCTGCTCTGGAGAAGTATGAGTGTGAATATGTGTGAGTGCGTGCGTGCGTGCGTATGTTCTTCCAGACTAATGTGTGTGTATGTGTTGTGAGGAACTACACGATCCGCTTCATGCCAGTTCCCATCATGGACGCTGCCCAGGCTCTGAAGTCAAACCCGGAGAAGACGGCGGACGCCCTCCTGAAGGTGGCGCTGCACGGTGCTTCTACATGTCTCTGGTTCTTCTGGTCTGACTGGACCTATTGTTGCAGATGGAGCAGTACCTGCTGAGGAACCACGAGACTCGGAAATACCTGCAGGAACAGGCGTACCGACTGCAGCAGGGCATCGTGACCAGCACCACGCAGCAGGCAGGGCGCCACCGCGCACCGCACGCCGCACTCTGACCGCAGTGTGACCTTGACCTTGTGACCTCTGTGTGGTGCAGATGATGGACATGATGTGTGTGAGGGTCCAGGACCACCTCAACTCTCTGAGGTTCACCGAGTCCAGCTCAGTCCAGGACGACATGGAGGCAGTGGAAAACATCATGATGGACGCCAGGAACTCAAAGACGGTGAGACAACAAAACGCTGCGCGACATCGTGAACCTTCACCTTCTAGTCCACAAGTCTCCTCAACGTTAGCTCCTCCTTCCTGTGTCGTAGTGCTTGTCCCTCCACTGAGACTCATTCTCCACTAGGGAGCACCAGAGAGCACTCGGCGCCAGAACGTGTCGGGGGTCAAAGGGGGGGGTCAAGAGATGGTCAGAGAGCGTCAATGTCAGGCGGCGCCAGAGAGCATCACTCTCCACTGGGGACGCAAGAGAGCATCATGGTCAGGGAGGTTGGGGGGTCAGGGCAATGCCTTTTTCTTTTGACTTTCAATCTTTTAAGAAAAAATCTTCAAATGAAGGAAGAACTTAAATTAACTTATTAATTAAAACTGTTTTGGATATAGTTTAAATATATATTAGTTTTATTACAAAATGGGTGATTTATAAGATGAAGCATCGATACCAAATGATATTGTATATAATATCAAAAAACAACAAATTCTTTGTTTTACATTTAAAATGGTCTGAATCGCTTTTAAGATTTAAATCTAAGTCAGTTTCAACACAAACATGAGAGTATTATCTAGAAACGAATGATGATGAATAAAGTGGCATGAGTGTCCTGACTAACAGAATCCAAACCAGCACCAGGACACTTCAAGTATCTGCTTCAGTGTTGAGTGGATTTTAGGCTCTTTAGATTTCCGATCTTCAGCAGCTTGTTCCTTCAATGACCTGAGTTTGTTTTCTATGTTTTTCATCCAGCTGTTACCCAACCTGTACCACCTGAAGAGCTCCGCCTCCAAACCACCGTCTGTCGCCGCCCTTCAGGACAAACTGAAGTCGATGGCAGGAGAGCTGGCGGGAGTGATGGAGGAGCAGCTGCAGGTAGAGCTTCAAGAAGCTCTGTAATCTGGTATAATCTGGATGTTAGAAGAGGAACATGGTCTATAATCTCGATGTTAGAAGAGGAAGACGCTCTATAATCTAAATGTTAGAAGAGGATGATGCTTTATAATCTCGGTGTTAAAAGAAGGAGACGTGCTATAATCTGGATGTTAGAAGGGGAAGAAGCTCTATCATCTGGATGTTAGAAGAGGAAGATGCTCTATAATCTGGAAGTTAGTGGGAGGAAGCTGCTCTGTAATCTATAATTGCCCCCTCCAGACGATGCTGGTGTCGATGGTGGACGCCGCTGAGAGCCTGTGTCCTCACGTGATGAAGAGGAGCGGCCTACGTCAGGAGCTGCTGAAAGCGGGTGGAGCGAGAATGACGATTCCCTGCAGCTTCATCACCTCCACACTGCTGGAGCAGTCTGGAATCGACATCGTCAACAAGATCAGGTTGGATCCTTTTCAAACTGTTGGATAGTGTAATTGTTTAAAATGTTCAGTGAGTTTATTGGTTCCTGCAGGTCGAACATGAGACGTTGAGGTGAATCATATTCAGTGGCTGCTGACAAACATTGTTAGTTTGGAAGGAATATGAAGAAGTATGAAACTTCCATCAGTCAACCTCCATTAGTCTAAAGCTCCAGCGGGCAGCACTCTGAGAGTTCTGCTGGATCATGTGGGACTAAAGCCTTGTTTCCACTGCACAGAATGTGTCAACACGGTACGGTATGGTCTGGTACTCTTCGTTCGTATCCATTGCAAAAGTTGTGGATGGTACCAAAACAACCATACCAAAGGGTTCAGAGTTTTCGTCACCCTTCCTTACCCCCGAAGAACGTTATCATGTAGCATGTAGCCTCGCTACTGTCTGAGTCCCGAAGAACGTTAACATGTAGCATGTAGCCTCGCTACTGTGTGGGCCCCGAAGAAGGTTAGCATGGAGCACCGAGCACTGTCGGGGTTATATGATGCACCTGAACACATCACTCAGCTGCAGTTAAAACCATTAAAATCTGACCAACATGGTGGCTCCGACACAAACGTTCTCTTTTATTACTGAAATAGTTGTGAGGGAGGGGGATCCCCCCCGTCGCTAGGACCTTGGCCCAGCTGGACCCCCCGCGCTGCTCCACCCCACCCCCGAGTGGCCGGCTTAGGACCCGGGGCACCCCCCCAGTTTGCTGTTTTAAAGATGTGTGGCTGCCTTGAGGGGGCGTGGCCTGCGAGTTTGACAGCTTCTCCTCGAAGTATGAACTCTCCTGCCAAACAAGCATTTTTATCGGCAGCTGGCTGACGTCACAGCTGAACTTTTCTTCTTGTTCTCATGGGTTATTAAGGCCCCTGCATACTCCGGAGAAAAGCGCCAATGACTCCGCCCACACCGTGGTGGTACTATATTGTAATGGAAAACAACCAAGGTTGAGTCGAGTAGAGGCGAGGCGAGTAAGGCTGTGTTGGATTTAGTGGAAAAGCACCATAACGGACAATGAAACCTGGTTAGTTTGTTTGACTCTGTCTCATTGTCTCTCTGTGTATCAGTGAAGTGAAACTGTCCGTCGCATCGTTTCTGTCCGACTGCATCGTGGACGAGATCCTGGAGTGTCTCTCCAGATCACAGCACACTCTGGTTGGTGACCCTCCAGTTCCTCTCCAGGCTTGTCCTCCTTCTACTCAGCACTGACGTTTTGTCCTCATCCTCCTCCAGGCTGACCATCTGACCAGGAAGGAGCAGCCTCTGCTGCGGCAGCACCCTACCACGGAGCCCAAGGTCCTGGACGAGACCGTCCTGCAGCTGGAGGTCCGGGATGAGGCCCAGAGGCCGGAGCAGAAACTGGAGGACCTGGACTCCTGCATGGTAGGAGAACACACACATGTTCCACACTGCAGCTCAGCTGGTGCAGCGTCCACAACATCCTGCTTCTGTCCTCCAGATGACTCCCAAGTCCAAGAGGAAGAGCATCCTCGTGAGGATGCTGCGGCCCGTCTCGGTGGCATTTGGTGAGTGATGAAGCACCTCCAACAACTCCAACATCTCCAACACCTCCAACAACACCATCATCTCCAACACCTTCAACATCTCAAAAAACTGCAACAATTCAAAAACTTGCACATAACCTGAAGGATTCACAGTGTTTGATTTAACAGCATTTTTACCATTTACTACACCATCATCTGTACATGTGGAGAACATTTCTTCGTACAGACGCTGAGTGGCGCTCCACCATGAAGAAGAACAGGACCTGACATTCAACCTGCAGCAGTTTCAATGTATCCATGTTTGCAGCAAAGCTTTATTATGATTGTCATGGAAACAGTTCTTCCGGTTTGTCTCAGGAAGTTGTTCAAATGTTTCCCTGACCTCCATGTTTAACTGGTTACACTTTGTTCTCCTGTTGTCCCGTCAGAGATGGAGTTTGACCTGGACAAAGCCCTGGAGGAGGTTCCCGTCCATGTGGAGGACCCCCCCCTTTCTGCCCTCCCTCCCCCTGCTGCCTCCGTGCGGTCAACGTACGAAAACACCCCGCCGCCCCCTCCCCCGCCGGACACCAAGCCCGTCCAGCTGAGCGAGCTGCCAGTGCTGGAGCACCAGATGCTGGAGCATCTCACCAAGCTGCGGCCCAGACCCCGGCCCAGGCCCAGATCCAGGACCAGACCCAAGACCAGGACCAGGACCAGATCCAGCAGGGTGGCGGTGGGTTTCCTTCCAGTTCCTCTGGACCCTCTGGACCTGCAGCAGTAACACTTTTTAGATGTCACTCACTGAACACTCACTTGTTGCTTGTTTAGGGGCCGGCTGCCTGCAGCCCGCATGAGGAAGAGCAGAACAGCATCATAGGAAAGCTGGACGAAGGCCTGGACGACTTCTTCTCCAAACGAGTGATGAACCTCAGGTTGAGGTGAGCATCACGTTGAAGGTCTTCCTCATGTTTTAAAATGTTCAAAACAGACGAGCAGGTTGATTTGCAGGACCAAAACAGTCGCGTGTCGTCGGTGTAGAGACGTAACGGTTCTGCTCCAAGTCATGAAAGTTCCAGTGACTTTTTTAAAAATAGAAAACTCCTCATTTATTTCCTGGAGATCCTGATTTGTCAGGCCCCGTTTACACGACAACAAATTCGAGTGTATCCACAAAACTTTCTTCACTTTTAGGGGGTCCGTTTACACGGCACCAGTGTGCGGATGCACTGTATCCGCAAAGTTTTTATCCCGGCTCCCAAGGTGGAAAGATTCTTTCACGGCTCAAATCCCTCCTGCGGAGACTGATGGAGGCTACAGAGCCTGTTACTGCACATGCACATCTCTCCCTCTCCCTCCTGCTCTTTCAGTTGTAAACAAACATGGCGGCCGCGTAGTGGTACGACCCGCGGTCTGTATTCTAGTTTTATTGTCCAGATCAGTAGTTTAATAGTTGAGACTCTCCCCTGATAGCATCCGATGTGTCATCAGTCCATACGGATGTCAGGTTCTCTCAATTCTCTTCACGTTTATAGTGTTTTGTTCTCTGCACACACGTCTGTGTAGTTTCATAACAAAATCAAGCAAC
The DNA here is from genome assembly GCF_963383615.2 of Lipophrys pholis. Taxonomy (NCBI): domain Eukaryota; kingdom Metazoa; phylum Chordata; class Actinopteri; order Blenniiformes; family Blenniidae; genus Lipophrys; species Lipophrys pholis. The sequence goes on from NC_137643.1 coordinate 23,668,966, forward strand.
AGCGCCCTCCAGTGGCCCGGCATACTAACTACATCGTTGTCTCTGTGTCCGCTGCTGCAGTGTAAACGCACTCCTTTTATTTAGCGGATTAGGTGTTGTCACGTGAAACGTTGTCGTGTAAACAGGGCCTCAGAGTATCAGACAAACAATAACCCCGCTCAAACTATCTGGCTGCCTGAGTGCTTGTACAGTAGCATTAGCATTAGCAGGTATTGTGCAGCCTGAAAAGCAACACACTTCTTCCAACATCCATCAGCTGATTATCAAAGTGAAGCTTTTTTAAAATGTCACTGTCTCTTGCATAAGAAGGTGTTTTTGAAAACAACACAAATGTTCAGGTTGTTCAGGATTTATGGAAAAATATGGAATTACTTCTGGACTGTTTCATCCCTTGTCACACTAAAACAAAACAAACATTTGTATTTGTCAGTATTTGATATTATTATGGACAATTTTACTGCTGCGGTGTACTTTGGATGGATTCCTCCCTCTGGCGGATATTGAACTGAAACAGTGTGATGCTCTGGCTGCAGCTCTGCCGACTCTCACAGAGTAACACTCACCTGTGTGTGCTGTCCTGCAGACTTCCTTCTGTTAAAGCTCCACCCACCATCTCGCACCAAACTGCAGACAGGAAACGTGAATCCAAGAAGAACAGCTTCTTCAACCTCATCAAATCTCGAACATCACGCTCGGAGAAAAATCACGGAGCTGCTGCCATTGCTCCATCTCCAACGGCTGCCTCCACCTGTTTGACGGTCAGCACAGAAGAGACACCCCCTGCTGGTGGTGCTGCTGCTGTGGAGCCTTGTCCAGGGCTCCATGAGGTGCCATCCTCAAATTACGGAGACTCTGAGGCCGAGAAATCCCTTCTCAGCTCCGAGCCTGCCGGGGAGGTGAAGGAGCAGGAGGTGGAGGTGCAGGAGCAGGACCAGGACCAGCTGACCGAGAGCCCAGAGAGGAAGGAGAACCCACTGGTTCCCCGTCACATCGGGGTTCCTGTGATGGGAATGGACCTGCTGGCAGAGATGAAGGCCAGGCAGGAGAAGATGGCGGTGAAGAAGGTGAGGGAGGTGACTGAGGTGAGGGAGGTGAGGAAGGTGAAGGACACAACTCGTCTATCAAACTGCTGAAAGTGACTGAACCTTTGGATGTAGTTGCAGTTCCCAATTATTTCTGTAGAAGTATCAAAGCAGAAACTCAGTAATGCTTTACTTGGTATAGTTCACATAGCGGCATTATTGTATTGTTAGTATTAGCATTAGCTGAGCTTTCACTACTGTGTGGGTCAGTTCAATAACTGATTCTCGTTAGAAAGGGAGGAAGATGCTCTGTAATCTGGATGTTGAAGGAGAAAGATGCTCTATAATACGTTAGAGGAAGAACGACAGCAGCTCTTCAACTATTTTCATCCATACGAAAGTAACAAAACATCTGCATTTGTATTGATGTACACTTTAGAAATCAGTTACTTACAAAGGTGTGTGTGTGTGTGTGTGTGTGTGTGTGTGTGTGTGTGTGTGTGTGTGTGTGTGTGTGTGTGTTCCAGCGTGAGTCGTCAGCAGACAGAGGTGAGTGGATCAATATTCCTGTGTGAAGATCAATAATAATAATAATAATAATACATTTCATTTCTAACACACATTTGAACAATCTGAAAGTGCTACAGGAGAAAAAGAATTGAAAGGTTGGTCAAAGAAAGAAAAACAGTTCAAGTTTAAAAGAAACACATACAGCACAATTAAGAGAAGTCTTTTCCAAAAGGTAGGTTTTTAGTTTGTCTCTGAATCAGAACTATTGAAGACTGTACAGAAATGAGCAACCAGGCCTAATCTCACCGTCTTCCTTGGCCCTCCCCTCCCCCACCTCCTTCCCAAGGAGTGGCAGCAGGGAGATGGAGCAATGTGCCATCATGCGGCTGTGTGCGTCACCCCCCCTTCCCCCAACCACCACAGTTGCTCTTGTTATGTTATGTTGTTATGTTGTTATGTGTTGTTGTATTGTGCTCTATGTGCTGAGGATTTTTTTTTCCATAATCCCACACTGTGCCCCCTGTAAGGGGGTAATTTATGTTTGAGAAGGGTTGTTTGGAGGTACCGGGGCTGTGGTTGATGATGGTGGAGTAGAAACTGAACCGTGCATTCCTCAGGGTTTCTGCATACTTCCTTTTGTGTTCTCTGTAAACCTGCTAGTGAACAGTCAGTCCAGAGGCCTTGAACTGCCGCTCCAGGACATGCCCGACTGTTTTCATCTTTCGCAACTTGCAGGTGTCCCGGGGTGCTGAGCGTGGAAATGAAACTGGCCTTGATGATAGGGGGAATCCAGCAGACTGCTCAGGGACTGGTTGTAGAAATCCACTGAGTCAGTAACAGAGAGGGAGTCAGTTAAGCCGGAGGAGAGATGCTGAAGGTCCAGGGTCAGGGCATCCGTGTTGAGGTTTTTCAGGCTTCTGATAATGAATCTGCAGCTTTGGTTTGGTATGGGGTGAGGGGAAGGGCAGCTCCATTGACACAACCTTGTGATTATAAATGCCAAGGTCGTAAACCTGTAGGTTTCTGATGGGGGCAGAGTTGGAGATGACCAGGTCAAGTGTGTGTCCCTTGGAATGTGTGTGTTGCAGGTTGAGGGAGTCCAGCAGCCTGAGAAAGTCTGCAGCAAAACGACATGAGGGGGTGTCGACATGAATGTTTATATCTCCCAGGATTATGGCTTTTGGCAGAGGTGGTACAGAGTGTAGTGAGATCAATTATTTCTGGGATGAAGGTTGGGTTGGGTTTTGGGGGTCAGCAGATGAGGAGAAAAGTCATGGGATGTGGAGACTTACAGATTTACAGACACACGCAGGAGGATGTTGTCGACAGTGAGATGGGAGACAGCTGTAGGTCCTGTCGGCGGATGACAGCCAGGCCACCACTGCAGCCACTTCTGTGAGCTGCCTCCAGGTAGCTGTAGCCGGGAGACAGTCTTCATTTAGGACAGAGTAAACTTCTGGCTGGTGCCAGGTTTCGGTCAGACCCATCAAGTCGATTTCTTTCTCCCTGATGTGTTCTTCAATTATGGAGGATTAATAGTTCATGGATTGTGTGTTGAAGAGTTCGAATTTGACCGACTGTGGCGAGAATCTTTGTATCGGTCACAAAACCCTCAAATCCACTCTGTGTACACTGGAATCCAGTCCACAAAGTATGTCCTGCCGGGATTGCGTTGATCTTGTGGTATTTCCTGTGTTGTTGGAATGCAGAGATCTGCTGAAGGTAGTTCGGGCTGCGGTGCTCTGATGAAGTATCAGACGTGTGATGGGTGTCCATAGTGATGGAATGTTTGTAGCAGAGCAGCCCAGCTCACCGTGGAGGATGATATTCCTCTGTGAATGTAGCGAGGGCGGCGGATCAGTCCAAGGTCTCTGATGATGGGGATGTTGAGTCCAGGAGTCGTTGCGAGGTTGAGGCGGTGGAGTTGAGAACTGGAGTAGCTGAACGCCATGCCGACCACGGTGGGAAACTGCTCACCAGATAGCGTTGGCCCCGAGTACTGGAACGATGGTGGAGGGGAGGAAAGCTGCCCATTCAGGTGGGATCCAGAGAACCCTTTTCTGGGTGGGACAGTTATTGCTGAACGTCAACTGTAGCAGGTAGGTGCCTTGCTACAGTGGGACAGGAGCACTGTTAGTGCGATCAAAACTTGAATCTCGCAGGTGAAGAAGCAGTCAAAACTTAAAACTAAAAAATTGCATTTAAAGAAGCAGCGAACAGACGATGCCAGAGTCTTCTCCGGAAGCCTTTAAAAAACTATATCAATATCATGGATCAATGTCCATGAACCTAATGATCAATAACTCTGATCCAGCAGATCATCCCAGACCGGAGCCGACCCCTAGATCCAACCCCCCCCCAGTGATGTCTCGTGGCCCTGGACCTCAGAGTCCGGCTAGTCCTCAGAGTCCAACCAGCCACGGATCCCAGTGTCTGACTGGTCCCCAAAGTCCGACTGGTCTCCAGAGTCCGACTGGTCCCCAGAGTCCGACTGGTCCCCAAAGTCCGACCGGTCCCCTGAGTCCGACCGGTCCCCTGAGTCCGACCGGTCCCCTGAGTCCGACTGGTCCCCAGAGTCCGACTGGTCCCCAGAGTTCAAATGGTCACCTGAGTCCAACTGGTTCCGGAAGTTCCAGTGTCCCTGGTGAGTCGGAAATGAAGGAGGGAAAGAGCTGAAGAGAATGAAGGGGTGAAGGGAGGGAGGAAGGTGTGAAGGAAGTGAAGAGAATGAAGGAGGGAAGGAATTCGGGAGTCAGACATGAAGAGAATGAGGCAGTGAAGGACTTGAAGAAGGTGAAGGTAGTTAAGAGAATGAAAGTGAAGGGAGGGAAGGAAGTGATGATGGTGAAGAAAGTGAAGAGAATGAAGGAGTGAAGGGAGGGAAGGGGAGAAGGAATTGAGGAGAATGAAGGGAGTGAAAAAGTAGAGAATGAAGGAGTTAAGGGATGAAGTCAGTGAAGAGAATGAAGGCGTGAAGGATGTGAAGTAGTGAAGAAGCGCTCAGCAGCGTTCTGACTTTCGATTCTTGACGTGACTCATTCAATGTGTTTCTCAGATGAGGACTCAGAGGCTGCCAGAGCGCCGCTGCCTGCTCCTCGCCTGAAGAGGGCGCCGTCAGAGCAGGATGACGCAACCAGTCTCCCTGTAGCTCTGCTGACTCCAGTGGACGGTTGGTATCAGGACGATAGATTGATAGACTTTATTGTCATTATGCAACACTGCACAATGAAACTTGGAGGTTCTCCTATATTCAGTGCAGGATCACAACTCACATAAAAACTTCAAATGGGCTTAAAATCTTTCACATATTAAAAAGTTTAAAGTCTTTCACATATTAAAAAGTATTGCACAGTATATTATTAATCACACAGTGAGAAGTAGCAGCAGTGATGAAATGTGTATTGCAGTTATTTATATGCGAGAGTTCAGGGTGGCGATGGCTCTGGGGAAAAAGCTGTTTCTCAGACACTTCTGCGAGCACTTAGCAATTATTTAAAAATTGAGAAAATTAAAGGTTTAAAACGTATCCTTCAGTCAGATGTAAACAATGCCAAAGTCAAATTAGCTAAACAAGGTTTTATCAAGGTGCTTCCGACATGTTCTGAGAACAAAGTAGCCACAGATGGTTTGGCTCTGCAGTACCAGGTTTCACCAATAGATGGTGCATTCAGAAGGAATGAAAACCTTCCTGATGAAGTGGACATTTCTTCTTTTCTCTGCAGGGAGTCCTCCCTCCGTGGGTGTGGTAGCCCTCCATCAGTCTGAGGTGGGGATTCTGGATCATGAAGCCTCCATCAGCCAATCAGAGGAGGAATCCACTGACCAAGCTCCTTTGATCTGATCCAAAGCTCCTTTGATCTGATCCGGACCGACTTGCTCAGACTCCGAGCTGCAGGCGGAGCAGAGACGGCAGCAGTGCTTCTTGTTCCTGTTCTTTTTCCTCTTCCTGTTTGGTTTCCTGTTACTTTTTCTGATTTCTCTTCCTGTTCCTTTTCCTCTTCCTGTTCTGTTTCCTCATCTTCATTCATGGTTATGGGTGGAATGATGGATGCTGAATGGTTTGTGCTACCATCTGAGGGCAGATGGTTTCAATCTGTGCAGCTGTAATAAAACTCAGTCAGCTGGAAAAATCTGACTGATATTTCAGATATTGCTTTTCAGGTGTTGCATGTCATTTATAATCTGAATATAATCAAGAGTCTTGACCTCAACTCAGACGTTCTGCGCTAACCCAATTGTTGTAATACCAGGTATTATCACCAGGTGGTGTAGTCTCACCATCACATTTGTTCTTTAAACCACCACATCCATCCGTCCATCCATTTTCTCCCGCTTATCCGTTTCCAGGTGGCGGGGGTGTCAGTCTGAGCACCGTCACCCAGATCACATTGCACCCATTAAGAACCTTCCTGCAGGTGGTGAGCCCACTGGAAGGTGGCACCCGGCGTGGGACATGAACCCACTACCTTGAGATTGAGAGTCTCATGCTCTACCAACTGAGCTCGCCGGGGACCCTAAACCAACACATCAATGAACTAACGCTTGGCACAACCAGAATTATTTATAGAATTGGGAATACCATTTTTTCTTTGGAAAACCATATTTCTCAGCTGGACTCATGCATCACGCTATTGTCTTTAAATATTCGGTTTGTTCTCTGGGCTCTACCAAACATTTTTCTCCGCTTCCCAGTTTTCTTTGAATGTATCAGAAATCCTGCATGTTTTTCATGGCTGCTGCTTTCGTCTGTTCAACGTTTCCGTGTTCCAGTTAATATTTCCACAACTTTCCCCGTTACTCCACATACCACAAGTTCAAAACAATTGGGAAATTAGTAACAACAAATACAACAGCTGTGAAAAAGGTCAGCGTTCAACTGTAGTTTCACCCACTCACAAGTTGGAACATTCCTTTGCCCAGTTCCTCTTTAGCACACCTCACATTAAGACCAAATGTGCAGAGTGTAAAATGGTTTGTCAATGTCAATCTGAAAAAAAATTATAGTTTGCATATAATTCTGTTTTTTCAGAGGACTGGAACTTTCCAGTTCCCCAGTGTTCCCATGTATTTTTCCCACTTGGAAATCAGAATATTCCCAGTTTTTGTTTAATAGCAGCAGCATTTGTCTTATCTACCCTCCTAGCTTAAGATGTGTTTTTGATTCTTGGAAGTTCAAACGTCCCCAGTTCTTCTTCAATGTGTCACAATTTAAAACCAGTAGTACGCATCCGTTGGTTGGTGTCAACATGGACGATGCGCCTTGGTTAACATGTGGTGCCGGGGTGGGTCCAGACTGGAACAGCCAATCCGCGAGCGACAAACTGCCACAGTGGGTGCAGCGGTGAACCGTTGCCGGGTTGTCTTCAGGCCTGCTGGAATTCTATCGGGCTGTTGTTTCCGTTGCCAGGTTCTGGATCTTCTCTCTTATCTTCAGCTGCTTTCTTGAGCTCACTGCACCATCTGCTACAGTCGGCCACTCGGTGTTGCACTGAGTGCTGATGAGGCAGGTGTTGTACGCGGCACCCTTGGTTGTGAACGTGAGCTTGGGGTTCTCCCAGACACGTGTGGTGAGCCCACCAACGCAGCCCTCCCGATGCGTTGGTTGAGTTCAACATTGAGGGACAGTTTGTAGAAAGTCTTTCCAGGCTTGAGAGAAATTTAGAATAAATATTGTATGAATTCAGGATATAGCGGAAAAATCTACTGAAGTTAACGACCAAGTCGGAGTTGTCATACCACTTTGTACCAGTAGACGGTGCAGTGAGGCATTCACTCATTCAGTCCAAGAATAGAAGCAGATTCAGAATATTTAAACCTAAACTTTGATGAGTTTGTACATTTCACTCTGATTTGATCTGTTTCACAGCTGCTGTCCAAATTCCAAGTGTTCAGTTGGAAAATTCCCACTTCCCAAGTGAAAAAACTGGGTAATATTCAATTCAAACATACAATATTCCAAGTTTTAATTCAATTATAATGTAAAGATAATCATGATGCTGCCGCTAGGATGTGCCCTGACGAGTGTTGTAATAACAGCTTGCACCACCAGGTGGTGCAGTGAGTCGCTATCTATGCATCCAGTCCATGATCTCAAGAAATTGGCACTGCTGTACACAAAACAAAACACAACATAACACAACACACTCCAACCAGGACCTCCATTTACATCTCTCACATGTCTTTTTATGTCGATTTGTGATTACCTTTCCATCGTACCTGTTCTGCTTTGCCTCTTTGAGCTGTGACATTTCAGATGTTTCCCCTGGAATTCCCCTTGTTGCCCCTGCAGTGTCTCAACATCACATCTGGGAGACCATGGATCTTTGGTACCACCTCGCTCCGGAACTCAGGAAGCCAAGACCTCAGCTTAAGAGAGAGTGATGTTCTCTCTTATCAATATATTTTAATCCTGTTCAACAACATATTTCCATAATTGTAAATTGTCCTCGCTATATGTAACAATAATATGTTACAATATTGTAACACTGGAAAAATGAAGCATGATCAATAAAATGTGTTCCCAGCTGTTTTAATCGTCTGATCAGCAGATTCAGGGATTTTACTGAAACAAACTCCAAAAGTTCACATTCTGAAAAAGCGATCATTATTTTGCATGATGCAATGAAGACTATTTAACTCCAGTCTGTTTTGTGAAACGGCAGAAGCTGTCAGTGCAGCTGGTCCTGTTAACCGTTCAGTAACCATGGAAATGCACGTAATCGCCACTGATGATGTTTGTGTTTAGCTGATTTTAGAGCAAACGCATGCGAGCAGACCTGCTGCTCTGCTGGACTAAGATGCAATTAAATGGACTAATAGTGTTGAAATAAAGAACTCAAACTACATCAATTCCATGTCTTCAAAGGATAACAGAAGATGAAACGAATCAATTGTATTCCTGTAAGTTAAGAGCATTTATGTATACCGGTAAGTAATTGATTAATTCAAGCTTATCACATTTAAATGTAGTGCTGCATGAAACACTTTAGATAAAGTAGAATGAATCACAAATATATGGAGATCTCATGGATCATTCAGTTTAATAACCAAAGCAAACTGCTAGTATTTCCTATTTTGAACAGCAAAGGACATTAAATACCTTTATTGGGAGATAATATTTGCAGAACATTTAATATTTCTATTTAAAATGAATGCATGGACAGGATAGGCTCTGATTATTTCTTATGTATTATTCTCTGATATAATCAAAGCGATTGCTATTTACTACTTTAATATTTTAATGATAATTGCATACACTTGTGAATATATAAAATTGTACTACATCACAATAACAGCACAGTATAAATATACAGTTGGCCTATAACTAGGTGTTAGAACCATTAATCAATTAGATTTGTATTTGCTTTTAATCGTTAATCACTCTGTCTAACTTTATAACTTATATTTGTCAGCTTTCCTTCTTTTCCCTTCAGTGAGATGAAAATTCAATTTGTCTTCATTTGAAGGGAAACAAAGAAAAAGCTCCATGTTGGAGGTTTTGAGAGAGAAACTGTTTTCTCTCAGTAAAATGTGACTTTTTGAGTTTAATTTAGTTTTTTTAGGAAACAAAGTCATGAAATGATGTGTAGGCTGGTCAACTAAAAAAACTCAGTCAATTTTGGAGGGAATTTGAGGAACTTATCTAAACATGCTGCTTCCAGGTGAGTGTCGGTGCTGATGATTGGATCAGGGTGAGATCTGATTGGTTAACTCGGGTACCGAGGTTAGAAAGGGCTGCTGTTGCCGCTTCAGGTCAGCTGCTGCTTTTGGCTTTCAACAACATGGATCTTCAGCTTTGTGTGAGGTAAGCTCACACACACCTTCCTCACATTTCAGGGTTTGCCACCCGTTTCAGTCACTTCTGTGTTGCTTGACTTGCAGGTTGGTGTTGCTCTGGCAGCTGGCTTTGGGGCGGGACGCACAAGGTAAGACAACCTGAACAAACAAGGCTCCTGTTCGCTGTGGACTGCAGTGTGGCTTATCTGGTTTCAGGTCTGACCTACAGAAGTGGAGGCTCCAGAGATGTAAAGCCTTATTTCAACCCCACAGTAAATGTTCCTCTCCGCCACAGTCTTCCCGGTGGGGGTCTTTCTGCAGACCAAGGAGGGTCTCTGACTGATTCCATGCCTACTGGAGGTGGTTCACCAGTCCACCCTAACCCTGCTGGATCAGGAAGTCCTGCAGGGTACAGGGTTTCTCACAGTGGGCCAGATGGTGGCTCTAGTCCTCCAGGAAGTGTTTCCACTTACAGACCTGATGCACTGATCTCCAAGCAAGTCCGACGCCCTCTACTGTTCCATTATCAAACCAGCACTGCTGTGTCCCAGCAACCTGCAGTGCTCCAGACCAAAGCTGGCATGTGGGACATCGCTCTCAGCCCCAGTGTGCAGCCCCCATCCGCAAAGCTAAACCGTCCGGCTCAGACCCCCCAATACCCGGCTCAGACCCCCCATCAGCTTCCCAAGTACCTGCCTCAGACTCCCAACCAGCATGAACAGCCTCCCAAATACCCAGCTCAGTCCCCCCATTGGAATCCAAAATACCCAACACAGACCCCCCACCAGCAACAGACTCCCCAGTACCTGGGTCAGTCCGCCCATTGGCCTCCCCAGTACCTGGCTCAGACTCTTCACCAGCATCAACAGCCTCCCAAATACCCAGCTCAGTCCCCCCATTGGAATCCAAAATACCCAACACAGACCCCCCACCAGCAACAGACTCCCCAGTACCTGGGTCAGACCGCCCATTGGCCTCCCCAGTACCTGGCTCAGACTCCCCACCAGCATCAACAGCCTCCCAAGTACCTGGCTCAGACTCCCCACCAGCATCAACAGCCTCCCAAGTACCTGGCTCAGACTCCCCACCAGCATCAACAGCCTCCCAAGTACCTGGCTCAGACTCCCCACCAGCATCAACAGCCTCCCAAGTACCTGGCTCAGACTCCCCACCAGCATCAACAGCCTCCCAAGTACCTGGCTCAGACTCCCCACCAGCATCAACAGCCTCCCAAGTACCTGGCTCAGACTCCCCACCAGCATCAACAGCCTCCCAAGTACCTGGCTCAGACTCCCCACCACCAGGTTCAGAACCTCCACCAACAGCCATCCAAGTACCTGGCTCAGACTCCCCACCACCAGGTTCAGAACCTCCACCAACAGCCATCCAGGTACCTGGCTCAGACTCCCCACCACCAGGTTCAGAACCTCCACCAACAGCCTCCCAAGTACCTGGCTCAGACTCTCCACCAGCATCAACAGCCTCCCAAGTACCTGGCTCAGACTCCCCACCACCAGGTTCAGACCCTCCACCAAGAGCCTCCCAAGTACCTGGCTCAGACTCCCCACCACCAGGTTCAGACCCTCCACCAACAGCCACCCAAGTACCTGGCTCAGACTCCCCACCACCAGGTTCAGAACCTCCACCAACAGCCTCCCAAGTACCTGGCTCAGTCCCCCCACCAGCATCAACAGCCTCCCAAATACCCAGCTCAGTCCCCCCATTGGAATCCAAAATACCCAACCCAGACCCCCCACCAGCAACAGACTCCCCAGTACCTGGCTCAGACTCTCCACCAGCATCAAAAGCCTCCCAAGTACCTGGCCCAGACTCCCCACCACCAGGTTCAGACCCTCCACCAACAGCCATCCAAGTACCTTGTTCAGACCCCCCTCCAGCCAAAGCTTCCCCAGGACCTACAGGCCCCCTCTGAACCAGAGGTAAACCTCATGAAAACCAGCCCTGACTCTGCAGACCAGTATGCTGACCTGTTGTGGCAGCCAGACCAGGACCACCAATTCTTCAGCCTTTACTGAGAACAGTCTTCTGGATCAAGATCTACTGTCTGTTACCGTCAGAACCAGCTGGTCCGTCTGTGTTTCCAGATTCCTGAATGGTGGTTGTTTTTTTGATGAAAATAAATGCTTGGAACAGAGTTTCTCGTTTGTCCCTTGAATCAAAGTGCTGCAGTACATTAGTTTGGCTCTTTCAGTGTAACCCTCAAGTTCCAGAGCCTGAACAACTTTCTCTGAGGTGGAGGTACTATCCAATCAATACCTTAAAATCTTAACTTATAAACAGATTACTGTTGCAACACTGACCGGGTAGAAAGATCCTGTGGCACTGTCGCCAGTGATGTGCAGTTAGGGTAGGCGGGGCCTACCCAATGCTGAATTGAAATGAATGAGATATTCATTTTGATTTTAATTATGATTTAGAATTTCTTTTTCAATTTCCAATAGCCTACAGTACCTGTAGGTTTGAAAGTGTCAGCATTTTATGCCTTTCATAGCCCAAATGACTTAACACCGCTATTTCCTGGTACGGCTGTACAAGTCACTCACTCCTGGGCTTTCTTACTGTGAAGGCCACACCCCCTCCCAAAGGCCACACCCCCTCCTGAAGGCACAATGCTGCTCTGCCTTTGGCCGTAACCATGCTATGCTAAATGTTATGTTAATTCACAGTGCATTATTGAATTGATGCTGCGCTGCTGCTACGCTCTCTAGCTTGTTGGCGGGTTAACAGGCAGGGCAACAGCGCTGGAGACGATAGACATTTTCACAACTTTCTTTTGAGGAAAAACAGCTTTTAAAAGATGGGAGACCAACACCTGAGTGACCAGACCTTCTGCAAAGGAAAGGTCAGAAAATTTCAGTCGGCTTCAGTCTAAACATTGTCCAGATGTTGGGAGTTGGAGTTGGAGTCCAGTTTGCTCCAGAGATGATTGGTCCCAGTTTGAAGAGTTCCTGGTTTCACGAGCCAGGTGCATCTGGCCGTTTCAGGTTCTGTTACTTTGAGTTGGTTTCAATAAGTGGGACAGTCCTTCAGTCCTGACGGTTGGAGGTCCTTTAGGGTTCTGCTGCTTAAACTGGATTTATTGAACATTGTTATGAAGATCTGGAGAAAGTCTTTTTAATCAGGTTGAAATGGAAATTTAATCATCTTTCCTTTCTTCTTCTTTGGAGAAATTCAAGTGCAGAAACACTAAAAGGAAACCAAATATTAATATCAGGATCCAGGTACTTGGAGTCCAGACTGGATACGGTTTTTTCTTTGTTAGGAAGCACCAGCTTCCTCCAGCGTGTTGGGCCTCAACATTGATTATTTTGTACGAGTTTCTTTTGTGCTCTGTACTGATAGGGCAGTAGGACTCCGGACAGTAGGACTCCGGACTAGTATCAGAGTACTTTCTCTACCTGATTGCTGAGTCACTTGTTCCTCAGCGATGCAAAGAAAAAACACACACAGTACTTCCACATTACTGCTTTTGGTGTTTTCAAGCTGCAGTTCACCTGTCCACCAGATGGCAGCACATTTCTGACAAAGTTCAGACAAGTGACGTTCGAATTTGAACGAATCGTTCAAAACCCCCAGGTCACTTTACTGAGCGGTGTCATCACGTTCATTAACTCGTTCATCGAGTCATTCTCACTGCAGCCGTCTAGCAGCAGAGAGAAAAACAGAAATGTCACTGTTGTGCTGCTGCTACTCGAACTGCACCTGTATAAATATCACGTTACTCACTTTCGTGGCCCCGTGGGAAATGCAGCCGCGCCGCTACTGCTAACACGTGCTAACAACAGTTAGTGTTAGTGTGTTATTGTAGTGAGAGAGGGAGGGAATGTGTCCTACCCCAGTAAATGAGGGAGGAAGGGAGGGAGGGAATGTGTTTTATGATAACATGGAATTGTGAATCAGATATTTACTCTGTGTATTCTGTGTATTTCTGCTTGTCTGATGTATCTTGGTGTTGTATGTACTGTTGTTTCCTCTTTGACCCTCTGAAAAGCCCTTCCAGGGACGAGAGTTGCAAATTAGTGTCGAGCTAAATACTCAATGTGCAACACATCAGAGTTTTTCTATGTATATTGCACCGTCCCTGATAAATAAAATAAATTGAATTGAAAGTAGCGCTAGTAGCCGTGCTGCTAGCTGCTACTAGCTGCTACTGCTAATGGCTGCTACCTGGCTCCTTCAGCTCATATGAGGCGTTCAGTGCGCGTGCTTGAGTGAGCATCTGAGTTTCACTGTCAGAGACAATACGTTTGCACCGATCCATGTGTTTTCCCCTCCATGTTGGTTTCACTGATATACAGAAGAGTTTTAGGGCAACTGAAGAAAAAAAAAATTCGGAGGCTAAAAAAAACCAAAAAACTTTCGTGGCCTCAGAAAAAGTCGAAAATCAAAGTCGAGATTTTAAATTTTTCACGGAGAGACGTCTGTCCATCCCTCATCATTTCCCGGTAGATGTGAATTCACATTAAATCACTTCATTGTGACTATATCGGGTTGCTTACTGCTTATGGACGTGTGATTTTACACAGGATTAATAAGAACATTTAAATAAGCAGCCCGGGATCCGTGTCTTTGTCCTTCGTACTCGACGAACTTCCTCTACAGAACCAGACAGCAGGCTGCTCTGTCTCTTCTGGTCCTGGTTCTGATGATCACTGTGTTCCTCTACAGAACCAGGCAGCAGACTGCTCTGTCTCTTCCGGTCCTGATACTGATGATAACTGTGTTCCTCTACAGAACCAGGCAGCAGGCTGCTCTGTCTCTTCCGGTCCTGATACTGATGATAACTGTGTTCCTCTACAGAACCAGGCAGCAGCTGCTCTGTCTCTTCCGGTCCTGATACTGATGATAACTACACCGTGTTTATGAGCGACATTCTGTCTACATTTCATCACTTCATTAAACCGCCTGATATACATTTTGAGGAAGCAGTCAGACGCGCTGGCAAGTGGAGGGACGGACTTTTTTTTCCACCGTGAAAAAAAAAAAATCTCGACTTTGATTTTTGACTTTTTCTGGGGCCACGAAGGTTTTTTTTTTTTTGTAGCCTCGGATTTTTTTTTTTTTTCTTCAGTGGCCCTAAAACTCTTCCGTACTGATACTCTGAGGGTACGTTCAAATTGTCCCTCCTATAAGGATATCATGATAAGGACTGTCTGAATTCTCAATAAGGAAAGGAGGCTTGTTGCTTCCTTTAGAACCTCCTAGAAACCACTGATGCTTCCTTTAGAACGTCCTTTAGCATAGGAATCACTGATGCTTCCTTTAGAACCTCCTTTAGCATAGGAATCACTGATGCTTCCTTTAGAACCTCCTTTAGCCTAGGAACCACTGACGCTTCCTTTACCAAAGGAGACCAGCTCATGCTGCCCCACAATTCCTTGGGGCGACAACATTTAAAGGGACCCGCTCAACCCAGCGTTCAGGGAAACTCACGATTTCGGAATAAGGGAGCAGATCATGTAAATTACCGATGCAATAATCTGCCTAGAACAACTTTAAATCATCTAAAACCCAAATACGCTTTTTGTAGTTCATTTTCAGAAACTTGTAGTTCAGTTTTGAGCACCGATTGAACTGTTTTGAGGTGAAAGTTTGGTTTTGCAGGAGGCGTCTAAGGTCTTCTGAATGTGGCTTGAGAATCGGGTTTTGTGGTCAGTTTAGAGAAAAGGAGAGCAACTTTTGAGAAATGTGTCTTTGCAATCGGGAAGAACTGTAATCCACAACTGAACTGACTGAATTCACCTCCAAGCCATATCCTCGCACGCAGTTATTTCACTTTGTTAAAGTGACAGAAACCTTTTCCTCATTCAGGCGTATAGCTACCGAAATACTTAAACTTAACTTGGCTCCCACAGTATATCGTTAACAACTTTGTTTTTACAAATATTCACATACTCAGTGTTGGACCTGCACTCCACAAAATTCAGACTGATGTCTGGGTTTTGTTGATATAATAAAGCTGTTTGTGTATTTTTATTTTTTGTTGTTTTGCTAAACTTAGAGAGAAACTGCATTCACTCAATTGCCATTATAAATTTAGTCTTTGAATTTAAAGACTATTAGTCTGCATTTACATTAATTCTGTGGTTTTCCATGAATAAATATGCATTACAAGCTTCAGTATTAATCAGTTAGTTTTTTAATCTGACGACACTAATAAAAAGCGCATTAGTTTAACCCTGCTCAAAAAACTCCATTTTTATTAGAAGTCATTGATTTCACTTCCCCTCCTCCTACAGTTAATCCCATTTCAGAGTGAAAACAGACAAAAGGCCAACCAGAGATTAAAAATGTCGTCTGACAAACACTCAAAGATTAAACACTGAGTTTATCTGTTTCTAGGAGGCGGATGTGGAGGGAAGATGAACATTTCATACGAGCAGGAGTACAAAGTCGATCAGTTCAACGGTGCATCAAAACAGGCAATTTACATTTAATTCACTATTTCAAGATAAAAACATTCCGTCTTTTAAGTCTGTTGCATTAAAAAAAAATCTTTTTCTAAATCCAGGAGTCAGTAATTGTAAACAAAGCTGAAAAAGATGGATTATATATATTTTTGGCAATGGATTATTATAATGCATTATATTTCTAGGCGCCTTTTCAAACCACTCAAGGTCGCCTCACAAAAGTTAAAAATAAATAAATAAATAAATTGACTGATCAGAACTGCAGACCAAGTAAACCGATGCAGATTATTTTGTATGAACGGCATCTTGGCTGCCGGAAAACCTTTCTAATCTGTCACATATTGTTCTCCTATAAAATGAAATCTCTTGGATTAAAGTCGGCCTGGAGCTTGAAATACTTCCTGTTCTCCACTTTGTTACGGAACAGTTTGGATAAATAAGGCTGTAACTTGATGCATGTTTGGATCTCTCCAGACCACAGACACTCTTCATTTGTCAAGATATGAAGTTATGACATATATATCCTGCAGCCCATATGCAAGTCCCCCCCCCCATCCCCCATCCCAGCTGAGGACCCGGGGACGGCCCCTCCTGAGCAGACAGCCTTATCAAAAGCCTTGGAAGCATTCATCTCCCCCTTCTTTGCTCCCGGGGACCCGAGGCCTCGACTCAACTCCCCTTCTGACCCGACAACAAGGAACTTCCCCAGAACCAGATGACAGCGCCCGGCGTCCGATCTAGGGTTGCCAACTCCCTGAAAAAAAAAAAAAAAAAAAAGGGACGCCTCACTGGCAGGGCGGCCGACTCGATTGCGTTCATCGTTCCTGGTGTGGTGAATTCTTTTTTTTTTTTAGCTCTTTTCTGTGTGAAACAATATTCTTACCATCTGACTTGAACCTGAATTTTACTAGATGAACATTATTTGTGATATAAACACATTGAAAACAATTTATTTTTATTGCAACATACCAAACTGAAGAGAACAAAATCAGTATTTCTTCTTAAATAAAAACCTGTCCTGCTTCCTGGTTTGCTTTCCAATTTGCTCGTTGGAGCAACACACTTCAGAAACAATGAAACAAGCCAGGGAAAGGGAGGACAGACTTTCTTCACTTTTGCAGTCTTTCCCAGGTATGGGGACACGTTACTGTAGGAAAACCATTAGAAAGGGAATTTTTGATGATATGTCCCCTTCAAGTATAAAAACTGTTTGAGTTTGTAAAATGTTGAAGCCAGCAGTGTCGTGTCGTGTAAACCCTCCTTTCCACCACTTCAGCGACCGTCTAACTTCGCAGACGACTTCTTGAACCGAGATGAATCCAGTTTGTTTTGTCAACAAGCCCCAAAGCAAGTAAACACCCGTATGAAAGTCAAAACGTGTTTTTTTTTTAATCCAGGAAACTGCTCAGACTGCATTCACATGTTAAGTAAATAAAAACGTCACTGTCCTACACAACTGTCGTGCACCGTCCCCAAACATTTCCAAGTCTGAAAGGAAGAAACCTAAAAGGTGGAATTCGGTGCACGATCAGTCAGGAAAAGCCTCCATTAACCCGTTCTGATGAAACGCAGGACGATCCTTTTGTGAAGCTCAGAAATATCTGAACCTGTTGATGCTGTTGCACAACATTCATAATCTGTAGTAAGAGTCAAACGTGCAAAAAAAAACAACCAACCACCTTGATTTTGTAACGTGCAAAATGGTCTCCACACTTTATGACTGAACACAAATGACGTGTTTGTGCGGCATTGAACAGATACGAATAAAGTTTGATTGGTGGATCTAGCAAGCAAAGCAATAATTTAAAGTAACACCGCCACCCGACGCCAAACACATAAAAGAAAAAAGTAAAGTTGAAACGAAAACACCGGGAGTCGTGTCGACAACAGATTTTAAAAAGCGACTCTAGTTTTAGTGTGTCGCTGGTGAAGGAGCAAGTTGAAGCTCCTCCGGACTCAAGAGGAGCAAAAGAAGTGACAGATTGTGTTTTAAAAGGGAAATAAAATCAATAATAATAATGGCTTGGATTTATAAAGCACTGAAAGCGCGTACAGAAGCCATTATTCATTCACACCGGTGGTGGTGATCTACGCTGTCGCCACAGCTGCCCTGGTGCTGCCGCCATGGTGAGTCTCCGGCCCCTCCCACCACCACCAACAATCCATCACCATGAGGACAATTCACCCGAACAATGGAGGGACCAAACTGAGACACTTCAAACAAAAAAAGTGATTAAAAAAGAAGGACATCTCTTCTGAACTTCCACACACAGGATGAAAATGCCGACGTGCGGCGGAGCAGCAGCTTCCTTCTCCGCTGGTTAGGACGACGCGTCGCTGCGGCTCCGCAGCTCTTTGTCCTTTTCCTCGTCGCTGAAGAAGAGCAGCGGGAACATTCCCAGGAGGCAGCCGATGGTCACTCCGATGGCTTTACCCTGCAGACGACAGTCATCAGTCCTCCCTCATCCTCCCTTTCTTTTCTCTCGTCAGAAAGTTTGTGACGTTGGAGAAAATAAGAGGTTTCCTGGACGATGAGTCTAATTTGTTCGCCGTGTTTTGTTGACGATCGCGATCCGGCAGCTTTCTGTGGTCAAACACTGACACCCAGTGGTCCGTGATGGGAAGTACTTTTTAATAAATATCACACGAGCAACTAAGAAAAAGTTCAGCAAATACCGTATTCTTTTTTTAAAGAAAGTTTAGCACTATTATTGCTGTTTCATTAAGAAAGGGACGACTGTAGAACAGGAGAGAAGGAACAAGAGTAGAACCAGCAGAACCAGTCTAACTCATTTTTTCACTTTTTTCGATTATTATTTTAAGTCAGATTAGACATACGAAAGTTGATTTAATAGTTTTTTTACATTACAGGACACAAATACTCAATCCTACAACTCGGGATTAACATACCAGTATTTCCCTCCATTACCTGGATTAACATACAAGAGGCCTGGACTACGAACCCTGATCAACATATCCAGGAGCTCGCTCTGTTTCCTGGGTTAACTTATCCAGACACGACGATCCTGATCACCGTTAATATCAACTAGCAGGTTATCAACTCGCTGGTTCAACCCAGACCTACGTGTGGGCGTTCACCTGAAAAGGGGCGGAGTTTGCAGCGTCTGACCAATCACACACACACACAGAGAAATCCTGCAGCGCAGTTTACAGATTACTGAAGGAGAAATTATCCTCTGAGATTATGAAGAATTAAAACACATCCTGCTGCTGCAGCCAAAGCCTGAACATTCTTGACTTTTTAACGCATAACTTGGTGAGATTATACCAGATTAAGTCATCAGACTATATAAACGCTAATCACTGTTTCACTTTATTATAGCAGAAACATGTCGGACTGAACCTCCTCACTGCTCTCCTTTTAGTTTAGATTTTACCCCCCCCCCCCCCCCCCCCCCATTGTTATTGACTCATTATTCCAGATTAAGCGTCGTGGAGCTAAACAGACTTGGAATAATTCAAGAACAAGAACAAAAACATCCTTCAAAGCCTCAGGGAGCAGGATTTATTTGATCATGTCTAAAGGGTTCCATCCCTTCCTAAAAACTCTTCTTGTCCTTTTACGCTCCTCTCTCCAGCCGTGCACCAATCAGGACCATCTAAGAATGAGCGGGTCAAATTCCAAGAGATCTGATTGGTCAGGAGGCGGAGCTTTTATACTAGTTTACCTCTGATCTAGACCATAATCAGGTCCGGAGCAGGTTAGAGGTTAACTAAGCTACAACGGTAATTTACCAGGTGAGAAGTGAACCAGCGTCGCGTACGGAAAACAATAGTTAATCCCGAAGATAAAACCAGAGTCAATCCTGAAGTTAATCCAGAAGAGAAACTGGAGATAATCTCGTGTTGGATCAGCCTGATGGGCGGAGTCTCACCATGTGCGAGCTCATCCTGGTCTGCCACATGTCGGCCTGTTTGGGTGTCAGATCAGGAACCTGCATGCCCAGCCTGGTGGCCAGCGCCTCCACGTAACCTGCCAGCCTGAAACCACCGCAGCAGATCACCGGTCAGAGGTCTGATGAGCGGCTGGCGAAGCTCAAGACAAAATGTGGCACAAATCAGAAAAACTGCAGAAACTCCAGACTGTTTGAAGAAATATGAACAGTGTCAGAATAAATGTCGACAAAAACATTGATTATCAGTGAGACGTTACACACACCAGCGTTCACCTTCTCATTCTTAAGTCACCACAGGGACGACACAGGGACCGCCTGTTCGTTCATCAGAATCACTCCTTTTTAACAATGTGCTGCGGCGGCGCGTGTGGACACAGAAAACAGATTACTGGTGCTTCTTACCCGAGACCGGCCAAGTCCGACACCATGTTCCCCCACGCAGCGGCTGGAACCAAGCAGAACCACAAAGCGTCAAGGA
Source organism: Lipophrys pholis (assembly GCF_963383615.2). Taxonomy (NCBI): domain Eukaryota; kingdom Metazoa; phylum Chordata; class Actinopteri; order Blenniiformes; family Blenniidae; genus Lipophrys; species Lipophrys pholis. The sequence goes on from NC_137643.1 coordinate 23,689,100, forward strand.
ACACGTCACAGAGGAGGAAACATTCCATCCATTCCTGCAGTTTTACTGCATTAAGTGTGTTTACAGCCTGGAAATTAGGAAAATTATGCTTTGGCTTGATTATGTGGGGGATGGTTCATGGTTTTTACTTTATTTTACTCCAGTCAACAGAAAAATAGATTTTTCAATTTTCACTTTATCTCCCTCTGTAAATAATTCAATTAGGATTTAATGTTGATTAATGGTGCAGCGTTACTGTATACAGGAGAACATTTCTACCGTGTACTACACCCTCACCGGTAAGGGTGGAGAACATCCACCCGTATTGATCTTTGTCAGGTCTGATGGCCACATGAGGCTCCTTCACCTCCACATTTATTAGGAATACATTGAAAGTTACTTTAGGAAAACAACAGCTTTGCTTTTACTTTGCAAAATACTTTTTTTTCTCCCCCCAACAATGTATTATTTTTAGCTTTTACGACACACAACGCTACAACCTCTCAGACACACATATGTGCTTCTGTTTCTTCACAAAGAATGACAAATTACTAAAGTGTACAGAGATTTTAATAATTCCAAGAAAAAAGAACCAAAAAGGTAAAAACAAAAATAGAAATAAACTCAAGCAAGGTACAGTCCCACGTCCAATATCAGTCTCAAGAGTCCTCCTCATTACGGTCCTCGGATAGATCCAAACGTTCCACACAGGTGATAAATGGATATATTCCATATGGATTCAAACAGGTCAGTTTTTCCTTTCAGGACATATATAATCCGTGCCAGTGGCAGAATTGACAACATCTGTTATCCCATAATCCAATACTTGGATTCCTCCAGTTCAGTTCAATCAGCTTGTAGTATACCCATGTCAATAAGCAGCCGTTCAGATTTTATATATTTAGTATGTTTGGGATAAATTCCCAAAATAAAAGAAGTAGGTTCCTGAGTTAAGCCTTTTGTCTTTTAATGTTTGAGTCAGTGCATCCCACAACGAATGGGTTACTCTACATTCCCAAATGCAGTAGAACAGTGTACCCTTTTCTTCATTACACTTAGTACAAGTGTCTGGGATGTCAGGGTGGTACTTATTCAATTTAACTGGAGTGACACAAACTCTCATCAACCACTTCTATTGTAGGATTCTTAACCTCCAGTTAGTTTGTTTTGGGGCTTTTATACAAACAGAATGTCATTCTTCAAGAGACGGATTTATTTCTAGGTCCTTCCTCCACGCCTCAAGTTTAATAGTTGAGTTCTCTGAAGAGTTTGACACCAGTAAATGATAAAATTCTGCTCCTGTTTCGAACTGTATTCAGTGATTAAGACCTCTAATTTAGACTTGAGAGGTTTAAAGAGATTTTTTTCCCTAATAGAGTTTCTAAGTTGAAGCTATTGAAAAAAGTACTTCCTATGTACGCTAGATTTATGTTGAAGCCTTTCAAATGACATCATATAATCTGAACCTGCAGGATATAAATCCAGATTTTTTTCTCAAACCACTTAATGCCCATTGTCTAAACGTTGCGTCTGCTCTGCCTGCTTTTAATTCTTGATCGTCTGAGCTGTGACAGAGTGACCGGTTCCTTCATAAACCTTTTAGCATTCTAACACACTTTAAACATCTTCTTAACTATTGGATTCCTAGTTTTCTTAAGTAAGTTTAGCTCACGAGTAAGAGAAACTATATAGAGGTAATGAGGGGTTCAGGAGCTTATTTTCCATTTCTGTCCACTGGGGGGCGTCCTTTGTACTGAAATGATACCTGAGGGACCTGAGCTGCTCTGCCCAGTAATACCACATTATATTTGGGCATTTCAGTCCTCCCTCACCATAAGACAAGTGGAGTAAGGTCAACCTTATCCTCGCTTTTTGGTTTTTCCACATAAAACTTAGTATCAGCGTTTTAACCTTCTTGAACCACTCAGTTGGGGGAGGTAAAGGAACATTTTGAACGATGGACAGCAATTTCAGAAGTATGTTCATTTTGTAAATGTTGATTCTGCCGATCAGAGACATGGGAAGAAGCATCCATCTGTTAACGTTACCAGTTATTTCTTTAGTTATAGACAGAGCCGGCCATTAGCATTAGCAAACTAGGCGCCTTTAGGGCTCCACGGACACTAGTGGGCCCCCAAGAGCAATTAACTAAATATATATAGATTACTTTATATTTTTTGCATGTTTGCCTGATGATTTCTACATGATCAAAGATATATTACTGTACAACAACACAATTTTAGTTCAACAGAGTGCTGCTGCTGCTGCTGCTGATGTAGACCCAGTGATTCTTCCTGCCTCTTCAAATGTCAAAGCTCTGCTGCGCCCCCTGCCGTGCAGTACCACTGTGCATCCAAAGCGGAGGTGGAGGCAAAACAATGTCACAAAAAAGGACATATCCTTCAGGTGCAGAGAAAAGAAAGAGCAAGAGAGTGGAAGAGGAGAAAAAATGCCCAGATAAAGGTAAGTGTTTCTGGGGAATAAATCCGTGTCTGAGCCCGAGCTGGTGAAACTGTTTGTGCACCTCCGTAGCGACGTCGTCGTAGAATCTCACCTTCTGGTTTTCGGACAATATTTCCTTCTTTACTCTTGCGGCTCTCGACACCATAGTCCTACTGCCGATAGTCGAGAAACGTCATCACCACTGTTCTCGGCGGTGCGTCGGCGTCCAACCCGGTGAGCTCTCGACGCCAAAGGGTTCCGGTTTAAAGTGGTATCCAGCGCCTCGGGCAGCTCGCGCTCCAAAGATGCGCACGCGTCAGGACCCTCGGCGCCCTCGGGCAGATCCACCGGACGGAGGTTGTTGAGTCGGGACCTCGTTTCTCGGTCAACCATTTTCTCCTCAAGCTGCTCGTTTCTTTTCCCCGGCCTCTCCACCTCCACCTTTAATCCACTCTGACTGTCCTCCACAGCAGACGGACGTCTCTCCAGGTCTTCTATCCGCTCCGTGCGTTCAGTCATTTTCTTTTGGGTTTCCACTATTGCTTGCATAACATTGTGGAATCTTCCAGAAAACTCAAGACTCCATCTTACGTATCCCCCCCCCCCCAATATTCCTTCCTTAAACAGATGCAGGGGGTCAGTCGGTGCCGAAGTTGCCCCAGTAGCTTCGCTGGTTTCTGCGTGAGTGTCGGCCGTCTCTTTAGTGGCGTCAGCTTCCCTGCTTAATGTTAGCAGTTGTCTCCGTCACCTGCGGTGGTCCAAAGTCCATTAATATGGACGGTGTGGAAGACTTTTCCATGCCTTTACTGGCAGGCATCTTTGCAGGTCCGCGTTCACCGTTCGGAGCGTAATAGAACCTCGAATTAAAGGATTTATCAGGAGTCTGTCGAAGAGCAGGAATGAACGTGACCTTTCAACCCTTATGAAATACTTTTACTAAATCCAATTATGTTAAAGGATTAGAATTTGAATTTTTTTGCATAGTTACTAGACGCTGATTGATTGAGAGCAGGAAGGTTATCAAGTGACCACGATTACGAGGTTTTATTCAGATAAATGAATATTGAGTAGGATAAAGTTTTAGCTCCGCCCCTTCACATCAGTCCCGATTTTTCTTGTGGCCCGTTAGTCAAGGTGAATTATTATTAATGTCCTGGCCGATTAATCAGGAACCTGGCTGATGAATGTAAATTCTCTGCTGGATCATGTGGCTGTTGTTTGAAAGGTTCTGCAGGTGGAGGATGAACTGTGTATTAAAGTCTCAGTGTGGCGTTACCGGCCATGGTGGAGATCCCCAGAGTGACGCCGATGGAGAGTTCGATCTGCGTTCCCTGCAGGAGACACAACAAAATCCATCTTAACACACTAAACAATCCAAACCTCTGGACTAATTAATCTTAAATGAGCCTGAACCCTCCCCCCCCTTACCGCTGCGATCATGATGGCGTTATCCAGGAATCCAAATCCAACAAACGGGAGGGCGTTGTGGAACAAAACTGTAAAGCAACAAATAAACAACACAACAAACACATGAGCGGAGGTTTCCTTTTAGACTTGTTTGACTGTGTGGTCACGCAGTGGTGCAGTGGTTAGTCTCGCTTTGTCGCCTCACAGAGAGGAGGAAACCGGTTCTGACTGAGAACCGGTTCCGATTGATCAATTCGATCAGAATCGTACACTTTAAATGTGTTCGATTCTTCTTAACGATTCATTTCCCAGCACGAAGAATGGTGTTCGTTCTGCCATGACATATATGATGTCCAATCTCTGTGTCGGTCACTTTATTTGGCCAAAATTCAGGATGGCTCAAATTGAGTATCTGATCGACCTCCGAACCCCCCCCCCCCCCCCCCGCAGGTGTGTGTGTGTGTGTAGTTTAATCTCTTACCGTATCTGATCTGGGCTGCAGTTAGCGACGGGGGCGCCACCGTGTCTGAGAAGGAAACACATCACACGCTTAGTTTCCATTGCATAAGACATTACCACTTTCAGACAAAGTGGCCGTAACATCTCTGGGGCCGTTATCGTTGGACCATTTGTCAAAGCCTGGGGAGGGTCGTCTGTCTGTGTTTCTGTCTGTGCTTCTGTCTGTGCTTCGATCTGTGTCCAAAGTGAGAGTTGTCAAAGTGTAAAAGAATTTCAATGTGAACCTGAATCTGCAAAAGTCGTCTCATGATCCGTCTGTAATTAGATTTTCAAATGTGTAAAAAAAATCTGCTCATCTGTATTAAAACATGTACATGAAGTAAGATTTGTCACTACGTTTTTAGCTTCACGTGCTGCAAATTCGGATAAATCACCAGTTACTTCACATTGGCTGTTTTTTTTAAATGTGAATTTTGCTAAACTTCTGCCGGACTCGTATCTTTAAAGGAGACATATCATGCTTTTAAATCCTTCCTTTTTACATATAAATCATACAGTTGTGGTCTATACAACGCGGAACTGCAATGCTTGGGTCTGAATTCCTCATTATTATAGCTCCACAGGCCCCTTTTCTACCCCTTTTCTGATGTGCTTCTGAGAGCAACTCGTTTTGGGGGGTCTCTTCAAATGCAAATGAGACACTTCATACCCCGCCTCCTCTCCAGGTTGCAGAGGTGACACTCGGTTCAACGTCACCCTGTTCGGCCATCTTTGTAGTTTGATAGAACAGATACAATTATCTAGCGGCGCAGAAACTTTATATTCACACATTATTTACAAAATGTCAACAACGGAAGATTTGTCCATCCAGCCATACATGTTGGAGCCAGAGTCGGACCCGGCGGAGCGAGATGAAATTGACGATGATGCACCTACAGAACAACGTCTTCATATGGATGTAACGCAATGGTGTGTTACTATATTTACACTAACTTCTCCATCCATGCCCACTACTACAATACTGCCTGTATTACAACGACTATTTAACACAGAAGTTACATTCTAATCTAAAACGAGCACACAGCGCTAACATATGAAGACGGTGCAACTGCTAATGCTAACAAAACAATGACAGGGACGTCTTATCATCACACTTTTTAGCGTTATATACAGCTTACCGAAGTGCTCTGTTCGTCGTCTCCATAGATAGAAGGAACTGACCGCTCAATCAGACCAAGTCTTTCGGCAAATCCTTCTTTATACTGGCGGAGGTTGCTGAAGCAGTCGTCCTTAAAGTGATTCGCGCACACAAAAATGACCTTACCCACAGATGTGGGTACATTTCTGTGAAAAATAAAACTCAACCAGGCACTTCGAAAAGGTTCTGATGCTGGGAGACGGTGTAACGAAGCTTGTGGGTTACTACATCCAACAACCGAACATTTCGACTTATCCTCTCGTAACTTCGGTTGGACTACAAAATCGCAGCGAGAAACCAAAATGGCGGATTGCTCGAAATGTCGATGTCCTAATTTGGCAGTTCCGCTGAGAATACTGTGACGTCATTGTTCAAAAAACGTAATAGAGAATAGAAAAATCGAAACCGATCGCAAAATATGACCAAAACAGAATATAAAGATATCAACGGAGCACCTGAAGAGACTACTTTGAACTTTTCTGTACTTCTAAACACTCTAAATATACAACAAAATGCATTTAAGGGCTAAAAAAAGTGGATTTAGCATGATATGTCCCCTTTAAAGCTTTAGAGCTTCTGTGTGGGTGGAGGCTCACAGGCTCCTTCATTCTGCCCAAACACGTGAAGAAGAAACCAGAACCATAAATTCAAGTTTCAATAAATTCAAATTTAAGTACCTGCCTCACCTGTCCAGGTGCCCTCCTCCTCTCCACCTTGTGGGCGTGGTTAAGTACGTGTCTAGCGGTACGTCTGAATTGTTCCTCCTAACTCCTTAACTATCGACTTTTCTTTAACCCTGGAACTGTTCTGTGTGGCGGCCATGATAAGGACTGTCTGAATTCTCAGTAAACAAAGGAAAGGAGGCTTGTTGCTTCTTTTAGAACCTCCTTTAGCCGAGGAACCACTGATGATTCCTCGAGAACCTCCTTTAGCTTAGGAACCACTGATGCTTCTTTTCGCAAAGGAGACCAGCTCATGTTCCCCCACAATTCCTTGCGGCGACAACATTTAAAGGGCCCCGCTCATCCAAGCATTCAGGGAAACTCAGGATGTCGGAAAAAGGAGCAGATCATGTAAGTTACTAAAGCAATAATCTGCCTAGAACAAATTTAAACTAGTGATGTCCCGATCCAATCGGTAGATATCGGATCGGGGCCAATATTGGTGATTTGTGAGTGATCGGGGATCGGCAAATCCAGCCAATCACCCCGCCGATCTAAAAAAAAAAAAAAAGCGCGGGCCGCAACGTCCCCTAATAACCAGAACAATCAGGGACTAGAAGCTCCGGTCGAGCTGCAGAAGCTAGAAGCAGGCGGAGCGGGGCCATAGACCTATAAAACTAGAGTTATATAGAGTGGTTTATGTGTTTATGTGCAGGAGTCTACTTCTACATTTCTATGTGGTCTGTCTTCTTCTGCTTTTTATTGTGTTTGGTGAGTCACAGCGCCCCTAAAGGCCTGGCATGTGTACTACATGCCCTGAAGCCTCGTGTTGAGCCGTGTTCATAGTGAGGTGTGGACGGAGGTTTGTTGGGAGAAGAACGGAGGACAAAGATAGTTTTTTCGTGGTGTGGATGTTCCCTCAGTTTACAACAACAACTAAAGAGAAAGAGAAAAATTCTGATTCAATAAGTGAGTTTTACTATAATTTCTAGGTAAACAAAGCTTCTGCCAATAGTGCTTTTAGCTTCAGACATCTTAGTTGCTCCAAAAATAGACTATTGAGTATCTTTGCAATAGTAATGTGAGTATCGGATCAGGAAAGTATCGGTATCGGCCGATACTCAATTCTGAAAAATCGGATCGGTATCGGAGGCAAAAAAGTGTGATCGGGACATCCCTACTTTAAATCATATAAAACCCAAATGTGCTTTTTGTAGTCCATTTTCAGAAACTTTACTTCTTTTCCCACCACGGTGGACGTCACTAACTTGCGCCGCCGTTATTATGACCTCACTAAGTGAAAGTGCTGTCTGACTGCCACACTAACGTGATCGCCTTTCATTAACTCCTTTAGGGAGCCTCCTGACACCTTTCCCTAACCCCGTGACGTCATCCAGGGAGTTAAGGTAAAGTCGATAGTGAAGGATCGAGGAGGGACTTTTCAGACGTACTGTTCATGCCCTCCTCCTCTCCACTTTGTGGGCGTGGTTTAGTACCTGCCTCACCTGTCCAGGTGCCCTCCTCCTCTCCACCTTGTGGGCGTGGTTTAGTACCTGCTTCACCTGTCCAGGCGCCCTCCTCCTCTCCACCCCCCACCCGGGTCACCCCGCCGTCTCTTACCTTGAGCGATGGCGATGGACTCGAAGCTCTGCAGCTCGTGCAGTAAACACGTCCTCTCCGCGGGGTGCAGCCGGTAGATGAACTCTTTGGCTCTCTTCCGGGAGTGGAGCGACTCCCGCGGCTCGTTCCTGCCGTGCGTCCCCATCCAGCGGCCCGAGGGCGCGGGCGCCGGGAACACGTGAGCGGCGGGTGTGAGCGCTCTGTGGAGGCCGATCCTCAGCATGCCGCGGCCGGTGACCTGCTCCAGTCGAGTAAAGTCAAGCAGCGGGGTTTGTTCGCCTCCGCAGAAGTTGACGAGCAGTTTGTCCTCCGTGAGAACCAGATGTTCCTCTTTCACACAGTTCCTCTCAAACTGGGCTTCAAAGTGAAGCACATGTCCTGATCCTCGTGCGGCCGCCGCGCAGACGGACTCATCGCCCCCGAAAGATCCTCTGGCTGCCGGCAAACTCTCCAACTTAGAGCCGGAGTGGCTCGACAAGAGGCGGAGACTCCCGACAAGAGCCGCAATAAAACACGCTGCTTCCTGCAAGGCACTTCACAATAAAACACGCTGCTTCCTGCAAGGCACTTCACAATAAAACACGATACTTCCAGCACTGACTGCCACAACAACACATTCTGCTTCCTGCACTGACTGCCACAATAAAACACGCTGCTTCCTGCATGGCACTTCACAATAAAACACGCTGCTTCCTGCAAGGCACTTCACAATAAAACACGATGCTTTCAGCACTGACTGCCACAATAAAACACCCTGCTCCCTGCACTGACTGTCACAATAAAACACCCTGCTCCGACTGTCACAATAAAACGTGATGCTTCCTGCACTGTCACAATAAAACACGCTGCTTCCTGCACTGACTTGCTAAAAACTGTCAAACAATTGGATTCACTTCACTACATTGATCCTGGAGGGGAACTGAATGTGTTTGTGAAATAAAATGCACTTCAATCTTTGCGGTCAGGTCGGTCCATCCTTCTCCGTTACTGAATATCTCTGGGTTATTTCAGGTTAATGCCACACGAGACAAACACAATATCAAACATGATTTTATTTACATAAATCTCTTTTTAAAACAAAAGGCAAAACAGACAGCTTTCACCTTTTAAAAAGCTTTCAAACAATCTAATCATCACAAGTCCTTCATGGCGACACGCTGTCTAATCCAATCATTCATTCTGGAGAGCTGAAGGGATGATTATTACAACAGTAATGACGCGTTCACACGTTCAGGCTGTGGAGGTCCAAACAGCGTAATACTCGGAGGTTTCCTCGCTCCAACACATTTCTGCAGTAGTTTTCATTTTAGATCAGCAGGAACTTTCAAGTTTTCGGGGGGGTTGACCCACGTGCGTGCGTGTGTGTCTCAATCTCGCTTTGCATGTGGCGTCCTGGTTTACGCGTGTGTTCGTCAGGATCAGTGTATGCATGTGGTGGTTTTTTGCTGTGAGCGGAGTGGGCAGCCGCCCAGGGCACAATCTGTACGGGGGGGGGGGGGGGGCACGCCGCGCACGAAAACAAAATACAATTACGCCGCCTCAGATACGATCTTGTGCCGGCGCCATACCCCCCGCCGTGTGCACATGAAGATGGTTGTGGGAGGGGCACTTTGCACCGGGGTTGATGCAGAAGATTTTTCACAGGAACCTGAGATGCAATTGGTTGAACGATCTGTGCTTTTCTTGAAGGACAAAGAGGGAAAAGAAATGATCACTGTACACTAAACAAAATGTGGAAGAAAAAAAAAGAAAAAAAAAATCACCCGTCTGTTTTCATACTGGATCTGTTTACTGCACCGTGTCATCCAATACATTATCATATTTTAACCTACCAATACTGTAATCTGTGTCTGAAACCGTCCAGCCAAACACTGATTCCTGTCCAAGACGTGTGGAAAGTAGCCTGACCGGAGAAAAACAAGTCTGAAGGGAAACCATACGCATGTGTTCCATAATATGTACAATAACGTACACAAATGCTGAGCCAGGTCGCACAGGAGACCAGTAGTAATGAGAGAGGTATTTCAGTGATTACAGTAGCAAGTCACTTGTTTTTCTGTTTTTTTTCTTTTTTTTTTTCACTTTTGATAAAAACTTGCCGAGTCAGCCAAACAAAGCTGAGCTGGGATCGGTCCGCCGGACAGAAAGCACGTCTGAATGCAGCAGCAGAAGAAGAAAACAACCCAAAGTAAAACGAAGAAGATACAAGGAGGCGATTCTAAGCAGCTTTCTGGGCTCAAAGCAAAAAACAATGACACTTGGTTTTACCGAGATTCATGTGAAGATATCTCAACTCTGGAAATTAATGTCCACAATTTCATCGAGCGAGTCGAAGCACCTAAACAGAATTTAAAGAAATTTGATGTAGATAGGTCTCACAATGTTGATTTTAAAATTATAATTTGTGAATTAAACTCCAGCGTCAGGATTCTGGTATTTAAATGTTGAAATACAGTTGAAATATTGAGACTAATGTCAAACGATTTGTGTAGAAATGTCCATAAAAAGTATAAATGCTGAATTTGAAGTGTAAATTTGATCAAGAATGAGATGAAAAAGTTTCAATTTCAGTGGAAATAATGGAAATGTCCATAGAAATAAGTGAAGTGCAAACTCAATGTATTTGGAACTTAAAAGATTAAAGCTGAAAAATCATCAAAAATGCAATTATTGTTAATCAAGTGCTAAAAGTCACCTTTCTTTAAATGAAAAACCAAAAGACAAGTGAAGATTTTAGGAAAAATAAAACAAAACGGCTAAATTAAAACTCAAAATGTAGATATTGAGGTGATAGAAGTGAGTTGAAAATGATTAAAAAGTCAAACTTCAGACAAAAACAATAAAATGGAAGAAAAAAGTAGAAATATTGGGAAAATTGTAAAGGCTAACCAATTAAGTCAAAAAGTTGAATTATATAGTGCAAAGTGCTTTAAAGGAAGTTTGGATAGACTGAAGAAGAGTTAGCATGTTGAGTAAAATCTTGTGTTTTTCTCGGTACTTCTTTGGTTTTTGTCACAAAAAAGTAAATATAAATCTTATAAATCAGACTCCTTGTATTTTGATTTTACTCAGCGAGTCCTGTCCATGTCTTTACATTTCAAACTTTCCCTGCTGGGAAACAATGAAACCAGATTAAAATGCACTTCTGTGCTCTGAACTACCCCCCCCCCCCCCCCCCGTCACCCCCCCCCCCCCCCCCCCCCCTACGGTTGCTCCGCTCTGATTGGACAGTGAAGCCAAACTCTCTGGGCCGATTCTGCAGACTGATCACAGCTCGAACTCATGAACCACTCCAGCATCAAACACAACCGAGGACAGACACTGTCTAAGACATCGTCTCAGCACAGCACGCACACACACATACACACACACACACACACATGCACACACACACACAGCAGCAGTTATTCCTCCACGAGCCCTTTGAGAGTAAAAATCAAAAGAAAGCAGACAAAGAGAGAAACATCCCTGACGATTGTTTTTCAGAAACAAATGAAGATGAAGTTGTTGCTTTGTGTCTTTAACTTATATATAATAAATCTGTTGTATGTGCTCGTGCCGTCAGTCGTCCGTGGAGTCTGTGTCGTCATTTATATAGTCTTCTTCTATTGGCGTGCTGCCGTTCTGAGTCCCCCACTCGTCTTCGTCGTACTCTATGCTGTCATTGTCCTCCAGCAGCTCGTTGTCCGGCTCCGCCTCCCCGGCGCCCTGAGCGCCACCCGGCAGCTCAGCGTCCCGCTGCCCGTGCCGGTAGTCCCCCGGTGGCGGCGGGTCGTCGCCGTCGGCAGCCTCTGGCGGCGCGGCGTAGCCCCCGTTGTTGTTGGAGAAGGCGGTGCGGTCGCGGCTCTCGTCCTCCACATACACCCGCTGGTGGCACATGGGACACGTGTCCTGGATGTACAGCCACTTTCTCAGGCACAGGGCGTGGAAGTAGTGGTGGCACGGCGTGATGCGGGCCGAGCTGGCAAACTCCTGGTAGCAGATGGCGCACACGTCCTCGATGTCCCTCAGCTGCTCGTCGCGCACCTCGGGAAGTGAGTTCATCTTCTTGACGGCCGTGCGGCGGTTGATGAAGGTCTTCCAGCCGTTCTTGGCCTGCAGGTAGATGTTGAAGTAGGCATGCAGGCACATCATGCAGGCGCGGATCTTGCTGCCCGACTCGAACATCATGGTGTAGGCGCCATTTCCGAACATGATGACGCCGAACAGGAACTCAATGATGTTGCCCGTGGAGCGCACGTAGTAGACGTAGTCGTCCAGCTTCTCCCACAGGACGTTAGAGAATCCGTCCGCCATGAAGAGGCCGTAGACCGTCAGAGAGACCACCACCTGGAGGAACAGGCAGTAACAGACAGTAATATAAGAATGAGGAAGGCAACAGGGTCCAGCATTTAGGATTTCTACTTTGTTCTATGGAAATTATTATATAATGTTCAGTGTTTAAATAACCCCATCAGGAGAAAGGAGATCCTAAACCAATTGAAACTAATGAAATGTTCATTTGCATTTATAGAGGAAACTCACTGAGAAGAAGATTAACATAGAAAATTAAAGCGAGATAAATTATGTGTTTTATGCATCATATGGGGGGAAAGGGAGCAGCAATATTGGTAAGAAAAGGTAAAACATTGAAGGTTGAAGAAGTGATACAAGGCAATGAGGGAAAATACGTAATGGCTAGAGGCAATATTGGCGATACGGATATTTCCATCATGAACATATATGGACCAAATGAAGAGAGCGACTCATTTTTCAAAATAATTGGGGGAAAAAAAGCAAAGGGGATGATCGTGTTGGGAGGCGACTTCAATACTTTACAAAATGACAAACTAGACAGGTTTCCCTTCAGAATGAGGACCCAGAGCAAAAAGGTCTAAAACCCTAAACAATGTATTAAAGGAACTAGGAGTTATAAATCTGTGGAACACGCAATATCCCAAAGAAAAACAATACTTTTATTATTCCAGCCCAGATTATACACTGCTCAAAAAAAATATAGGGAACACTACAATAACACATCCTAGATCTCAATTCATGAAATATTGCAGTTGAAATTCTTTATCCAATATATAGTGGAGTGCGTTGAGAACAAAATAAAAGGAAAAGGTTATGAAGCCATAACCATAAGCTTTGGACTCCAGCGAACCAACAGTGACAGACGTTATCCACAAACAGCAAAAACATGGAACAGTGGTGAACTTTCCCAGGAGTGGCTGGCCGACCACAATTACCTCCAGAGCGCAGCGACGACTCATCCAAGAGGTGATAAAAGACCCACAGCAACATCTAAAGAACTGCAGGCATCACTTGCCTCAGTTAAGGTCAGAGTTCATGACTCCATCATGAGAAAGAAACGGGGCAAACAAGGCCTGCATGGCAGAGTTCCCAGACCCAAACCACTGCTAAGCATAAAGAACATTAAGGCTCGTCTCATTTTAGCCAGAAAACATCTTGATGATCCCAAAGACTTTTGGTAAAATATTCTGTGGACTGACAAGACAAAACTGGAAGGTTTGTGTCCCAGTACATCTGGTATAAAAGTAACAGAGCATTACTGTTGGTGTAACAGTAAAATGTGGTGGCAGTGTGACGGTCTGGGGCTGTTCTGCTGCTTCAGGACCTGGAAGACTTGCCTTGATAAATGGAAGCATGAATTCTGCCGTCTACCAAAACATCCTGAAGGAGAACGTCCGGCCATCGGTTCCTGACCTCAAGCTGAAGAGAACTTGGGTTCTACAGCAGGACAATGATCCAAAACACAGCAGCAAGTTCACCTCTGAATGGCTGAAGAAAAACTAAATAAAGACTTTGGAGTGGAAAGTCACAGTCCTGACCTCCGTCCTATTGAGATGCTGTGGCTGGACCTTAAAAAAGTGGTTCATGCTCCAAAACCCTCTAATGTGGCTGGATTACAACAATTCTGCTAACATGAGTGGGCTAGAATTCCTCCACAGCGTTGGAAAACACTCATTGCAAGTTATCGCAAAGTCTTTATTGCAGTATTTGCTGCTCGGTGGCTCAACCAGTTATTAGGTTTAGGAGGCAAACACTTTTCCACACAAGGCCATGGAGCTTTGGGTTTTTTTCTTCCTCGTTAATAAAACCCTTCATTTAAAAACTGCATTTTGTGTTTACTTGTGTTATCTTGAACTATTGTTTACAATAGTTTAATGATCTGAAACATCACCACCGTATGCTAATTGGATAAAATACATTAAAAAAAAAAAGATTTATGAACGATAAAACTTGAAAAAGAACTGCAAGTCATACCACTACGGGTCCGCCATGTTGGTCTGCAGGCACATGAAGGAACTATTTACATTGGGATGGGGGAGGGGGTGCGCATGCGCATTAAGAGCGCTCCATCGCCCCCGGTAGTCTCTGCAAGAGGGACTCGCCACCGTGAAAGAATCTTTCCATCTTGGGGGCCACGTATAAAAACTTGGCGGATGCAGTGGATTCACTCACGGTTGTAAACGGACCCTCCCAAAGTGAAGCAAGTTTTGTGGATACGCTCATGCTTGTTGTCATGCAAACGGGGGATAAAGTCCCTCAGTATCACTCAGAAGGCGTTCACGGCTCTCACCTTGAGACACAGCTCCACGCAGAAGGCGGTGACGGCGAAGAGCCAGGTGTTGAGGGCGTAATGGTGCCACAGGGCGTAGCTGAGCACCACGGGGAGCACGAAGAGCGCCATGGACACCAGCAGGACGGGGAAGTGGCGGCGGAAAGAGGAGACATGCGAGGCGCTGAGGGACATGAGGACGGGGTCGGTCATGCCGTGGATGAAGTGCAGGATGGCCGTGAGGAGAAGGCACATGTTCCGACTCAGACGAACCTTTGGATCAGACAGGGAGTTTGTGAGAGTCCTGAGGGAGAGAGCTGCATCATGAGCGTCCTGCTGGTGGTCGCTGCTTCCTGTTGACGGCTGATGTGTTACTAACAAGTCAGCCACCGCTTATGCTTGGGAATATAAATCGGCATGCCGCCACCACATTTAAATCTCAGACTAAACTTCCAGTGAAACGACAAATCTTCAAGGACTCTGACCCAGAACCACGGCCAAAGGACGGTCAGACAGTCGCAGTGATGACATGAGTCCCACGACATGGGCTCGTGTTGTTCTTGTGAATGAAATATGCATATTGCTAATTCTGATCAGAATGAAATGGAGGAAGTACAACTTTCATTGAGGCCATATTGTTTACAGAATCACAAACTTTTGATGAACAGGACTGAAAGTTTAAAAGTGTGAATGAGAGAATGTGGAGCGCTGAATCCTGCAGAGACCAACCAGGCGTTCCTCGGGGTCCAGGCTGCTGAGGCCGGTCTGCAGAGCCAGGATGAAGAACAGGACGGGAGCCACAAAGCCTAAACGCTTGTCCTCCTCCTCCGTCGAACCTGAAAGGTCCAAACAAAACGTCTGACTTCATATTGTCCCGACAGCTCAACGACCAGGTGACTTTGTTAAAACAACAATCATTTGTTTATTCTCACACTTTAATATCAACCCACCATTATATGGAGTGAAATGTTTCAGTGCTTGTAAAGCCACAGCTCCTGCTTTTCAATGTTTGTAAAGTGGGCGTGTCCAGTGTTTGGCTTCACCCTACCTAGAAAATAGGCAATCTGGTTGCTTCTGTGCCCCATCTGACTGACACCCCCCCCCCCCATCCAACCTACCTATGAAAGCCAGGATGCAGAGGCCCAGGTAGTGAGCCACCGAGGAGATGACGGCGCTCATGCCGAGCACAGTGAGCGTGGAGTCACAGCCGGAGATGATCAGGTTGCTGGTCAAATCCCAGAACACGTCCCAGCTCAGCAGGTAGCCCTGAACACAGCATAGTTACTCATTACAACCAGCCATTGGGGTTTATTTAAAGAAGCTGAAACATGTGGCGCGTCATCCAGCTGCTGTTGAACAGGGTGCACACACCTGAAACGGGCAATGTTGTACTTTAACAATGAAGCTCAAATTAATGGTTATTCTCAAAATGTCACTTTATTCCCAACAATCAAGACTATATTCTTGACATTTTGCTTTCGTCCTTAACATTGTGACACACATCATACACTGCACCTAAAATGGAAAAAGGTACTTCTTTGTCCTTCATTTAGCTTCAACACACTGCTGAATCGTTTTTTTACCCCCACACAGACGGTAATCGAATGCTTTTAAATGAAACTATCTGAACCGAAATGATTTATTGTAGGGATGCACCGATACCGATACCAGTATTGGGTTCGATACCAGGCATGAGTACTTGTACTCATAAAATCTGCCACCAATACAACACACCACACGATACCACTTTACGGCAGCGCGCGGTTTATGGCACTTCACTGCAAAGCGCGGCGGCCAGTTGAGCCCCCCCACCCCTAACAATGAATGTAGAGGACCCCTGCAGTTTCTGACAAAGTTTTATTGAAAGCACTTTTGTTAAATGTCACTTCTCAGTTCATGACAAAGCGTTAACCCTTCCTGCGCCGGTCTCCAGACGCTGGTCGGAAGACACAAGGGAGACCAACTTCTACTGCGGCGGTTAACTCCCTGGCCTCTCAGCCGGTGGAAAGCAGGATATGGAACTCAGTTTCTGAGATGAACACTTGTATTTATTTGCCACTTCGTTTTATGTACAGCTTCGTGCTCGAGCCGCTCAGCGTATGCCCGCTCCCTCACTCATGCACAGTGGTCAAGCGAGCAGTGCGTCTCTTAAAGGCGCCACAGCGATAACAAAAGTTTTCTCTAAGTTTTAACAGTAAATGTGGCAGTGCCATAAAATAACTAATTTTGAATGTCAGTACATCAGAATGCAGGAATGTTGTTCAAATTACATCTGTGGAAAAAAAAATGAATGCGCGTATTTGCCGAAGTACTCGGTATCGGTGAGTACTCAAATGCAAGTACTCATACACAACTCCTTTTGGAAAAAAGTGGTATCGGTGTGTCCCTAATGTATTGTACTAGTCCAGGAGCAGGAGAGTGAGCGTTGCCTTCATCATCCCCGTGAACATGTTTAAATATCTGGGGCCTCATTTATAAAGGTTACTGAAGCACAAAACAGGTCCTGAAAGATGCGTACGCCACTTCCCACGCAAAGTTTGTGATTTAAAAAAATAAACTTTGCAGGAGAATGTGCGTAGCGGTACGCAAACTTTGAACCTGGCGCACATTTTGGAGACGGGAACCTGCAGCGCTGATGGTGAGGTGGAGAATTGAAGCCAGATTAATCTCAAATGTTTAATATCTTCAAATATCAGACTTTAGATCCACATAATCATAAACAGCCGAGCTGCAGTGGGATAGATGTTTCTTTAGTGGAACGTTACTACTGAATCAGCAGCTCCATGTTCATATGTCAAACCTCCATCTTCAAGTGATCCAGAGTGCTGGATAGAACTGATTATCAATTATGACAAAGTGAGTAACAATCAGTCTAATTTCAGAGTAAAACACATAAATAGTGCAGTGACAGCCGGGAGTAAAGCTGCAGTGTGGAGGCGTTGGTGTGCATAAACTGATTCCCGTCCACGGGAGCAGACACTGACTGGCTGTCGATGGGGACGTCTGTTCCTGTCCAGCTGCTTTTATTAGGATTTACAGTTATAACATACAAATATACTAAACTGTATGTACACGGTAACAACTTAAGTGAGTCTCTGGGAAAGTCTCATGCAAAAAATGGCACACCTGAGAGCAGCATGAGACCCCGTGAGGAGGGGAGGGAGAGATGAGGGGAGAGACAGAGGTTGTTTTGATTATTTATTTTGGATATTTACAATGTCTTTTTTCATAATACAATTCCAATTTTAAATATTCTTAAGAAATAAAAGTTTATTTTTAAAAGGGTATTCTTGCATTATTATACTATTATTAATATATCAGTGAAAAAATGGTATAAAAACGGCAATATTATCGTTTATCGCAATAATTTCTGGGACAATTTATCATTCAGCAAGATTTGTTATCGTGACAGGTGCATTTGTATGACAGTAAGAAAGACAGCACAATGTCATAATGGAGATCACTACAACATAGTTAAGTATGTAAGAAAAACATCCTGTAGTTCATCTGAGTAGGAAATTTATTTATTCATACTTTTTCAATAGATAATTAGCCTTAATACAAGAGTGCTAACATATATTAATTATTTATGAGAAAGGGTGGGATTTAATAAGTTATACTTATTCACACTCCTTTTGGACAAGCAAAATTATTATATTTTAATACTGATACAGTAAAACCTCTGATGTAGGGAAATTCAAGGGCGAGTGTCCCCTGAAGACATGAGTCCTCTCTTCGGAGGGACGGGTCACAAGGACAAATTGTAGGACCGGTTGATATTGAACGAACCAAACACCAAATATGTTCCGTTTACTTAAAAGCACATAACTGATCCAATACAAGATGTATACAATATAAATACATACATATGTATAAAAGATGTATACAAGATAATTATTAAATCAGATTTAATGTACTTCAGGGACCACATACAGTCCAGTTTCATCCTGAGTGGACCAGACTGGTAAATTATCACTATAATAACCTTTAAATTTACACTTCAAAGTTTTTCTTTGTTGTGGTCACAGTGGATGTAATGGAATTGTCTATATATTTAGAAGATCAAACAGTTAGTACTGAGAATGATTACAATCTCAGCATAAAGTCAAGTTTAATGAAACATTCTGGTGCAAAATACAATGAAATGTCAAAATAAAACTTGTATAAATCCTTTATAACCTCCTTGCTTGGTGGGACCAGACTGGAGCCTCTTGGTGGGTTTTGGCCCCCGGGCCTTATGTTCTCTGCTGGAAAGGGAAAGTGTAACTTTTGTGTGCAAAGAGTACGTGTGACGTCAAAATCATCATCCACCCTGTGTGCTAGGCTCCACTCCGAACCTCTGCGGTCGATCGCGCGATCTGTACGCCGACTGCTCATGCTCAAGAGCTACTGGACGCTTGTGTGAGGAGGTCCTCTGTCTCCCCGTCTGAACAATCACAATTTAAATAAAATAAAGAGCCAGAGGCTCAGAACTCCTGAAGTAAAACATGAACTACTTGGGGAAAGGTGGAGAACGGCGGGCAGCAGAAGTGGAGATAGTTATCGGATCGTTAGGTTACGTTATGGAACGTTAAGGATCGTTACGTTATGGAACGTTACGTTATGGAACGTTAAGTTATGGAACGCGCATGGAAGTGAATCCAGAGTGGAGTATGGATGCATTCGTGTAGCACCCGCTGCCTGAATATTCTAATAATCAGGTCCAGCCAAAGTATTTTGGCCGTTTCAGTGTCGTTCAGCTTGAAATTTGCCATGAAAACCTGTCCGTTGTCCTCGTCAGGCAGGTTGTCAGAGGTTCTACTGTACTTAGTTTGATTGGTTAAATATCTTTGGTTTATTGGTGTGCACTGTTGATTTTGATATTTCTATTTGAGCATGATATGAATATAAAAATAGATAAATAATATTTAGCAGAATTGCCTTAGTTTATAGCAGTTATTTACATTTTTCCCATTTGAAATAAGTCTTAAGTATTATTTGAATTATTTCATATTTTGTTGTCATTTTTATTTTACTTTTCATGTTTCACTGTTCATGTGAAAGTTACCTCAAAATCTAGGCGCAGTTTAGGTTGTATGTTGTAAAAGTGCACTTCATTAGAGTGCTGTTATTTACTGTTTAGTATCTTTACTTTATTTGCACATGTTGGCAAAATTGCACAAATCATATAAATTAGAATATGTTCAGAAAGGTTCTTTGGCCTAAATTGCCTTTTATTTTTTTTCTGTTGGGGCTGTGTTTTACTTTGGGAAAGGGTTTGGTTGCACTTAAACTCAATGTAAAGAAAAGAATTAGGATAAAATCGTGATTGAGATTTTATTGCAAAAATGTAGTGATATATTTGTGCCATATTGACCCCCCCCCCCACCCCCCGAGCGTCACGTTTTGCCGCATTTCTACTGGACGTTAGAAGGAACTCAGCGTTTCCATAGCTGAAGCTAAATGAAAATGGACGTTAATGCAGAACTCACCTGTGAATCGGCGCTCCTGTCTGTGGTCCCTCCCGTGGCGTCGCCGCTCTCTCGCCTCACAGCTTGCACCACGTAAACCAGGATGAGCGCCTGGGCGGTGACCCGGGTCAGCCAAAACACCCGCAGCACGTCGGGGAACCTGATCCTCTTCCAGGTGTCCTCCAACAGCAGCTGGAGTCCGTAAATCCTGTACATGTGCCGAACCAGCAGGTAGACGTACCTGCAGGAGTAGTAGAACCACTTGAGCCTCAAGGTCAAGCAGACGGCCGTGTTGAGGGCCAGGGCCAGGCCCGAGAACACGGCCACCAGCTGCCTGACGTCGGCGGGCAGATCGATCATCAGCCCCCACAGAGGGATCATGATGTCCAGGACGACCAGCGCGGCGAACACCGACTGCAGGTTGAGCAGGAACACATAGCCAACGCCAAAGACCAGCTGGACGGCGGCCATGCCGAGCCACAGCGTCGGCCCGTTCCTGGGCAGCAGCCTGAAGCCCAGCGCCGCTTTGTAGTAGGTGCTGTAGAAGTCTATGTGGGAGGTGGCGTAGTAGTTTATGAGGACCGCCGCCATGCCGAGCAGGACGGCGAAGAAGAGCGTGTAGAACTTGAACAAGGCTTTCTGGGAGAGCAGCAGCACAGTGCTGGAGATGAGGACACCTGCAGGGCAGAGAACAGGCAGCCATGATGGAAATGAAAAAAAACAAACAACTGTCCTTGTGCTTATTTCCAGGTTATGGCGGTGAGCCTGTTGGACGTTTTCTCCTGCGTAGTGAATCGAACTCCTGAAGGTGACATACAGTTTCCTTGCCTACTCGTCCTTTGTTCTAACACCCCCCTATGTTTGATACGGTCACAGCTAAAAAGATTTTGCGAGAGAGTGGAAAGGAGCTCCATGTTTTAAAGTAAATCCTAAGTAACACGTGTTTAAAGGCCAATAAAGATACGGAATATATGAAAACAAACTCTATTTACCCTCTATTTAGGGCACAATGTTGAAAATGCTATAAGTCATGTTGCATTTTGGCTGTTTTTGGAGCATTTCCTCTTTTTAGACTATTGTTGATTAAATATGTTATTTAAGAACATTCCCATCCTGGACCTGTCGCCCGTCCATTGCAGAGATTCCTGTTTTTAGACAGAAGGAAAACCAATGCAGGCACCGGAAGAGCATGAAAACTCGAACTTGAACCCAAAAGCTTCTGGCTATGAGACAAGAGTGCACCACACACACCACACAGTACGTACTGTACAGTAAATTGGATTTCAATTTCAATTGATTCAAACATTAAACATACATACATTCGCTGTAGATACGCAACTGGAATTGTTTTTTGACCAAGCAGGTGACTTTTCTTTTGCCTCTGTGAGTTCAAAGTTTAAAAAATAAATAAACTAATAAAAATACTTGTAAGAAGAGGGAATGAGGGTTTCCCCCTGCAGCTCGAGCCCAGCCTTACTACATGATGTGGACAGGTTCTCGTTTCTTTTTAACTTTGAGCGCTCAGTTGTACACTTTGAAACTAAGCTTCAGGAAAAGATAATAGAATGACTCAGGATAATCCCTTCATTTGTTTTCAGCTTCATTTCAGTTGCTATTTTGCAGATAAAAAAAACTTTTTTCAACAGGCAGGATGGCACAGAGGTTGAAATGGGCCATTTCCTCATAAAAACCATTTATATCTTTCATTGAAACAAAACAACATGAACACATGGCTGCATGCGTAAAAACATTTCCTTGGACAATTGTTTGAATTTTTAAAAAAATGCTGGTTATCGCCTTAAGAGCACTAAACTTACAAAATTTTTTGATAAAATCTCACGCATAGACCCTGGCTTGTCTTAATATTACCTTCCTGTACACACATTCTAGTGTTTACTTTGAGTTAAGAAGCTTTAGTTAGTCTTGGAGTGACGTCAACAATCAGGTCAGTGACAATCAGTTCACTGAACTTGGATTTCTACCTCCCCGAATCCTTTATCGTCCCTTTGAGGCACATTTCGAAATACTAGTTTGACACCAAATAAATCTGACGATAAACTCAAGTGGCTTTTTGTTTTCGTACTGCAACTTAAAGAAGCCAGGCAAAGGAAAAGTGAGCTCCAACTGTTGGCTGGCTGGCACGCTCTAGAAGCACCTCCTCCAAAGCTAAAGCTCCTGGCTAACACCGGCCAGACTTTCCTTGTCCTGAGACGGTTAAAGGTCTGAAGATCAGAAGACCCGAGTTATATAACTGCCTATTGACTGTCCAGAGAGCAGCTTTACGTGGTTAGAGTAATAAACATGTTGTGAATTACAACATGCTGGTGTGGAGAAGGAAAGGATTGCGTGTAAACCTGCAAAATGATGCATGCAACACACGATCAACAGAATATTATCTAAACTAGATTAATTCACGCTGTGAATATTCATTTAATACAGGATTGTGCTGCAGGAGTGGTAACAATCTGCTATGCAAATGGTGACCTGTGATTTTGGAGTTTCTATTGGCAGAGCAGGGAGAACATGACGTTCACATCCTGTGTGCAGGGACCCAAACTTCTGATGCTGGAATAATGTTTGTCAGCCAAAACAAGGTAATTGTACCTGCCTCTTCTTCAGGTTGTCATTGATTGCAATTAAGAATTGGTTCTCGAGAAATCTGGCTAAATAATGGTTTGATATTAATAGGATTTAAACATTTTTAAGAGCACCCTAAACGAACCTTAAAATTAACAACACTTGATTTAAGGTAGATAGGTCGAAGTGAGTTCACGAGTATTCGACTAATTTAATTCTTCAACTGGTTAATTATGCTAATCTTTTTTCAATCAGTTGCTCATTCAGCAGCTCATGTCTTACTTTCAGTATATTCTATGTATAGTGTATTACTTTCCAGTATAAAATCCTGGATGTCAGTTACTCAGTACAGCTCGTTTCTTTGAATTCCACCTGGCTGTGAAGCACCATTCACTTCCCTGGCCTGCCTCGAGATGTGCTAATTAAAGTTAAGTCTTGATTCAGAGGCATCACACTTTAATCTTGTCATCTATCATTGCTGTTAAGAATGACAGAGCACTTGGTTGTGTCGAATCCCGGATTAATAACTGCGGTACTTTCATTCCTCAAATACAGAATTAGATGAGAGTAGCTGCCCTTTGAGCCGTTAGAAGAAACATTTAGAACAGGCAGAACGAGAGACCCGTCATGGTTCCCTTAACCACGTCAGTCACCATCTGGACTGGACACCAGAAATGTCACGACACCTGTGAACACCTGAGGTTGGCGGTGAGCTAAACGAGCGTCAACCCCGCCGGTTGAATCGTCTCGAGACGATCTGACAGGTGACGAAGCTCCACTGCTGACTAACGTCCCGGCTAACGCTGCTAGCTAGCTGACAGGCGTCTCAAAGTGAACTTAATAAACTCACCCAGGACTCGGACCAGCACCTTCCCCACCGCCCCGGCCCATCCTGAGCCCGGGTCGTAATAAGAGTTAAAGATGGCATCGATAATGAAGATACAGGGAACTCGCAGAGCCACGTCCAGCACCGCTAAGGCCTGCTGGCCCAAGCGGGTTTCAGAGGCCGCCATCCGGCTCCGGCTGCGGGCTTACAGTCCTGATTGGCCCCGGATATCCATGAAACCCAGAACCTCGACGAAGCCCCCGGCTCGGCCCCCTTCCCGGCTGTGGTTTCGTTTTGCTTGACGTTTATCTGGCAACTGGCGAACTGTTGCCGTCCGCCGCCATGTCTAACAAGCTAAACCTCCTGTTGCTGCAGCTTCTTCTGTCCAAGCCGGAGATAACGAGGTCGTTCACGCTCTCGCCAGCTGGCAAACCTCGAGTTCCTCCTCACATCTGCGCTGCCAGCGGTCGCGAAAAATGCCCAATAATCTCGGAAACGTCCATTTTCCCGACGATTCGGAGAGCCCACAGAAGTTCATCTGACGTAACTTCTAGTGTCAGTGGGCGTGGCTATGACGTCAAGACGTTTTAATTAGTTTTTATTTTTTTTTTGTTTACCTTCGCCAAACGAAATGCTGCGAGGTTATGTTTTCGGCTGTGTATTGATTTATTACCTTCGCCAATGAACTTGGCTGAGAAAGTTATGTTTTTACTGCGTGTATTTATTGGTTTGTGTGTGTGTATGTATGTATTTTACCAACTTTTCACAAAAACCCCTCATCCAAATTGCATGGAATTTTTACAAATTTGACCAATCGAGAGGATTTTGGGACACTAACGGCTAACCATTTCCGAATAAATCCCCAATAACTGCAAAACTGCGGAAAAAATAGTCCCATTTATCTGCTGTCATCTGATCATCACACTAATCTTCCTTTGAAATTTTCTAGCAATAATAGCACAAATCCATCTCTCAGAAAGCCTTGCAGCCTCTCCGTAACTTGGTAATTGAGCTGTACATGTATTTATTTAGTCATTTGTTTTTATGCATGTATTTTACCAACTTTTCACAAAAACCATCCACCCAAATTGCATGAAATCTTCAGGGTGACAAAGTGGATGAGAGAGACACCTCATGGAGGTTATCAAAGGAGATCATAGTCTGTTGCCATGGAGATGCTCCCTGCGCAGTGTGTCACACATGCTTTTAATTAAGTGAAAGGAGCAGAAATTCGCAATGTAATGCCAGAATGTTGAAAAACATGCATGTCTGTAATTCACATGGTTTAGTTAGAAAACACTAATATCTATTGTGGTCCGCATCATTTGATCTCAACGCGTCCATCACAGCAAATAGGACGGGCATGAAGGAGACATTGGTGAAAAAAATATAATGCGAGGAAACGAGGCTCATCTTTTGAACGAGTTGCTATGTCGTGGCTACCGATTAAATGATCTTATTCCCTTGCATTATTAACTTGAGGAAACGACTTATTATCTCTTTCTCACGCGTTATTATTTTCTTTCTATGGCCACTTCGGGGCTCAAAATCTGGCTGGCCGTGTCAGCCTGAGCTCAGCTCCTGGTCCTGCTATGGTGGTTCCTTCCTCTTCA
This sequence comes from Lipophrys pholis, assembly GCF_963383615.2. Taxonomy (NCBI): domain Eukaryota; kingdom Metazoa; phylum Chordata; class Actinopteri; order Blenniiformes; family Blenniidae; genus Lipophrys; species Lipophrys pholis. The sequence goes on from NC_137643.1 coordinate 23,713,898, forward strand.
GCAACCGATGGTGTCTCTACGGCTCCTTGCTCTGACCGCCTGGTGTCCATCGTCTCCGCAGCTCCCTCCCCGCCGGTTAAGCCCTTGACGGCCTCCCAGTCTGCTGAAGCGGTGTCCCTCCAGCTGCTTCCCGGTGCTACTCAGGATCGCCCCGTCGCGGTCCCACGTCAGCAGGCTTCATCCACAACGTCGACATCTGCTGCCGGTCAGCGGCTGCTTCGGGAGGCTGTGTGGAGGCATTCTGGGAGTCTCTGTTGCCCTGGTCGGACCCAGGATCACTGTCCCGGAGATAAGACCGCCACCGTCTTAGTGGCCGGACTGACCCGGAGCCCACGGAGCTCCACGCCGCCACACCGGGAATGCTTCACTGCCAAGGCAAGCGCCGGCCCCTGCTTCCACCCGCTCCGACTGTCCACGTCCACTCTTTCCATCCACCTCCTTAATCATAGGAGACTCTTACACTCGTGGAATCCGCTTTGCAAACACCACTACTCACTGTTTCCCTGGTGCCACTGTCCCGGTGATCCTGGATAAGCTCCCCGGACTGCTGCGCTCCCCATCACCCGGGACTTGATCCACTTTGGATCGAACGATACTGCTCGCCAACAGTCCGAAGTGACCAAAAAGGACTTTAAAAGCATTTTTAATCATTTTTAAATCCTGTGAGAAGTCTGTTTTTATCAGTGGTCCATTCTCAGCGCCGCGCCATGGCGCAGGGCGATTCAGCAGAATCCTCGGCCTCAACACCTGGCTTCAGTCCGCCTGCAGAGTCCATGACTTTGTTTTTATCGACAATTTTAATCTGTTTTGGAATCGTCCGTCTCTTTTTGGTAGAGATGGGGTCCACCTGGATCGGCTAGGCAACCGGATGCTAGCGGCTACCAGTCAGCATGCTGTCCAGACGGTTCCTCCGGCGTGACTTTTTACCATCCGGGCCCTGCCCCCAGCGCCCCACGCTCGTCACTGTCTTCCTTCCTCCTCACCTACCAGGTCTTCCTCGGGCGGTCCCTCTCCATCCCTTCACCTGAATCTTCACAGCCAGCGTTCTTCACTGACAAGAAGAAGATGTCTTCGTCCTGTCCTGGTTCCTGTGGTCGGCTTGGATGAAGGGCAGCCTGCGCATCGCCTCTCCCTTCCCTTCATTCGAGAGCGCGGGACGAACCTGCAAAACCTGCGGCCACTTGCTCGTGCTCCACCGTCGGCTAATGCGCCAGATCCAGTCCCAGTTCGGACGGCTCTGGTTAATGCTAATCTCTAGCCAACAAGACTTTTATTCTTAAAGATTTCTTTACCTCCCAAGGATTGGATTTTTTTATACATAACGGAGACATGGATGGCCGTCGGTGAGTCCAGTGCCTTTTGTGAACTTCTGCCTCATGACTGCACTTATTTTAATGCTCCGAGGACGTCAGGTCGTGGAGGAGGCATAGCGACTGTTTATAAGCAACATTTTAATTGTAAACAAATCACTTCAACTAAATCTTATTCCAGCTTTGAGATGAACTCCTTTGAGCAGGGTTCTGTCCTCCCGACGCTCTGCACTGTTATATACAGACCGCCTAAATATAACAAAGACTTTATTGGTGACTTTGCTGATTTTTTGGCAGAAATAATGCCTAAATATGACAGAGTTTTAATGGTTGGGGATTTTAATATCCATGTTTGTTACCCTATGAAGCCGCTGGCCAAAGACTTTTTACATCTAATTGACTCTTTTAATCTTGTACAGTCTGTGTCCGGCCCCACGCAAGAACACGGACATACACTTGATCTTGTTTTGTCACGTGGTTTTATTCCCTGTAACCTAAAAGTCTGTGATGCAGCGTTCTCTGACTACATGCCTGTTGTTTTTGATGTGCCTCTCCCCTGTCATAAGGCTAAACCTCGCGCTCCAGCACAGCGCTGCCGCGTTATTAACGCTTCCACTGCAGTGCAGTTTTCCACTGCCTTTGATACATGTAACAGCCCAATTAACCTTCTGACCTTTAATTCAGATGTAGAGGCACTGGCCTCCCACTTGGACTCATCCTGCCGATCTATTTTAGATGTTGTGGCGCCGCTAAAAACAAGGCTCTCTAAACATAAACCTGAGCCATGGATCGATGAAACCACTCGTGCTGCCAGACAAGTGTGCAGGAGAGCTGAGAGAAGTGGCAGAAGGATAAGTTACAGGTGTCCTTCCAGATGTTAAGGAACAGCTGGCGTTCTTATCAGAGAACTGTGAAAACTGCAAAAGCCAAATATTTGTCTGATATCATCATCTCCAACTGTCACAATCCTCGTGTTTTATTTAAAACCATAAACTCTGTTCTTAATGCTCCACAACCAGCCTGCCTGGAGAACTCCTCAGAGGTGTGAGAGAGCTTCCAGAGCTACTTCACTATAAGGTTGTAGACATTAAGGCCCTCATTAGCAGTCCTGCTTATAACCCCCCTACTTTTGTCACATGCTCTGTCGAGTTTGAGCAGTTTGAGCCGGTCAGCCAGCCTTATCTAACAGAGATCATTGGCCATATGAAGCCTGCTGGATCCCCAATGATCCAGTTCCACCTCGTCTTTTTAAAGAGCTTCGTCCCATGTTGACACCGTTTGTCCTCAACATTTTAAATAGCAGGTTGGTAAATGAGTTTTAAACATGCAGTGGTGACACCTTTGATTAAAAAGCCTGGCTCAGACCCTCTGTGCTCTCAGATTTCAGGCCTATCTCCAAGGTTCCTTTCCTTTCTAAGGTTTTGGAGAAAATAGTTTATCATCAGCTAAAGTCATTCTTGGATGAGCAGAACATTCCGGAGGTGTTTCAGTCTGGGTTTAAAACCCTTCACAGCACTGAGTCGCCACTGTTGAAGGTTTTTAATGATCTCTTCCTGGCCACAGACTCTGGTTGCTATGTTGCTCTGGCTCTGTTGGACCTTACAGCTGCCTTGGACACAGTGGACCATCAGACCCTCCTGTCTCGTCTGGAGACCTTGGTGGACAGAAGGGGCAGTGCTTTAAAGTGGCTCAGGTGGTATTTAGAGGACAGACGTTTCTGTGTCCGTGTTGGAACCGTAGAGTTCTCTGCAGCACCTCTTCCATGTGGAGTGCCTCAAGGCTCTATACTTGGCCCTCTTCTATTCTCCCTCTACCTACTTCGCCTTTGATCGACTCCGGAAACATGGCATCCCTTTTCATTTTTATGCTGACGACAGCCACATTTATTTTCCTCTGAATCAAGAAAATGCTTTCTCCACAAAGCCACTCCTTGACTGCATTGTTGAAATCAAGTCCTGGTCGTCCCTGAACTTTTTACATTTAAACAATGAGAAGACCGAGGTCATGTTGTTTGGGCCCAGTGGTTCCACCAAGGTACATGTTGATCTGGGTCCTCTAAGGCAACAATTAACGCACTCATCCAAAAATCTCGGTGTCAGACTGGACTCTGATCTTAAATTACATTTACAAATTAAATCAGTGGTCAAGTCCAGCTTTTTTCAGTTAAGACAACGAGCCAAAGTGAAACCTTTCCTGTCCTTGGATCATTTCCAGATTTTAATCCATTCTTTTATCACCACTCGTTTAGATTACTGCAATGCACTTTATGTTGGACTCAGCCAGTCTTCACTCTCACGTCTTCAGCTGAACCAAAATGTCGCTGCTCGACTTTTAACAGGAGCCAAAAAACATGAGCACATCACACCAGTTTTAGCATCGGTTCACTGGCTCCCTGTTCGTTTTAGGATTCATTTTAATGATTTGATTGTTTTTAAATGTCTTCATGGCCTCGCCCCACATTATTTGTCTGACCTGCTCCGGCCGTACACTCCCTCGTGATCTCTCAGGTCGGCAGATCAGTCATTGTTGTTTGTCCCTCAGACCAAGAGGAAGCAGAGTGGTGATCGGGCCTTTTCAGTCGTTGCCTCAATATTGTGGAATGACTTTCCTCTGCACATCAAACAGGCCGACTCACTTCCTGTTTTTAAAACCTCTCTAAAAACACACTTTTTCTCTTTGGCTATTAACTCGGTCTGAGAGGTGACTTTTATTGTTTTGAACTTCTGAACTTATTTTTATTGCTTTATTTTTTTTATTGTTCTGTCTGTGTACAGTACTTTGGCACACTGTGTTGTTTTTAAAGTGCTCTATAATTAAAGTTAGTAGTAGTAGTAGTAGTAGTAGTAGTAGTAGTAGTAGTACATTGGTGAAATCAGTGACGTAAGACGTTTTGGAGTAAAAACAATCGGTTCTTTGGCTGTGCTCATTTAAGAACTGGCCCTGGCACCGGCCTTGAACTAGCATACATAGTGAGAGCCCGGAGAGGAGGCCCACAGCTCATCTATGTAACAAACACAACTACTCTTATGTTCTTAATGTATGTTTCAGACTAAAATATGTACAGAGAGTTGGAGCAATGAAGGCAGATGTGACTCTTGGTATGACTTGGTAAAGTTTTGTTTCTGAAATCTGTGCGAGATAGATAAAACCACTTCAATTAGAATTAGTCTGACTGTTTTGTTGTTTCAAAAAAAAAAAGAAAAAAAAAAGTAAGAAAACGACAAGTTTTGATTTGAGGATAGCCAAGTTTTACTATTTGTAAAGCACTCAATAAAGGCACATAGCTTGGGCCATGAATGATCAGCTGGAGTTGAAGAAGACTTTGACTGTGTTGTTGTAGATGGTGCTGGCCAGCTCCACTGGATCCTCTTCCCTCGCTGCTGCCATCACTTCCAGTACTTGTCTGAACGAAACAAAAACACAAAATTACCTCTGAAAAATATGGATGTATGCTCACTAGTGTTCGACTACAGCTTTGAGCTCAGGTACCCACATGATGTGACAGGGCTCGTTCCTGTCCTTCAGACAGTGTCCGGCCTCCCATTTCTTCTTCGTTGGAAATGTAGTTTTAACATATTGGGATCCTGCATGAGTGTTTTTCACGCCACACCAGGGGGCATCTGAGGGGAGCAGGATAGTAGTGATGGAGGAAGAAACACATTAGAGGCACACATTGAAATGAAATCTCAGGGTTATTTTTGACTCTGAGATCATCTAAAGCATCAGTTTTCAAAGCTTGGAAAGATTAACGTTCTCATTTATATGTATAAGATCATTACTATTATTATTATTATCATTGGGGGCAGTTGGGATCTGAGGCAATTAAAAGCTCTTCTGCTGCTTAGATGCTTTCAATATTAAATATGTAGTAAATGTGTGAATACACTGCAATTGTTATTGTTTGTAGTTTTGCACTAAAGCTTATTTTATCATTTTAATGTTTATTAATAATTCCCATTCTAAAAATGTTCATTTCTTAAAATAACCAATGATTCACGACCAGTGATGCTGGTAACCCCTTACTTAGTAATGCGTTACTCTCATATGACCACTTTTCAGTAACAAGTAATCTATCGCGTTACTGTTTCCAAACCAGTGATCAGATTGAAGTTACTTCTCCACGTCACTGTGCGTAACTATTGTAGCGTCACGCAGGACGTTGTAAAGGAAGATACAGTGGGTACGCAAAGTATTCAGACCCCTTTGAATTTGTATCTTGAGTAACTTGAGTAACACTTTGAAAATATGGTCTGAGATTAAGAAAAACTCAATTGGAAGGAGATCGTAAACTATTGATACGGCCCTCTCAAACACCTACTTTTGGTCCCAGTGTGTCAGATGATACGTTTTCCAGGTGGACAGACAGGGGAAAATCGGTGCAATGTGATCTGGGTGACGGTGCTCAGACTGCCACCCCCGCCACCCGGAAAGGGATAAGTGGGAGAAAATGGATGGATGGACAGAGAGGGGAATAACAGCAATATGTACACTTGTTGAAGGAAAAACCTTTAAATCCTTTGAAAAACTCAAACAAGAATTCAAGTTAGAAAACAAAGACCTGTACCGGTATTTACAGTTAAGGAACTTTTATCAAAAGGAAGTGAAAAGGCTTTTATCAGAGGAGACTGAGAAGTTGATATTCTTTGTGACAGGCGCATATAACAAAGTTCCTTTCATAGATCGTATCAAAACTGTATCGCCAACTCCAAGAATGTAATGGAAGAAACTCATTACATCTGAAAACAAAAAGGGAACAAGAACTCAACGTCACAATGTCTGACGGTGTCCGGCTCTCCATGTGCAACACAACAAACTTCAACTCACTCCAGAAGATGGAGAGAATTCAGTCGGAAAAATCTAAGACGCTTTTTTATAACCCCACAAATGACAACAGGATTGTTGGAGAGGGTGTGGACATGTGGACGCCAACCACTCCCACATCTTTTGGTCATGCGTAGAAATACAGTCATACTTTAACAATGTCATTCAAATAATGGAGGAAATCATCCATCCATCCATCCATCCATCCATCCAGCCATTTTCACCCACTTCTCCGTTTCTGGGTCACGGGGGTGTCAGTCTGAGCACCGTCACCCAGATCACATTGCACGGATTAAGAACCTTCCCTGTGGGTGGTGAGCCCACGGGAAGGTGGCGCCCGGCGTGGGACATGAACCCTCTACCTTGAGATTGAGCGTCTCATGCTCTACCAACTGAGCTAGCGAGGAAATCTTAAACGTAAAACTACCCAGGGACCCACGGATTGTATATCTGGGATTAATACCTGGTGAATACTTGTAAAGAAAGACACTTACCTCTTTAAAATATTGACCACTGCTATCAAAAAGACCTTGACAAGAAACGGGCTGAAAAGCAACCCCCCCCCCGTCCCCCCCCCCCCCCAAACCCTCGACAATAGCTGGACATTGTTGAGGAAATCTATACAATGGAAAAAAATGACTTTTTGCTTGAGAGTCAAAGAGTGGGATTTGGAACAAAATGGCAGAAATGGACTGTATTCAAGGTCAGAGCCTTACCACAACGGACTGTTTAAAAACACATGGAAAACCTCCCCCTTTTTTGTTTTTGTTGGTATTTTTGTTTCAAATAGTTTTTCGCTATAAGTTGGTGTTATTGTTACTATTGTTTGTAGCTCAAATTTGAAAATGGTGAAATAAAAAGTTGTATGAACAAAAGACACAATCATTGGGCACAACGCCACCTGCTGGAAACAATTTCTGGCTGAAACTTTACACGTTGCATGAGAGTCCAAGGGTACGTCCGAATTGTCCCTCCTGTCTCCTTATCTATGGACTTTACCTTAACCCTTAGATGACGTCACGGGGTTAAGGAAAGGTGTCAGGAGGCTTCCTATAGGAGTTAGTGAAAGGTGTCAGGAGGCTTCCTAAAGGAGTTAGTGAAAGGTGTCAGGAGGCTTCCTAAAGGAGTTAGTGAAAGGCGATCACGGGGGTGTGGCAGTCGGGCCGCACTTTCACTTAGTAACGTCATAATAATGCGACGGCGGTGCAAGTTAGTGACGTCCACCATGGTGGGGAAAGAACTACAAGTTTCCGAAAATAGACTACAAAAAGCAGATCTGGGTTCTAGATGATTTCAAGTTGTTCAAGGCAGATTATTGTTTTGGTAACTTACATGATCTGCTCCTTTTTCTGACATCGTGAGTTTCCCTGAACGCTCCGATGAGCGGGTTCCTTTAAATGTTGTCGCCGCAAGGAATTGTGGGAGAACATGAGCTGGTCTCCTTTGCTAAAGGAAGCATCAGTGGTTCCTAGGCTAAAGGAGGTTCTAAAGGAAGCATCAGTGGTTCCTAAGTTAAAGGAGGTTCTAAAGGAAGCATCAGTGGTTCCTAGGCTAAAGGAGGTTCTATAGGAAGCATCAGTGGTTCCTAAGCTAAGGGAGGTTCTAAAGCACACGTGTCGAACTCCAGGCCTCGAGGGCCGCAGCCCTGCACGTTTTGCATGTCTCCCAGCTTCAACACAGCTGATTGCAATGAGCAGCTCGTTATCTGGCTTTGTGCTGAATGTGATGATGAACCATCAGGACATTCAGGGGAGGGAGACATTGAAAACGTGCAGGGCTGCGGCCCACGAGGATCTGAGTTTGACACCCCTGTTCTAAAGGAAGCATCAGTGGTTCCTAAGTTAAAGGAGGTTCTAAAGGAAGCATCAGTGGTTCCTAGGCTAAAGGAGGTTCTAAAGGAAGCATCAGTGGTTCCTAAGTTAAAGGAGGTTCTAAAGGAAGCATCAGTGGTTCCTAAGCTAAAGGAGGTTCTAAAGGAAGCAACGAGCCTCCTTTCCTTTGCTTACTGAGAATTCAGACAGTCCTTATCATGGCCGCCACACAGAACACTTCCAGGATTAAGGAAAAGTCGATGAGGAGATAGGAGGGACAATTCGGACGTACCCCACATCTCATCACAGCCTGAAGACTGTTACATCGATCGGCCGTAGCGCCACCTGCTGGTAACAGGTAGTGGGGTGACGTGCACGGAACCTTGACATGCAACACATTCCGAAGTGCGTGGGTGTGAGAGGACCCCTTCAACTCTACTTGTAGCTTTAATTTTTCTTATTTTTTTGCTTTACTTAGTTTGACGTTTTTCTTTGTCGCTGGTGTTTGGAATAAAAAATGAATTCATTCTTCATTCATTCAAGTCATGGGATTAATAAGCCACATTACCTTAATTTAGCCTTAACTCACCAGTTTCTATCATGAGCCTCTCAGCGGGGATGGACTTCATGGCTTCGATGTTGGCTGCTGTTTTCAAGGAGCTGCAAAAGGTGGCTTCTTGTTAACAGAATCAAATAAGTTGTCTTTAAAACATATGAAACATCAGCAGATTCTCCCAAAACAGGAAACTCTTCAACATTCCGACCTTGGAAATAAAAACATTACTTATTGTACAGCTATATCAGCATCAGTAAATATAGCAGAAGTAGGTTTTTTTTGTTTGGTTAAATCGACTGATTTAAATAATGTCACATATAATCCTGTTGTCCCACCACATCTGTCAACAAGAAGAAAAAAACACCAACATTACCAAACACTGACTCCATGTCAGTTGCTGAAGTGAGGCTTCCATACATTTTCAAGCTATTATGAATGAACACAGTCATTAAAACCCTCTTCTTTTTTAAACTTTCTCAGAAGAAACGACGAGTCATCATTTCAGCTTAAAAGACTGAAAATATGTTAGAACACTCAACAGAATTTGAAGAAACAACACCCATAATCTAATTTTAAATTAACTGGGACTCATGTACAAAAGGGCAAAGTTCAGATGTATGAAGACTGAAATAATCATGACATGTGCTATGCTTCTCGCCAACTTCCTGTCTGGCGGTCGGACGTTTCTACGGCCATTGATGCTTTGGAGACACTCAGAGGCGAAGCTGAAAATAGTTAACTGTGATGTGCCGGTGATGAACTGGTCAACATAAAGAGCAATTTGCATCGAGAGACGTTTTAATGTAATTAGAGTATCTTAATGCACACACATTGTTCCAAAGCTCCATCACATGATGAATTAGTCAGACCCTGGTGTGGAGCTGAGCCATGATGTGATATGGCTCAAAGTCAAAGGTCAAGTCCAACATTTGAAATACTCTGTCTTACCATCCATTTATTCCAATATAGAGGTCCAACTCAATAAGCGCTAAAGCATCTTCTGATGTCCCGTCAAACGAGTGGACCTGAAGGGAGACAATAATTACTGAAAATTAGCCAACGATTACAAAGGTAAATGTACTCAAATATACTTGTTACTGCAAATGAGAGGTAACCAAGTACTTGGGAACATACATTTCGAGTTACAATCGTCTTCCACAGCGTGTCAATATCATTGTAGCATTAGCATTAGTTCAGCTGTATGCACTATGTGGGTCTAATGACCAGTGTTGCCAAGACATCATCTTACAAGCATAGTGTGACATCTCTGCAGTTGTGTTAATGTTGGCATGTGGAGGTTTAATGATGACGCTTCCCATTCTTTTGTGTTACTTGAATGGATCGTTAAGAGTGAGTTGGCCTGTGATTGGCTGACAGTGGAGAAGTGAGCTGTCTTGCTCAGGGAGCCCCGTGCATGTTTATTGGACTGTGGGGGGGACCAGAGTACCGGAGGAAACACACACACACACACACACACACACACACACACACACACACACACACACACACACACACACACACACACACACACACACACAGAGAAAGTGCAAACTCCACACAGAAAGTGTATTTGAACCCACGACCTTCTTGCTGTGAGGCGAGAGCGCTAACCATTGCGCCAATCAGAACTTTAAAATCTCGCCAAAGGCCTTGAGTTTGACATGCGCTCTATGTTGTTCGGGGGAGCTGGTGGGGGGATTGAGGGTCTTGTTCAAGGGGGAGCTGGTGGGGATCAAGGGTGTTGTTGAAGGGCTGATTGAGAAACCCATGCACACACAGGAGGAACATGCAAACTCAATACAGAAAGGCCATGAGCTGGGATTTGAACCAGGACCTTCTTGATGAGGCGAGAGCGCTAACTGCCCGCTGTCCAGGTCCGCTGTGAAATATTTGTTTACGTACATCTTAGATCTCAGTCAGTTTGAGCTTTTACAGCTGTAGGGTGGGTCCCAGAAGAACTCAGGATGAGTTTGTTAAAGGCTGCTGTACAGCATCATGTCCTGAAAAGGATCCACCGCCGACATGTACAACAACAAAAAAGCAACATGCTGAAATGCTATAATTTGACTCCTTCTCAGATTGAAATAATAAAGTGGATTGTGTTACTGTGTGAATCCTATCAAACAGTACAAAGAACCCACTCACCACTCCTCCAACACATCGGTCTCGATTCCTCTTCATGATGTCTGTCAAAGACAAAGACAAGTCTCAGATTTCCTCCTTTACTGAACCAGTCCAGTGATGATCAAACTCCTCAAACAGACCAATGAACTCCTGATGGGAGTTTCTGCAGTGCAGGAACATGGGGAGTTTGGTCTCCTCGGCCAGATCAAACTGCTTTTCAAAGTATCTGCAGCCAAAGAGAAAAGAGGAAACTGTACCAGAGCTGGATCCACGGACAGGCAGGCTGTTCTCACAGTGGGAACACGGAGCCACAGAGCCACAGAGCCACAGAGCCACACAGCCCGGCTCTATCATCACAATTTAAAGTCACATATTAACCTTCAAATGATGCAAAATAGATTCAAAATATCCTCCCCAAAAAAGTACAAGTGAGAGCTACCGGGGGTTTAGTGTCGTCACTATTCCAGCCAGAACAATTCAATTTGAACACAAGCATATATGGAAGTAAAGCACGTTAATTATTCCTTCAGATGAATTAAAGAATCAGTTGGAGCCATTTTAGGCCTCGTCCACTCGAGCCAAAACAATCTTTTTTCTCCCCGGGGTTCTCAAAATACATTCTGTCCACACGTCAGTATGAGCACGGCTCAACATGAGGCTTTACGGCGTGTAGTACATATGCCAGGGCTTTAGGGGTGCTGTGACTCACCGAATACACCAGAAATGCAGAAGAAGACACGGAGGAACACATAGAAAATTTTGAAGTAGACTCTTGCTCATAGATTTCTATATAACTGAGTTCTACAGGCGTATGGCCCTGCTCCTCCTCCAGCTATAGCGTCAGTAGCTTCTGCAGCTCGACTGGAGCATTTAGTTCGTGGTTGTTGTGGTTATTGGTTGACATCAGACCGCGGTGGGGAAGAGGGGCAGCAATTATGTCATCTTTGTTCCCCACAGATGATCTGTCTTTGCCGTCCACACCTCATAGCGAAGCCAGGGTTTTAGAATTTCTCCACTCTGGGACCCGGGTAAAAAAAAAAAAAAGTTTTCGGGCTTTGAAAACAAGGTTCAGCCCGCTGGATGAGCAGAACGCAGTTTTGACTACTTTTTCTCTTTTTCTTCGGACCCTTAGGACGTTACTTGTAATCTTAGTTACTTTTGAAATGAGTAATCAGTAAAGTAACTAATAGGGATGTCCCGATCCGATCGGTAGATATCGGATCGGGGCCGATATTGGTGATTTGTGAGTGATCGGGGATCGGCAAATCCAGCCGATCACCCCGCCGATCTAAAAAAAAAAAAAAAAAAAACGTGGTCCACAACGTCACCTAATAACCAGAACAATCAGGGACTAGAAGCTCCGGTCGAGCTGCAGAAGCTAGAATCAGGCGGAGCAGGGCCATAGACCTATAAAACTAGAGTTATATATAGTGGTTTATGTGTTTATGTGCAGAAGTCTACTTCTACATTTCTATCTGGTCTGTCTTCTTCTGTTTTTATTGTGTTTGGTGAGTCACAGCGCCCCTAAAGGCCTGGCATGTGTACTACATGCCCTGAAGCCTCGTGTTGAGCCGTGTTCATACTGACGGGTGGACAGAATTTGTTTTAAGAACCCCGGGGAGAAAAAAAGATTGTTTTTTTGGCGTTTTTTCCTTCAGTTTACAACAACAACTAAAGAGAAAGAGAAGAATTCTGATTCAATAAGTGAGTTTTACAATAATTTCTATCTAAACAAAGCTTCTGCCAATAGTGCTTTTAGCTTCAGACCTCTTAGTTGCTCCAAAAATAGACTATTGAGTATATTTGCAATAGTAATGTGAGTATCGGATCGGGAAAGTATCGGTATCGGCCGATACTCAATTCTGAAAAATCGGATCGGTATCGGGGGCAAAAAAGTGGGATCGGGACATCCCTAGTAACTAAGTTACTTTTTGAAGGTAACTGTGGCAACACTACTAGTAATACTCGGATTACAAAATTTAATATTCCCATCTGCAACACCTCCGGGGACCACAAGAGGGCCGCAGCCCACACTTTGGAAATGAGCAGTTTTATGTGGACACAGTAGCCAAAATACACACCTCCAGTAAATCCTACCTGCAGCCTCACTGAAGGCAAACATGAGACTGTGGAACTCACTTCATTTGTGTCTCTTTTGGACAAAACTCCAGCCTGTCAAAATCTGAAAAAAAAAGAAGCAAATAAAAATCATTTCAATTTTATTTTCCAAAAAAAAAGGACAAAAATGCTCATAAAGAGGAAACACACCGAGTCCGCACTCTCCTACAGCCACCACCTTCCCTCTGTGGGTGGAGGTCAGCTGCCTGAGCTCGGAGAAGTACTGCGACGCCCCGGTCTGCTCCACCTCGCTGCAGCGGGTCGGATGACAGCCCACGGTGCAGTAAAACTCCTCTGTGAGAGGAGGAGGGGACATCTACATCATCTCTTTATATGAAAAGCGAATGTCTTCAGGAGCTTCCATATTTCTTCCAAACGATTCATTTCATTTTAATTTTTTTGTTTTATTTCAGACATGCTCAAAATCAATATCAAGTCCACAGTGCACGCCAGATAACTAAAGATATTTCACTGTGAATTATTACAGAAGAACAAAATACTCGGAGAGCATGTCCGAAAAGGAGTGGGAAGAAGTATAACTTACTAAATCCCACCTCTTCTCCATAAATAATATAGAATTTCCTTTAGCTTATTTAATATTCGATAATATTCACTTATTAAATATTAAATTCACGTTAGAAGTAGTAGAATAACACAAATTATATGGTGAAAAATAATCGATCAATTACATACTTTTTTAATAATATGTAATATAGAATAAATCAAATAAAGTTGTTTGACCATATCCAATTATACATACATAAATTATACATATATACAATTTATATGCATAGAAATGTATTCACACATATACCCATGTAGAAATATACAACATGTAGGCATCCTCACACATCTTTATATCGTGTATTGAACTGTATAATGTTTGGACATCTCTTGAAGTCCACTCTGTTCCATAGTTTCACTCCACAAATGAAAAACATTCTCCTAGTTGTACGAGCATTACCGGTTCTATAAATATATTGGCCCCTTAGATTATAGACTCCTTGTCGCTCAATGAATATTTTTTGAATATTTCTTGGCAGCAGGTTGTTTTTTGCTTTGAATGTTACTTTTACCAGATCTAAAGATCTAGGTATTGCCCCAGACTGTGTCGCAGTACATTAAATATGGTAAAAATATGGAACAGTAGAGTACTTGGAGTGATTTATGAGCCGGAAAACAGTTTTGCCTAATTTAAAATTGTGGTCCCTCTGGAGTTTGGCTTGTAGATGTTTAATATTCCATTTCCAGGATAAATGTTCATCTATTATGACCCCAAGAAATCTGATTTTGTTTACTCTTTCAATGTTAACCCCCTCTATCGGGAAAATGCATTTGTATTTTTGTTTTATTCGAATTCAAAAATAATCTATTTCTGTTAAACCAAACATTACATTTTGTTTTATTCCACATTGACCCTCTGTGTTAAAGATTGCAGTTCAGTACCAGTGCAGAAAATATTGGTGTCATCAGCAAATAACTATTATTATTAATAATAATATATTGTGTCTGTGACAACTTGCATATACACTGCCTGGCCGGAAAAAAAAAAGTCACTAGCTGGATTTAACTAAGCAAATATGTACAAAGCCTCATATTGGATAATTACTGCATGGGCGATTAACTTTCATCTGGCAACAAGTTATTTAACCCCAGCTGATGCAATGAATAACTTCTCATTTCTTAAACAACCATAGCGAAAGACACATCCTGTGGTCGTGGAAAAGATTTTAGTAATTTTAAGAAGGGTCAAATCATTGGAATGCATCAAGCAGTGAAAACATCAAAAGAAATTGCAGAAACTACTAAACTTGGGTTAAGAACCGTCCAACACATTATTAAAAACTGGAAGGACGGAGGGGAACCACAGTCTTCCAGGAAGAAATGTGGTCGGAAAAAAAATCCTCAATGATCCTGATCGGACGATTACTTAAACGTTTGGCCAAATCAAATAGTAGAAAAACAACAGTAGAACTCTAGAGTTGTGTTTAATAGTGAAATCACGCACAATGTGAAGGGAACTCACGGGATTGGGATTGAACAGCCGTGTCGCCATAAGGAAACCACTCATCAGTAAGGCTAACCGGTAAAAACAAAGGCTTCAGTTTGCTGGGGAGCATAAAGATCGGACTCTGGAGGAATGGAAGAAGGTCATGTGGTCTGATGAGTCCAGAATGACCCTCTTCCAGGAGTGAAGGGGCATCAGGGTAAGACGAGAGGCGGGTGACTCATGCCGAGTCCGACTGAACAAGCCTGTGGGGGCGGGGCTGTGATCTGGGGTTGAGCAACATTATGAGGTCAGCTGACTACCTGAATATACTGAACCACCAGGTTATTTCATCAATGGGTTTTTCTTCTTCCTTAACGGCACGGGCATATTCCAAGACGACAATACCAGGATTCCTCGGGCTCGAATTGTGAAAGAGTGGTTCAGGGAGCATGAGACACCTCTTTCACACACGGATTGGCCGCCACAGAGTCCAGAGCTTAACTCCATAGAGAATCTTTGGGATGTGCTGGAGAATTGTTTGCGAAGTGGTCAGACTCTCCCATCGTCAATCCAAGATCTTGGTGACAAATAAACACTGGATGGAAATAAATCTTGTGACGTTGCAGAAGCTTATTAAAACATCGCCACAAAGCTAAAGGCGGTGCAACTAAATATTACAGTGTGTGACCGCCTTTTGGCCGGATAGTGCATCATTATATATAAAGAATGAATCATTTAGGGCCCAACACTGACCCCTGGGGGACGCCGCAAGTGATGTCCAAACTACCAGAACAACAATCACCAATTTTCACAATGTTCAATCAAATCAAAAGAAAACATGCTGCAGCCTCAAACTGATGAATGTAAAACCTGAATATTTCTGAGCGTGCACTGCAGTCAGGGAATTTCTCTGTGATGTAAACTGGGAAAGATAGTTCACAATGAGTGAATTAAGCCCTGTAAAGTAGTCCCTGCGGTTATGTGAGAAACCACATATAAAATGATTCAAAATAACCAATTGTTCTTATCACATTGGTTTCTGCACAAAAATCACTCAAAGTAAAACAAAATCATTTATTCTATAGTAGGGATGTCCCGATCACACTTTTTTGCGCCCGATACCGATCCGATTTTTCAGAACGGTATACCGATACCGATACTTTCCCGATCCGATACTCACATTACTATAGCAAAGATACTCAATAGTCTATTTTTGGAGCAACTAAGATGTCTGAAGCTAGAAGCACTATTGGCAGAAGCTTTGTTTAGATAGAAATTATTGTAAAACTCACTTATTGAATCAAAATTCTTCTCTTTCTCTTTAGTTGTTGTTATAAACTGAGGGAACATCCACACGACGAAAAAACTATCTTTGTCCTCCCTGTTCTTCTTCCAACAAACCGTCCACACCTCACTATGAACACGGCTCAACACGAGGCTTCAGGGCATGTAGTACACATGCCAGGCCTTTAGGGGCGCTGTGACTCACCAAACACAATAACAAAGCAGAAGACAGACCACATAGAAATTTAGAAGTAGACTTCTGCACATAAACCACTATATATAACTCTAGTTTTATAGGTCTATGGCCCCGCTCCGCCTGCTTCTAGCTTCTGCAGCTCGACCGGAGCTTCTAGTCCCTGATTGTTCTGGTTATTAGGTGACGTAGCGGACCGCGTTTTTTTTGTTGTTGTTTTTTTTTTTTAGATCAGCTGGATTTGCCGATCCCCGATCACTCACAAATCACTAATATCGGCCCCGATCCGATATCTACCGATCAGATCGGGACATCCCTATCTTATAGTGACGCTAATGATGCATGTTATTCTACATTACCATACATTTTGGTTCCACAGTAAGAGCCGGGGTCATTACCTCGGCTCTCTGCCAGTTTCAAGGCTTCTTTACTGTCTTCCAGACTTCCTCCTGTGATCACGAACTGTAATCCAGCAAAAAAACAACAACATTTGTTTATTACACTACTCAACAATTCAACTTTACAGTTCGGGGCTGAACGGCAGGTTCAACACATCTGAAGCAAAACAGCAACATCATGGACACGGTGACAATGTTTTGATATAATTATGGATGATATGTGTCCTGCATAACAAACGTTAAAGACAGCGGAGATCATTTGACTATAATGTTCCATTCCTAACAAAAAGTAAATAATTTAACATTTTCATATTAATAACGTGTTTGAGGTTAACTGGCGACTCTAAATATCCCCCAGCTGACCCGTCCAGTTGTAACCTGCCTTCACATCAAACATCTCTTTTTTAAAATAAAGAACATATATGAAGATTCTCTCACTCACATATGACGACGGAAGATTTAGGGATTTTTTTAAGGTTCGGTTTGACACAGTAAAGTCACCTATGAGGTACAAATGGCCTATTTTTACTCTTTTCTTGCGAGTTGGGCCCAAATTAAATGAACCACTGAGGAAAATAATGTTACTTCGAGCTCTTTTTTTGTTTGGATAATTTCTAGATTCTTCCCCCCACTGAGTGGTCACAGCCTCTGACACTGCACAAGAAGAATTTAAATAATCATGTCCTCAGACCGAACACTCAGACTGACACGCGGGGGGGGGGGGGGGGGGGTGGATTGACGTTGGATTGACGTGTTTGGAAAGAAATCCACAACACGGAGGACAACCTGGAGGGTGAAGTTGCAATGGGAGCTTGAAGTAAGTTGTGAGCATCTATGAGCATCGACGGGGATTTAACGTTGGCATCTGACGTTGTGGTCTTTACTTTTCCAACAATACATACTCAGTGTAAAGAAAACAGTTTGTTTGTGAAGGCTACAGGAAGCTGCAGCAGCCGCCGCTATGACTCCCCAAATGTCAGACACAATCCGACGGTGGTCGCGGGGCCTCCGCCCGGTCCCCGGGCCATCTTACAACCGTGTACAAAGCCTGACCGGTTTGAGCCGCGACCGCCGATTTTACCAACGAT
Source organism: Lipophrys pholis (assembly GCF_963383615.2). Taxonomy (NCBI): domain Eukaryota; kingdom Metazoa; phylum Chordata; class Actinopteri; order Blenniiformes; family Blenniidae; genus Lipophrys; species Lipophrys pholis. The sequence goes on from NC_137643.1 coordinate 23,731,591, forward strand.
TCTCGCACGAGCCGATCTTTTGTCTCAGACGGCCGAGAACTGCGCTGTTTGTGGGAGCCTGAGGGCCCCCGCGTCCTCCCTTTTAGAACCCATAAGAACAAGAAGAAAACTCGGCAGTGACGTCAGCCAGCTGCTGAAAAAAAAAGCTTTTTCGGCAGGACAGTTCGTACAGTTGTGCTCATACGTTTACATACCCTGGGAGAATCTATGATTTCTTGGCCATTCTTCAGAGAATATGACTGATAACACAAAAACCTTTCTTCCACTCATGGTTGATGGTTGGGTGAAGCTATTTATTGGCAAACAACGGTGTTTACTCTTTTTAAATCAAAATGACAAAAGAAAGTACCCAAATGACCCGGATCAAAAGTTTACATCCCCCAGTGACTTTGACCTGATAACAACCATGAGAGGAAGAAAGGCTTTATATTCTCTGAAGAATGGCCAAGAAATCATAGATTCTCCCAGGGTATGTAAACGTATGAGCACAACTGTACCAGATAAGAAGCTGCCGAACTCACAGGCCACGCCCCCTCGCAGCAGACCACGCCCCTCGCAGCAGACCACGCCCCATGCAGGGCTGCGCCTCCAGGACCGGAGTTTGACACCTTCTGGTCTAAAGCAACGACACGTAAACTTCCAGCCAACAGTGGAGCCTCTCACTCACCTTTTCCACCCCGATTCGGAGCGCTCGGTCGATGATTTGATTCAAGTCATCTGAGAACAAGACAAAAAACAAATCAGATAAACTTTTTCAGATATGATAAGAGCAGTGGAGGAGCTGCTCACCGTCGTGTTTCCGCTTCCCCCTGTAAAGTCCTCTGAACATGGGATCAGTCAGGTTCACACCAATATCTGAGAGGGGAAAGAGGAGCTCAGTTGAGTGAGTGCAGACCGGTTCCACCTGCACAGGTGAGCGCCACATAATAGAAAATACTTTGGAGACAGTACAAGTACATTCAAATCCTCTAAATACACATCATAGAATTCATTGATATGTATATATATGACATACGTTATTGATATACTGTGACTTTTTAAAAGCTTTCCGAACATTTAAGGAAATGTTGAAGGGGAATAAAGTAAATAGGACACAGATTATTCAGTGATTAGCTTCATAGGTCATCAGAATAACAGATAATCACGCTTTAATATAGGGGATTCATATTCTAACGTTTCAGTCTCCTGTGGCTGAAGTTTGATTTCCTTGAATTATCAATGTTTATTAGTAAAATTGTATTAACATGTCTGTCAAGTTAGATCTATTCTGTAAAGAACAATAGACATCTTCCAGAAACACCAAGTAACATTTTGGATTATTCTAATGAAGCAAACTTTATTTTCTAGATAATTGTTTTTTCAAAACATGAAACTTTGCTGCAAAACGAAGATGAAGGTTAAAGTCCTTTCCGTGGACTTATCGGAAATTAATTCGGGCAAATATAAGTGTAAAGCCCTTTGTGGCGACACGTACAATCTGCGGATTGCGCTGTGCAAATAATGGATCCGTTATTTCAACAAAGATCCGTCGATCACGCGGTCCAATCCAAACAATCTGCACGGCACAATCAGCTCTAGTTAAAGATGCATTATTTCAGCGGTGCGATCAGTAGATCACCTCAAAGCAGTTAGGTGTTTAGATATCAGCTTAATTTATTGTCATATAAACATGTGGATTGTTACAGGCCACACACGGTGGCTCAAACACCACCCGGGTCCATTCAGGTGGAGTCTGCATGTTCTCCCTGTGGGTGCATGGGTTTCCTCTGGGTATTCTGGTTTCCTCCCAGGGACCAAAAACATGCACGTGAGGTCAATTAGTGACGCTATATATTATGAGTGTGTGTGGTTGTCTGTGTGTCCTGTGATAGACTGGTGACCTATCCAGCTGTGTCCTGTCCTTTCACAATAAGTCTGGGTGTGTTTTGTGTAATTGTGATTATAGTGAATATAGTGATTCTAGTTGAAAAGTGACCCAGGGGTACCCGGGGAGCCTGTCCAACAAGAACGTGGTGGACTTTGCTGAAATACGATTTCCTTCTCTCTGAATGTTTGTTACAAGAAGCCTGTGGTAGGGATTTACGCTCGCAACTGAGGTGTATTTGAACGCACCATGAAACCCCAGTCGGCTTCTGACGACGGCTTTACCGTATTAAGCGATGTAGACAGGCATTCTAGTTTAAAGCGCAGATGGCGTTACTCCAGTAAATAAAACCACATAATAATAGTAAATCACCTGAGGATTAGATGAGCGCATAGCCAAACAGAACCGCAGCAGAGGACACACATTTATATCGGGGGCAACTACTTTGGTTTAACACAGTGTGAACTGCCAGATCCTTGTTATTTACAACCTGTCAGTACACTTCTGAATACAAAAATCACAGGATCCCTGCAAACTACCAGCTCCACTGCGTCTCACACTGCAGCGATGTCGCTTTTAACCAGGTCAACTCATTCACAGATTCATAATAAGAGCTTCAGTCTTACCGATGAATTTGTGCTGTGCCATGGCTGAAACGGAAACACTCCTGAAGAGATTCAGACATGCAGCTCTCGCCATAGACGTAAAGAACAGACGCTCGCCGCCATCTTGGTCCGGTCGCTCGCTCTGCGCAATCGCAACATAGACATATAAACTTAGACCCCGCATAGTCTGTGTCCGCCCGCTGCTCCGATACGTCAGAGCGGCCGCCATCTTGTGAGGGGCAAGTCTGACCCGTCAGCCTAAACAAGTCTCTATGACCGCCATGTGTTTTCTGAAGAAAACCAACTAAATATACATTTACATGACTGTGAAGAATCATTGCTTTCATTTTGAATTCATTAAATTAAAAATTATTTTATTTATTTATTTATTTATTTATTTATTTATTTATTTATTTATTTATTTATTTAATTATTTATGCATTTATTTATTTATTTATTTATTTACATATTTACACACAATAACATATTTACTTATTATACTTTCATTTATTTTTACATAGATACCTTTAATATTACATAGAAAATAATTGTTACATATTTAGCTATTACATATTTATATATTGTTACACGTTTATCTATTATTCCATATTATATGACATATTCTCTTTCAGCTCTTCAGTTATTAGATGTTTCCCTCTCAGTTCCTCCAGAAGACCCCTCACTGTGCTCTTTGCCCTCCGTTCTCCATCTCTTCATTCCTCTTCTCGCTCCTCAGACTCTCCACCTCGGCCATGGCTTCACTGAGTCTGGCTGTCAGAGCATCAGGACATGTGGGCAGTGATAGGAGAGGTCCTAGTGAAGAAAAAAGATTGACATGTTCAGAGTCCTGTGTTATCACATTAATTCACTGCTTGTGCAACGTGCAATCAGTTGATCTACTATCCTAATCAATATATATAATAATACTGTTTGTGTACATGTCAGTATGTCTAAAAGGAGTGAGGTGTGACATGTTGCTCAGCTGTTTGAGAACAGCCAGACAGAACTTCCTCCTGGGATCAGGCTGAGGTTCTCCTGCTGGAACAGGCGGGGAACAGTACACTGACTTGTTCTGAACAACTCATTTCTTTTGAAATGTAATATTCTACACACTGCAACTAAAGTAGCCTCCGTTAGATGAACCCAATAGATGTTGATATTGTTGTTGTTGGCTGTGAAATCCGTCAATCTCAGATAAGTACCGCCTTTTTCCTCCATTGACCGAACGCACAGGTCTTTCTCACCAGATATCTCAGCGGAGAGCCGCGATGTGTGATTTGTAGTTGAAGAAAACAATCTGTGACTCGTGTGGAAGAACTTCACATCGATACAGGAGCACAAATAAGTTCTTCACCAGATGTACGGCAACAATTGGAGGGAAAATGTCAGCATGAGAGTTTTTTTTAATCTGTAAAACAGGATTTATTCACCTGTAATTAAGAATTTGTGACTTGTAAGTGTGGTGTGGTATTTGTGGAGAGAAAACAATTCTACAGGTACACAACTACAAATTCACTTTTACAAGTACACAAACCCTTTTCACCAATAATACCTCCATACTGAGTCGTCTCCTCTCTCTGATGTCCGGGGGACAGATCCGGTAACTACACCGGACCAAGATGGCGGCCATATGTCCTGCCGCGCGGCAGCCTACGCGACGTCTACTTTATATACGTCTATGGTTCGCACGTCACAAAGTCCCAGAATCCTCAGCGGTGCTTGAAGAAGGTGACAGGACGGTGAAAATGGCGTCGGCCTATTTGAGCCACCAGCAGAAGGTCCTGCGCCTCTACAAGAAGTCCCTGAGACACCTGGAGTCCTGGTGTGTGTTCAGGTAAGTCTCCCTGAGACTCCCGGAGTCCCGGTTTAGTGGAGACCTGAGGGGACACCAGCGAATCACTGCTGGACAGGCCAGGTTGAGGGTTCGCTTCTGGCAGGAGGTCACTGAGGAACCGTGTTTCTATTCATCCTCCTGGGGGGTTCAGACACGTAAAGCAACGACTGAAGGATTAAAGATAAAAGACCGTATATGGAGTTATCAGATGTCTGCACGGCGCCAGCTCATCTCAATATAAACCAACGGGTTTAGACCAAGTATGTACTTGATACATGAAGGGGTACACAGTCAAGATACTCGACGTATTTAAATCAGTTTGTCCCAAATCCGGAGAGCAAGTTTCTCTCCTATTTAACTGAACTCTAGCTTTTATTCTGTTTGGCGCTACGTCACAGGATCCCCCCCCCCCCGGGAATATCACGTTTTGGGATTATACCAGTTCTCTAGTTCTTAACATTACAAACGTATTATCTACTAAAACATTGTTTGTGACAGTTTAGATTTTAAGTGAACCTGTTCCACTTCAGTTTTCCATCCCATGAAGTTACATCTATTTATCCACCCATCATCATCGTCATTCATTCTTCATCATCCATCCTCTATACTTGCTTTGTGACGTCAGCTGAGATGAAGACCATTAATCCATAAGGACGCAAACACACTTACGTGTACAGGAAACTTCCTTTAGAGAAGTTTTTGAGAGAACTCCACAGCTGGAACATTCAAACGGCACAAAGGAAAAGCTCCCAGCTTGATCCTGGGCTTTTCTTTGCCAACTCTGTTTTCTTCATACTGCCCTGTCCTTAATGTTTGGGGGGGGGGGGGGGATACATCGAGTTTTGGATTGAACTCGTTCAGTTTGAGGGGAAAACTCACGCCGTCGTGTCGTTCCTCTTCCCCGCAGAGACAAGTACCGCTTCTACGCGTGCATGCTGCGGGCCCGCTTCGACGAGAGCAAGGAGGAGAAGGACATGGTGAAGGCCACCATGTTGCTGAAGGCGGGAGAGGAGGAGTTCTGGACCAACCAGCATCCCCAGCCCTACATCTTCCCCGACTCCCCAGGAGGGACGTCCTACGAGCGATACGAGTGCTACAAGGTCCGAAATCCAAACACCTTAACAATTCTTCTGTATTGAGTTGGTGTCTGTAGTACCGCACAACCGCTGGGATGCAGTTCTCATATGTTTTGACAAAAGATATAAGAAGCTGAATTAATTGGAATAGAATGAAAATGATGTTTTGTCCTCGTTGGAGAGGCGTTAGTATATAAACGTACTTGCTGAAGGACTTTGGCGACAGTAAAATAGTCTTTCTGTACCAGACCAACCAACCGATTAAATTCGGCGTTTTTGATCAATGTATTCATCAAGAAATCTAGAGATATTTGTACACGGTTTAGTTTAGCTGAACAAAGTAGTCAGCAGTAATGTAGAGATTGCAGCTGTTTAATACGTTCACACACCTTTTCTTCTTATATTATTTACCGTCTCCGTCATCCCTGATTCGCTTCTTGCCCGTTTTTAATTTCCATTCTTATAATAATGAACATTGTTGTGTGGTTTTAGATTTTTGCTTCTCTAGTCCTATTAGTAAAATAGTGGTTTCGGTGCGGAAGAAGTACTAGAAAGAATTCACGGCACATTATACCGTGTATAAATGTTTGTGACCGTTAAAAGACTGGACTTTGGTTTGAAATGTTTATTTCGAATATCAAGGTACGAAAGGAAAGAAAAAGAAAAACGACAAAGTTTTCCTCTCAAATAAATAAATAAATAAATAACAGTAATAATAATATAAGACTTTATATATAAAAGACTGGAATTGACCTGTGAGAACCCTTCAAATAGAAGTTATTAGACGTCCTGTGAAGGTCGGGTATTAAAAAAGTAGGTGTTGATGTGAAGCCGAAGCTCCGCCGTGTCTCCTGCAGGTCCCAGAGTGGGCGCTGGACCACTGGCACCCCTCGGAGAAGGCCATGTACCCCGACTACTTCTCCAAGAGGGAGCAGTGGAAGAAGCTGAGGATGGAGAGCTGGGACAAAGAGGTGAGTCAGAATCTCCTCTGCAGCCGCCGGGGAAAACCTTCTCTGTCCCACATTAGAGGAGAACGAGTCGACGTTTTACCTTCTCATCGATCGATTTTCAATCGGCTGTAACATCTAATCCACTGAGTATTCACGTGTAGTTTCTACCATCAAAGTTTTCAACACACTTAAACTGTCTGAAGCTTTTTCTCCTTTTGATCTGCGAGAATTGTAATTTTAAAACAAAATCACTGGAGTGGTTGGCTTCCCAAGAATTTATATGCGTATTTACTTCTTTTTAGGAATATCTTACTATGTTTTTTATGTTGTGTAGTTTAAAGTCACTGTACCAGAAAAAAAAAATCTTTAAAACTTCACTTCCCATAAAAGGTCTCACGTTTGCACGGAGACAAAAACGACAAAACAAGACCGCCGCCACTCGTTTCCCAAACTGATCCCACCAAAATAAGACAAGATAAAATAAGACAAGATAAGATAAGATGAGATATCCTTTATTTATCTCACATGTGGAGAAATGTGCAGTGGTACAACAGGATAGTACAGAGAAAGAAGTACACGTAGACATAGTCTATTGTTGTTGTTACTATTATACTATTGCAGTTGTTATTATTGTTATTATTGTTATTATTGTTATTGGTATCATTATTTTTATCATTATGGTTATTATTATTGTAACATGTAATTCAGTTAACAAGAAATAACTAAGTGATTATATTGTATTAGTAATATCTTACATTATCTAATAGACTATATGTCTTGGCTGTTTTTGTTGTTGTTTTATTTTCTGTTTTATTTTAACAGTGTTATTGTAGCAGCCACATTATCATTATTATTTAAGTTTATGAACAGGGGTGGGACTTAATAAGCTTGTCTTCTTCCCACTCCTTTTCGAGCTAGAGTGTTGATATTATGTTTTATTTTATTGTATTTTTTTTTCTGGCTTTTATGCCCGTGTTGTGTCGCTCGAAATAAAATTGGAAATGAAATGAAAAATGAAAAAAAAAAAGCAGATAAAAACACAATCTAATAAAAATATGCACACGGTGCCTATAGGTGTGGACATGTACAGAATATGGGGGTGGATGTATTTTACATAATAAATACGTTCTTATAGATTACTGTAGTTGTAGCACCACTTCTTGTCCAGCTGGAGTGGAGTGATATTGTCCGGTGGTGGTGTGCAGTGGTCTCCTGGGAGCAGGCTCGGTTGAAGAGTCTGACTGCAGCAGTTTGTTTACAAACTCACCGGAATTTGTTGCCGTCAAACTGTTTATGTTTTCTTGACTGATATATCCTCTTGGGGAAACTTGCTGCAAGGCATTCTGGGATGTCAGACGTGGTCGTCGTGGCAGCAACAGTGAAAATATCAACGTTTGACCAGTTCAGCCTGAAAAAAACAAAAAAGAAAAATCCAGATTTTCTCAAAGAAAGCGTCTAAAAGCCTCGAGAAGTCGTCCGAAATGTTGTGAAACTGATCGTTGATCACTTTTCCAGTGCAAATCGAGATCCAGTGTACGAAGGGGATCTTGTGACACGAGGCCTCAGAAATCTTTGGGAGTTTCCGCGACACTAAGATGTCGACAAACATGGGGGGGGGGGGGGATGCTCCGCCAAATTAAAATGCGAGAAATACGTGCTTGTATGAGTGTAACGAGGAATTTCCTTCAGAAAGGCTCTGATACCTTATTAGAGATGTAGACCAACAAATAAAAGTGCTTCAGAAATATTTTCATTTTCCCCCGTGTGGATCCTGGGAGACGAGCTTTAAGATGAGCCGTGCAATACGTGTTTAATCTTGTTATTCTTGGACAATCCATCCATTCGCCTATCACCAACCGTGACGCGTCCACCCTGCAGGGAAAACTCATTTCAGCTCCTCGTGTCCACCTCACTCCGTCAGTCATGACCACAGGTGAGGGTGGAGGTGATCCACATGTCAAGGAGGCGTAGTAAATTGGCAGAAACAATAAAAGGGGTCAACATTTCAGTTGAACTTGTTTGAGGAGACTGTGTGTAATTGACAGCTTTTTCTGCGACTGGACGGAAAAGATGTGGATGTTTGTGACGCCGGAGTTTCCAGAATAAAGTGGAGGGTTCAGATCCAGCAGGTGGCTCCAGAGTTCAACCCTCAAGGCCTCCGCATCCTCCCTTCCTGAACCCATAAGAACAAGAAGAAAATTGGGCAGTGACGTCACCCAGCTGCTGAAAAAAAGGCTTTTTCTGCAGGACCGTTCATACACCGATAAGAAGCTGTCGAACTCGCAGGCCACGCCCCCTCACGATAGGCCACGCCCCCCCCCCCCCCCCCCCCCCCCCCCCCCCCCCCACAGCAGCCACACATCTGTGATGCGGCGTTTAAACTTTTTAACTGCACAGTTTATTTCTGGCCTCCAGTGCTTTCAGAAATAAATTTCTCTGAACTTGTTCAGTAATAAAAGAGAGAGTTGTTGGTCCGGTATTAACTACAGGAGCTGACAGCTGTTCGTGATGCGTTCAGGTGCATCACGTAAGCCTGCACTCCGACATTTTAATGAGCTGCGGCGCTCGTACAGTAGTGATATTACAAGCTAAATATGATTAAAATATGATTGATAGTCATGAGAGAGCTGGAACATGCATGAGCAGCACAGCAGAGCAGAAGGTTCAGCAGAGCAGCTCCTACATAGTTCAGCCAGGACGGTTGGTACAGACCAAACTAATTTCTCCAGCCAGACGGAGCTGGAAGACGGAAATGACGTCATTTTGTTGGGCAGGACCTGCACTGCTGAACCTTCGTCTTCTTCTTATGGAGGATGAAGAGGCCTTGACCTTCATCTGTTATCATCTCACTTCTCTGGGCTGTGTGGACGTGGCAGATCACAGGGCATCCTGGAAAAAACCCCACATAGGATTTAGAGAAAACCTGAAACTGCTGTTTCACTGTAACGTGAGACAGATTCAGGACAGGAATGTGGAACAATGGAGGACGACTTTTTCTGTTTTTATTTAAGGTTCAGAATCTTCCATTGTGGTTAACGACGTCCACTCCTGCCAACCCAACAATAAATCAGACTTTCTATATGCAACACGTTTAATGCAGCTCAGTACAAATTAAAAAGCTTCATGCACGATTGAAACTGTAAGAATGAGCCTTGGAAACAAGTTGAAGCTTTAAAAGGTCTGAAGATGAATAGATTAAGATAAAGTATTAACACCACAAACTGACTTGGAGCGTCAGATAAAAGATTAGAAATAGAATGAAAGTGGGAAAAGAAATAAATGGAGTTAAGATAAGAAAGTAAATAAATAAGTGTGTACATTAAAATAAAACTGTAAACCCAATAAGTGTTTTAGATTGTGGGGGGGGGGGTGTGGAGAAACCCCCAGAGAGGACCTGCTGACCACGGGAAGTGACCCCTTGTTCTTAAAACGTGTCTCTCTGCTTCAAGGTGGCCCAGCTGGAGGCCGAGACCCCGACCGACGGACCCAAGACCGAGGCCCTCCCTCCTGCACGCAAGGACGGAGACCTCCCCCCTCTGTGGTGGCAGTACGTCACCCGCCCCCGAGAGCGCCCCATCTGATCTGCACCGCCCCGACGTCCTCCCACCGCCAGGCTTTCGGGTCCTGTAAATGTTCCACTTAGTACCTCAAACTCTTCTAATAAATTGTACAACGAGGCGCGTTTCCTTTGCGTTCTTCTCACAATAGTTCTGTTGGAATGACCTCACAAGGTGTGGAAAAAAATACTCAGAAAACTTTGAACCTTTAAACAAGTCCATTCATTTCTTACAGTTATGCTCGCAGCGATGTAGTGAAACAGAAGTACCAGAGTTTTGCACCAGGAGTCGGTGTTAAAGGCTTGTTCAAATTTAAATTGTTTTTTTTTAATCTTTATTAATGTACTGTTATTTTACTGGTCCATCAATCAAATTGGGCTTCATGTGGACTAAATGTATAATATTCCCATAATATATCTATTAAATATTATAATAACTTGAAGTAAATATTGAACTTCCTTCTCTAACCAAAGGAAATGTCTGGTAATGAACAGGTTCATAATGTCTCTGTTTTATTGTGGCTGATGACAGTGTACACTTTGTTCTTTCAGTACTACATATGTAACGTATAAACATGACAGGGAAAATGAATCATGGAAATAAAATAAATGTATTGACATCAGTGATGCCTGTAACGCATTAATTAGTAACGCGTTCTTCTCACATGACCACTTTTTTCAGTAGCGAGTAATCTAACGCGTTTCTCCACTGCTCAGTGAAATATAGGGAACACTACAATAACATCCTAGATCTCAATTAATGAAATATTGCAGTTGAAATTCTTTATTCAATATATAGTGGAGTGCGTTGAGAACAAAATAACATTAAAATATCAATGTAAATCCAAACTATTATCCCATGGAGGTCTGGATATGAGATCATACTAAAAATAAAACATTGCAGGCTGATCCAACGTCAGAAAAACTTCCTCAAGACGAGTCAAAATGAGGCTCAGTAGTGTGTGTTGGGCCTCCACCTGCCTGGAGGACCTCCCTACAACCCCTGGGCATGCTTCTGATGAGGCGGCGGAGGTTCTCCTGAGGGATGTTCTCCTGAGGGAGGTTCTCCTGAGGGAGGTTCTCCAGAGGGATGTTCTCCTGAGTGAGGTTCTCCAGAGGGATGTTCTCCCAGACTTGAATCAAAGCATCAGTCAACTCCTGGACAGTCTGTGGTCAACGTGTGGATGGAACGAGACACGGTGTCCAGATGTGCTCAGTTGATTCAGGTCTGGGGAACGGGCAGGACAGTCCAGAGCATCAAGACCTTCATCATGGAAGAACTGTTGACACACTTCAGCCACATGAGGCCTGGCATTGTCCTGCATCAGAAGGAACCCAGGAACCACTGCACCAGCATCTGGTCTCACACTGGGTCTGAGGATCTCATCCCGGTACCTGATGGCAGTCAGGGTACCTCTGGCTAGCACATGGAGGGCTGTGGGCCATCCAAAGAAATGCCTCCCGACACCATTACTGCCCCACGGCCAAACCTCTCATGCTGGAGGATGTTGCTGTAGCAGAACGTCCTCCACGTTCTCCAGACTCTGTCACGTCTGTCACATGTGCTCAGTGTGAAGCTGCTCTCATCTGTAAAGAACACAGGACGCCAATGGCCAATCTGCCAATATTGCTGTTCTCTGGCAAAATGCCAATGGCCCTCTGGTTGGGCTGTGAGAACAGCTCCCCCTTGTGGACGTGGGAAATCATAGCACCCTGGTGAAGTCTGTTTCTGACCGTTTGAGCAGAATCATCACATTAGTGACCTGATGGAGGTCATGTTGCAGAGCTCCTCCTGTTTCTTCTTGCACAAAGGAGGAGGTAGTGGTCCTGCTGCTGGCTTGCTGCCCTCCTACGCCCCCCCCCCCCACACACACATCTCCTGGTGTACTGGGGGGCCTGTCTCCTAGTATGTCCTCCATGCTCTGGACACTGTGCTGGGAGATGAGCTGCACAACCTGAGCAACTTGTGTTGCTTGTAGACGCGCCTCATGCTACATTAACAACATTCAAAAGCGACCAGAACATCAGCCAGGAACCAGGAGAACAGCGTCATGGTTTGTGGTCACCACCTGCAGAACCTCCTTTCTAGGAGCTGTCTTGATAATCGTCTCTCATTTCCACCTGTTGTCTGTTTCATTTGCACAACAGGTGAAATTGATTCACAATTAGTGTTGCTTCCTACCTGGACAGGTTGATTTCAAACGAGTGTGACATATAGTCAAACCTCTGATGTAGGGACGCCCTAAAATCCAAGGGCAAATGTCCCCTGAAGACAGATGTCCTCTCTTTAGAGGGACGGGTCACAAGGACAAATTGTAGGACCAGTTGATATTGAACGAACCAAACACCAAATATATTACGGTTATTTAAAAGCACGTAACTGAACCAATACAAGACGTATATAATATAAATACATATATACACATGTATATAAGATGTATACATATGTTGGGATTTATGGTTGGTTATTAGCATTAAATCACTGTAAGTAATAGATTACTGAAAGTAATAAATCACTGGTAATTTCACAAGTAATTTCTGAAAAATTTAGATTATTAATGGAAGTAAATCGTCATTTACTCATTAACAACTCCTCAGTAATCAAGTAATTACTTAAAAGTTAATAAATTATCAAAAATTATTTATAAATGAAAAATTATTAATTTGAATAAATTCATTATTTATCTCTAAATAATGAAAAGGGGCACCACCAGATAAACTGGAACTAGCTTTTTTACCAAAACATCAGTCTCATTTGTGTCCCCGTACGAAGTCCTGCGTCTTGCTCGACGCGAATCCGTCTTGGAGATGGGTGTGTTTTCACGGGTCTGACTTTTATACCTGCGCGTTGTGTTCCAGCACCCTCTGGTGCCAGGCTGCTTCTTACCCAGTCTCCTTGAGCTCGTCTCAGGTTTCCAGACCATGGGTGTGGCGGAGTTGGTGGATCCCTGGTGGGGTCTGACGTGACCAATGGCAAATTTTTCCAGTGGTGATCACATGTTTCTTTGTTCTCAAAGAAACGTGGTCATCCTGCCCCCACCCTTTGTAAGGAGGGGGTGAGCCATGGATGCCTAGGCCCAACACTGGAGGTGCATCTCTCCACAGACTGGAGCCTCATTGGATCTCCTCCAGGCTCCATCCTGCATGGTTCTCGACACAAACCGCATTATGATGCTTCGTGGTGCGTTATTAGATGTGACTGCAGAACCTTTTTTTCCGCAGGCGACAGTATCTCTGATGTTTTCACCTTCTTTTCTCTTCACCAGCTTCAAGGTTTCCAGGGAGCATGGTTTTGTTGACACTGATGCTCCTGCTGGTCATCAGGTATTCCGCTGTGCTGATGGGGTCGTTGATGGTGTCACCTTCTAATTCCTCCTCCTGCAGAGCCACAACACATCTGTTACCTAAACAGAAAACCTTTTCCCTCTATCATACTGCAGCTATTTGTGATGCCAAATCAGGTTTATTGATAGTTGAATTGTTCATTTTGTCATTCTAAACATGTATATTACAGACTCTTTTTTAACGAGTGACATGTTTCAGCTGCATCTGTTGTCTTCCTCAGAGCGTAATCTGGCATGTGATGACGCTCTGACGCTCTGACGCTCTGACGCTCTGGCGCTCTGACGCTCTGACGCTCTGACGCTCTGACGCTCTGACGCTCTGACGCTCTGACGCTCTGCATATACCTGTCATTAAAAAAGAGTCTATAATATATGAGGTTTATTGATGTGTACATTGGCATCTGAGGATCTGCGCAGGATGCTCTTGTCCTATGCAGATCCTCTATGTACCAGCAAGCACTGGTACCAGCTGGGTACTTTCTGATGGGTGATGGAGGAAGTACTATACCCATGCCTAGAGCGCACAGTTGTTATTATAGCACTGTACTGGCAGCCCTCTTTATCGCAATAATCACAGTCATGAAGTGTAAGTTTAAACAATAAATTCTGATTCAGGATTACATCACAATATATCAAATGTTTTCCAGGTGAATTTGAACTTCCAGGCCATTGAAACCTGACAGACACCAGACCAAACCCGCTGGTGCTCCATCTTTCTGAGAGCCTGGAGATACGTCCTCTTGTTTTTGTCTGTCTCATGATGGCTGACCACCTTATCGTCTTGGAGAACATGTTGGAACATGAGGTCAATGGTAAGACATGGGACTCGCCCAAGCGTCACGAAAAATGGGGCAAAGCCGGTGGTCTAGTGCACTATACAGTTATAGCTGAAGGTCGGTGGAAGTATTCTTAACGGATTAAAGCGTTCTGCAACACCATTAATCATCAGGTGGTACGGGGTGGTGTGCGACTTTTCCACCCCAGCCATGTCCAGAAGGTCTCTCATTAGCCTACCTTCAAAGTTGGCGCCTTGGTTGGAATGGATCCTCTTCGTAAAACCATACACGCAGAAGAAATCATCCCACAACAGACGTTTTTGAAGACTAACTTCGACAGGGGTTAGCCATTTTGGAAAAAGGGTCTGTGAAGACCAAGACATCAGCTGATTTGTCGCCACTTAGTTCAGCAGTCCAGAAATCAATACAGACCAGTTCCATTGGTTCAGAAGTCTGAATGTTTTCAAGGCTTCAGGTTTAGGTGTTTTGCCAACAATACATTTCTCACAACGGCAAACATGGTTCACAACGTCTCTTTCCATTCCAACCTAGAAGAATCTTTCTCTGGCAAGAGATAGGGTCCTTGATGGCCAGTGTTGTCATGGAGGCCTATCAAAATCTGGTATCGAAGGCTATCTAGCACAACAAACTGGATGACTTTTTCGTTGAATCTGTTGTCCTTCGCCACTCTGTACAGAACGCCATTTAGTCCCTTCAGCTTTTTCCAGAGTCTAAGGAGCTTTTTGATGCCGTCTGTCTCCCATCTGGTAGGCTCTTGTGTCATTGCACGAAGAACAAGGCTCTGCTTATAGTTGGGTCATAATCGTGGATGGCATGGCTCGGTTGGCAGAGCCATCTCTACCTGTCAGAGGGAAAACGTTCAGTGGTTCAGGTCCTGGTCCAGGTTTTTGGGATTGTTGAAACCTCACAATAAACTCTGTCTTTCCCTGTGACTTCAAACCCTAAAGAGCAATTCCCTCAATACATTTGTACAGGTTTTTCGATTTTTCAGAAAGAATGGCAGTTTTTAGGTAAATCAGTCACACAGCTGTTTTGGAGCAACATCACTTCAAAATACACACCCCAGTGATCAGGATTGGTTAAAGAAAGTTATTATTTTGTGTTAATTCATTGAAAAGTCAAAGACGTGAATGACTTAAGAGAGGACAACCTGCCCAGGTTGATCTTCCTCACAGATTCAGGAGTAACAAGACAATGTTTACATGACAACAATCGACTTGAACAGCATTTGTTTTCTGTTTTTATTGGAGAAAAGTTTCACACCACAATTTGAAAATAATTACTGCGCACACAGATACGCTGTGGTTTTCATGTCAGGCCACAAGCTGGTGCCGTTGTTTTATTTTGCATACTGAACATCAGGATGTGCACAGCTCAGCTCCTTTTCTCTTTGTTCATGGTATTGTACAGTAACTGTGGAAGAAATGTTCTTCACACGTGCAGATGACGATGTAGTAAAATGTAGTTTGTTTTCTTTCGTTGTGGAAAAGCTGTTAACTTCCAAAGAGTGAGTAGCACAAACTCTGAATCCTCCATGCTCTTCTTCATCTACTCAAATGAGCAGAAAAGCTATTTACTGCCATCGTAGAGGTCATTTGCGGAAAAGTGTTTTCCTTGTTTACATGGAGACTTAGCATTTTGGACATTTTAAAAAAGTGTCATTTTAAATCAGTCCCAATGTTGTGCTCTTCTCAGTTGAATGACGTCTGGTAAGCAGGACTTAGGATATAAAACTCTGTTTTAGGGTTTCAGGAGACTAAAGTGCAACTTCAAATTAAATTAGTAAAAGTAAATAAAGCCGTACCAGAGGAGCAGAAAAAGGACATAAGAGAGTTGCTCTACCGCTGTATTCTATTAACAGTTTTATCCTCAGATTCAGGTTTAATGCCGAGCGACGACACTCGGTCACTATGGCGACAGGTGTGGCCTGAAGTTACGTGGTCGTATCATCATGGCGACCGCCTTCAGAGAGTAGAAGTCTGAATCCTTCCAGGAGAACCAGACGATGCCGTCAGGCCCAAGCAGGTTCTGGGCCTTCAGAGAGTAACGTCCACCCTGATGGAAACACACAAATCCACACACAACACACACTTCATGCAAATGTTGCTGTAAATTCATTTCTTCAAGTGCGTTTTGCTTCTACAGTTTCTTCATGGAGGGCATAAACTACAGCAATAATGAGTAAGTGATTACAGTTACTCATCACTATTTGTCAAGAAACACATTTTAGGAAAGTAACATTTGCACTACTCTCCTGCCTCAATGTGTCTTGTGGAAATACCGATGATGTAGCTGTATAATTGTAGAGATTCTATTAACATTGATTGAGTTGTCAGCGTTGTGTGGGTCCGTCTGATGACCGATTCACTCACGAGTTCAATGTGTTGCAGAAGAGCGAGTGACTTCCGGATTATTAAGATACTTGGCTTCCAATAAATAGGAGTTTAGTGAACCAATTATAGTTAAGCAGTTTCAACTAATGCTTACAGCTAACAGTGAGCTTGTGAGTGTAGGACAGTCTGAGATAGTGGCTCTGCAGTGCTTTCAGTTTCTACCTGTGACAAAAGCTACAAACTTGTACAGATATGGAGTAATTACCTAAATTTACCCCAAATCTTTTACAACAATGATGTTTTGATAGCACTGTCCTTTCAGTTCAGGGAACAGCCTTTATTTAACTGTATTCAAACTTTTTTTTTTTTTTAAATATTATGACGTATATATCTTCTAAATAACATGTACCCTGCCCTCAACTATGGTTGGCTGGTTTTGGCTCAAGCACAGGTTACAACAGGATCGTTCAACTCAATTCAAGTATATAGCGCCAACTACAGCATAGAGAGGAGTGCAGATTTACAGAAAAAAAACCAAAAATTCCACATTCCAGTTTTTCCTTTAAACAGGAAAAATCCTGCAGATCCAGACCCATAGTAGGAGACTTTCTGCTATTCCGGTTGGGGTTAGAGGATAGAAGGGGGGGAGGGGGGGGGATTCAAATGGGATAGAGTGGGATGGATGGATGGAGGATCTTACCACACATGCTTGATTGTATTACAATAAAAATAAGTGAGTTGGTCATTTTAGATCTTTCTGCTCCTGTTGTGTGCCACCTTGTAGTAGACTCCATTGAGGTTTGCGTAGAAACACTGGTGGAACCACCAGCCAGCGTGGCTGATCTCTGCACAGATGTTTCCCGTGTCCGGCGTGCTGAAGACGCGCTGGTCGTGATACCAGCTGAATGAATCCTCCACTGTCCCGCTGAAACCGGACACGTGGAGGCGGTAATGGTCCTCCTCATCATCCACCCTGCAGCAGGAGGAGGAGAAGAATAGGTTTTCCTGTTTAAATGCACAAGCTTATAAAGCTTTATAGCCTCACTTCTACACATTTATAATAAATTCAGTTTTTAGTAGCTGGATAACAACTTAGGCTTGCATGTTTCCACTGTGATAGAGTTGGTTTATTACAAACGCAATCTGTCTGTTGATTATATTCTTCATAGCAACATTGATGTTTCTTTGCAGATTTTTAGAGGCCTTGACTTGGTGGCCATTTCTTCTATTCATGGAAGCACTCTTACTTGCAAATGGGAATTCCACAACTGGTAATTATTGTGTTGCACCTCCCTAAACGCATACATATGAATTTGCACTATAATACTGTTTCTCAACAAGTTGGTTACATGCTTGTGTGCCCAGTGGGATCAAATTTCCTTCTCAAAGTTCTCTGAAAAATCCCACCCTCCCAGTTGGAAGTAGTCGAAACCTTCCCACTTCCCAGTTGCTCTTTAAGGCACTATTAGTGTGACGTTTAACGGTCATTGATTTTTTTAACTTCCTGATGCCTACACTGGCAAATTTCTAGGTGTTCATAAAGCCAATCGCTTGGGAAATTACCAGTTCAGAAATTCAAATGTCTGAGTTGGGAGTCTTAACTGTACAATGAAAGACAGAAGAGAACTTAAAGATAATTAATGAACTGGTAAATACCATGTCCCACCTCCCTGAACACATACACAAGTGCATTTGTATGAAATACTGTTTTCTAGATAGATGCTCAAATGCTACTGGTTCTTCTTTGAAGTACTTAAAAAAAACCTCCAGACTAAAGACCATTAATCTTATTACAAGAGACGCACACACCTACCACAGGACATCACAAATTGATTTCACCACAATTCCCTCAGACATACTCAGCTCGTTATAACTCCAAACAGAAAAGCGTAGCCATATTATTCATTAATAAAATACAATTCTCTTGTCACAATCACAGACTCAGAGGGAAGATTTATAATTATTCATAGTTCTCTTCAGAACATAGAGATGTGTCTATATCTATGGCCCAAATGTTTCTAAATTGGAATGAATCTGTTGTCTGGCCTATTAACTCACAAAATACCCTGCTAAAACCAGGGAACATCAAATGCAAATCAAATGCTCGCTCTGAAGAAAAACCAGGCTACCTGCAAGCTGCAAGAGGCCTTGTTGAACACTTTAAGAAGAGTGAGCGAGCATGCACCAAACTAAAGGATGAGCATCAGCAAATAGGCACACCGTTAGACATGCTGGTGCAAGATGTAAAAGTATTTGCTGAAACAGTACTTTCCACATGCTGGAACAGAGATGGCCAGTAACTGCTGCATTAACTGAGGCAGCAGTGACGCCAAGAGGAAAACACTACCTTGATCTCAAGCTTGAACAGTGGGATGTGAATCAGGAGCTGAACCAGGCCCTTGAGCCATTTGAAAGAGAAACTGTCTTTCTGAGCGGGCAAGAATATGTTACCCTCTCTGCACTTCCACAGCTTGTGCAACATTTAAGGAGGTCCATACAAACTCCAGCCTTTGAGACTGCACCAGTCAAGTCATACCAAACTGAAGTGACAGAGCAGATCACAGCAAGATGGCGAGGACTATCTGTGTTTCAACCTGAATTGTCCTACTTGCTGCTGCTTTAGATCCCAGGTATAGGAAACTTAAGTTTCCTACCTCTTGACAAAGTTTTCAAGGTTGATTCAGAATGCAGCGCACTATCCAACACAAGCCAGCATAGTCCTTCCTGTGTATCCCGGCAACATCTACGCCATCAGAGCGCCTGTTTTCTGCAGCAGGGAATATTGCATCAACGTGCAGGGCGAGCCTCAGTTCTGAGCATGTTGATATGCTTACTTTTATGGTATATGATTTTCTGATATTTCCTTACATTTTCTCTGTGTGTTACTCTTTGCTTAGTGTTATATCATGCCCTCTCCTTGGGTGCCTATTGGTCTGGCTAGGTCAGATGATGAAAATGGTGAATGCGTGTATGACAGTAAGAAATTGAAATCGTTTGATTTGGAAGAAAACGGGGGAAAGAGGACACGGACATTGAGATATTGAAGGGAAATAGATTGAAAGTGTTTTGATTCACATATGTTGCTGTGCTCTAAGATGCAGTATGCTGATTAGATATTGAACTTTTGTTTGTTTTGTCTGTTCTCTCTCCCATTCATAATATGAGCGATCCAGGGTGCACTCCAACGCTCCCTCCCGTGGTGACCTCCAAACGACCTTGAAACGACACATTGAACTTGGCATTCTCCAGTTGTTTGACAATGAAGGACAGACACGTATGAGAATCGCAACAGAAAGGAAAAAGATGATTGAAGAAGAAATGAAAAACCGTGCAGCGAAATTCATGAAAGAAATCAATGAACCTTTCTCTTACATGGATCCAGTGAAGGCTCCCACACCGTATGTCAAAGTAGTGAAGCTCAAGGACATTTATCCTCAGCTTCCGGTCAGCACTCAAGAAGGACGGTATGATGACAGCGATTGCGTTATAGAAACGGGACAAGCAGGAAAACGAAGACAGTGCATTTAGGGTCCAAAGGTGGACTGAAGTTCAAGTCTAAAGGATCTGGAAGATATGACGACCAGAGTGACTCGGAAGGGATCATGGGTGGTTATGATCCTGCAATCAGATGTATACTGGCGAAAGAGGAGAAGAAAGGAGGCAGGACCTCTAAGAAAGAGAATCCTGAGGTTGCCAGCTCCACTGACAGTGAGATGGGAGATGGTGAAGAAGACTCGGACGATGAAGCGCCCCGATCTTCAAGAAAATTCTCATCAATGACGCCCCGTGCCAGAATGGAAGAAAATAGACAACAGACCTTGAGAGAGGCCAGAAGAAGTTTAGATCAATCAATCTCAAAGATGTGAGGTCACAGCCCATCGTGTGAGGGGGGCTGAAGGATCGAGGAATCCTCTCAAACTAAGCCAGATGTTATGAGATCATCATGGTATATTAGAACATGCGAATATGCAAATTGTGTGTGGTCTCTCTGGTCAGTATATAACTGACCAAAGCCTTTGTGCAGCCAGAGGAGCAGATTGGAAGCCAGCTTCTCTCACCGCGACTCATGTCATCTGTCTGTGATTTTTTTGATGCCACCTGATTCGATATTAAACATTTTTAACCAAACCAAGAAGCATCGTCGAAGCAAGTTCTTTTGCTCACTCTTTTCAAGTCAGCTGAAGTTTCCCTTCACTTTCCTTCACTGCAACCACAGACTCCTATAAAGAGCTGAGCGTGCACACAGACAGACACCAGTGTGGAGAAAGACATTTAATGTTTATTATTATGCCTCAGTTTTATTTTTTAAATTTTTATTTACACCTTCTTAAAAAGCAATGTGAAATAACTGATAATTGTTAATTTTTGCACTTTAGAAAAAACATGAAGAGTGTAATGTGGCAATATGTTTAGGTTTTTTTAATCAACTTTCTTTTGTCATTTTTAAAATCCAGAATATGCCAGTGACACTTTCTTTCTTTAAAGAAGCAGCTACCAGTGCAGTTATGTTAGGTCTGCCAATAAAAATGTTTATCTTAAGAGGAATTGAATTGGTTGTTCTATTATTTTCTCTGTCATGCATTACTATTAAATTAAATTAAAGTAATTTAATGAAATTTAAAACTATTTTTCATCCGATTACTGGCCACAATAATCGATATTAAATATCGATATTAATCGACTATTAAAATAAACGTTATCTGCAGCCCTAATCTGAATATAAAGTTATATAAAAACTTACTTCTAGGCAACATCACATTGGACAGAATGTCTGCTTGTAGGAAAAACCACTTGGCACTATGTGAGTCGACATGGTCCCCAATAATTAAATACACCATCCACCCTCCCCCTCAACCCCTCTACCTTACAGCACCTCACTTCTCTCAACAATACTTCCTGGGCTGGAGGTGTGTCTCTCTCTGGAGTGGTTTGCTGGAGTCTTCCCAGATCTGGGGTACCCCGGGTTGGTGTGGCTGATGCGCCGTTTGGTCCTCTGCATATCACTCGTTTCGCTGTGCGATGTTCAATGAATGGCCATAAACCACTTCTTTGTGCCACAAACAATCCTTTATTGCGCTCGCAGTGCAATGCAACAACTGGCCTTTCCAGTGCGCCAAAAACCTTTCCAACTGCAGCGGTATACGGCGAGGAGGATGACAGTGACATTGGACACTGTTGACGCCGTTTACCAAGTCGACAACAGTCAAAACCTGTATGCGTTTCCGGATCAGCGCTCACCTGCCTCCATGATGTGAAACCTTCCCTTACATAACCCTAGCGCCACCACGTGGTCACATTTGGCTCCTACACTGTTATGGGCAGAGAATTAATCAAGCACCTGATGTGAATCAGGTGCTTGATTACCTCCCTGCGTCACCTCCCTGCCACATATCCCCACCGCCTAACCCCCCCCCATTGATATTATTGATATGAGTAGCCACCTTCAAGGGGCCATGCAAAATTAACTTTGTAATGGTTTTCTAACAGTAAAGGCATCTGCATTCTTGCTAATGCGGCTCCAGGACCAAAAAAGGTCTTTCGTCCCTATAACTTGTTCTACTTCTTGGTGGAGGAGAAAATCAGAAATCAAGCAAATCAGAAATCTGTCCCTGGGCCACTTCATCGAGAGCTTTGACCTATCAGCCACGGTTGGCACTTCCTTTGACCCCTCCCACCGGTCAAAACATGGCAGAGCTACTCTCAAGGAGCAGAGAAGTCTATTTTTACTCTCTTCATCTGACTGGATAAAGCCTGAATCTGTCCGCACTGTCCCTGATGCAACTACAATCGCGGGAGCTGTAAGTTACTTGATTTTGTTTTGCTTTACTGTGCAGGTCTACCTACCTTGATAGTCTGATAAAATGTCCCTGTAGCATTAGCACTGCAGGGTTAGGGTTAAGGTCAACTACTGTTGCTAAGTTTGTGTCCTTGAATAATAAGCAAGAGTAACTAATATCAGGAGACATTCAAAATAAGATGGGCAGGTGTAGACGGAGACTGACAGACACAGTATATTCTCACTACAGCTCATGGGATCGATTATTCAAATGGCTCAAAATCAAGGAAATGCTGGATTTTGGTCAATAAATGTTGAATACAATGTTTTTCGGCATAAGACACCTGTGAAATTGTTGAAAAACTGTTGAAAAACCAGCATGGGACAGCTCATTTCTGCATCACCTCTGTGTCTGCTTCTACCTGAAGGTGTGGTACAGGGCATGTTTGTGGGCGTGGCTCCAATCCTGTAGGTGGATGCGGAGGCTGTAGTGACCCTGGTTGGACAGCAGGTGGAGGTACTGGTTGCCCAGCCAATGTTCTCCTCGTGGCTCTCCGAAGCCGTCCCGATACTCCGACCAGCCACGATTAAAACTCAACGAGCCATCTTTGCGCCGCTGAAACACCGTCCAGCCACCACCTAAAGCAAACACACACACAACCATCTCACATTCCCACCACAGCTGCAATGATTCACCAATTAATAAATGAGCCATGGGGTGAGTTGTCATTCTTCTGTATTGTTTAAGGACTCATTTGTCTTTTTGAAAATCATCATTTTAAATATAAATATTCAGTGTAATGACATCATTATATTTTGGTCCTGGACTTTTGGGCCTGTACAAAATGACACATCCCACAAAATGTTGTAGTGAAGAAATTAACATATACCAAATTCAGGAGTGATATTTATCCAGCAGTGATTGATAAAAGTGGCTGCTTTTAATTTTCTCCTTTATTTTAATTTCTTTTTTATATGGGTATGTGTTTACATATGGTGGGGGATAACATACAATACCCTTGTTAGTGCTATATATATTATTTACAGTTATCACACTGATCCAAATACTTCCCAACTGTTAGAAGATGAAACCAGTCTAAGCAGCTCTATCGAGACAGCAACATGATTTTCAAGCAGGAACATGAATTAACAAAGAAGCAACAACAAAAGAAAAAGATGATTTTGATAGTTGATCGAATGATGGTAGAAAACAGGTGAAATCAGGAACACATCTCATTGGTGAGGAGTGGAAATATGTGTGTGTGTGTGTGTGGTTTGTCCACTGGGTGTGGTCGGAACTATTGTGGGGGGGCCTGTAGCGACACCCCAGCCGCGGAAGCCTCCCCCACCCTGTGGTGTGTTGGATGCATGTAGGGGTGTGTCTTTGTGTTTTGAAGAAGTGGGTGCAATGTGTGTGTCTATGGTGCGGTTTAAAATTGAGGGGTAGCGGGGCCCGGGCTTTCTACCGCTGCCAAGCGGCAGAACCCCGAAAGCGACTTACCCCCTCAAGACCCTGCGTGACTAGGTGTGGTTAAAATTGTGGGCGGTGCAAAGTTGGGGGAGGAACCAGACCGCAGTTAAGTAGCCTGGACCCCCCACCCTAGGCACCGCCCCACACAGGGGGGTTGTGAGGGAGGGGGGTCCCCCCGTCGCTAGGACCTTGGCCCAGCTGGACCCCCCACTCTGCCCCACCCCACCTTCGAACGGCTGGCCTAAAACCCGGGGAACAACACCCACCCCGACAAGGGGAGTACGAGCCCGGCTGAAAGCCCCCCCTCACACACACACACAGAACAACAGGCACATACTTATATGTACAGAACACACACACACACACACACACACACAGAACCAGGAGTCCCACCGTCCCCCACCCCCCCAGATCCGGGAGCGAGGCAGACCCAGAGCGCGGCAGCATGGGCCAGCCCGCCCCTCCAGGGAGAGAGGCAGAGGGAAGAGCCACCCCCCGTGCCGCAGCGGGCACCCTCGCCATGGAGGGGAAGGCACCCCACCCCCAGGGCCCCGAAGCCCCAAACCCGCCCACCCCGGCTAAACGGCCCAGCCGGGGCCCGACGCCCAGCACCCCCACCCCACCCCAGCAGGACCACCCCCAGCCCAGAGCAGACCCCCCCCACACACGTCCCCCAGCATTCCCCAGACCAGGCCGCAGCCTCCCCAGCATACACGCTAGCACCTCCCCCAGCCCGCAGAGCAGCCAACCACCCAAGCCGCGACGCCCCAGCCACTGACGGCCCCCAGAGCCCCGGATGGAGCCACCGCCCCCCCACAAGGCTACATGGTGTATTTAATTAAAGGGGACCATGTCGACTAAAATTGTGTCGAATGATTTTTCCTATTAGTAAACCTATGATGTGTGTGTTAGAGTGGTTAATATTCAGTTTGTGAGGACCATCAGTAGAGCCAGGGGGTAACAACGGGGTCCCGGAACAGCTGGCTGTTGACACAGAGCCTGCCCATCTGGGATGACGGCTCGGGATCCCTCAGCGATGAGCTTCCTTCTCACAGGAAAAAGCAGGCGGCGGCATGGTCGTTGACACTGAAGTCCGTTCCTCGTAGTTCCCGACTCTTCACCAGCTCTTTCTGTTTGAAATGTTCAAACTTGGCGACAATGGGCCGCGGGCGGTAGTTGTCCTGTCGTCTTCCTCCCAGGCGGTGGACACGGGGGAAGGTGATCTTACTCACGGTGTCGGCGGGCAGCTTCAGGCTCACCTGCATGAAGTCCCGCAGCGATGTCTGGGCGTCCTCCTCCGCCCGCTCGGGCAGTCCCGCGAAGACGAGGTTGTCCCACATGCTCCGACTCTGGAGATCGAGGACGGACTCCTTCATCTTCTTGTTCTCCTGCGTCAGCCCGGTCAATCCTTTGCTCAGTGACCTCACCTCGTCCCGAAGTCCCTGGTTCTCAGCGGTCAATTCCACCACTTGCTGTTGGCTGAACTCCAACGAGTCCCGGAGAGCCTGAAACTCGCGGTGGAGCACCGCGACCAGAGCGAGCCGGGCATCGAAGCTGGACAGCTTGGTGTTGATGCTGTCCAGGATCTCTTCAAACTGTTTGGATGGCGAGGAAGCCATGGGTGGAGACGGCTCTGGGCGGCTTCTTTTGGATGAAGGGGTCTGCAGAGTCTTGGGCATTACGAGGCGGTCGTAGCACTCGTCCAAGTAGTCTTCAAAGTTTTCTATTGTTTCTTCTTCCAGCGTTGTGGATGAGCTTAATTTCCCTTTTGTTTCTTTGTTTGTTTTGTTTTTTCTTCCCGTCAGACGGAAAAGTTTGTATTACAAGCTGGGTGCCGCCATGTTGGATTGCACTCGATGACGTCACACTCAAATCACTCACTGCGCATGTCTCTCGTAGTCTGTTGTTCTTAGGCCAGCCACAGTTTTAGGAACATGCAGAATGATGAGAATAATATATCTAATACTTCCATAATGTATTGTTTGGTGTTTTGTTCATTCAATATCGTCACAATGTAGTGTCTTGTAGTCCACAATGCATTATGTACTATTTAAAAAATTTTGGTTTGTTTGTTTTTTGCGCCATTTATTTATTTTTATTTGATGTTTATTTGATGTTATGATTGTATAGTAATAACAAAAAATATATATTTGACCAGCACTGGTTACTGCCCAAATGCTTCAAGTAATAAGGTAAGTTAACATAAAGTTGGCATTAGCTTTAGCTTAGCTTAGTCACCCTCCCTCATCTTTGTTTACATTCTGGACGCTGCCTGCGAGCCCTTCCGTCCAGTCTGGTGGACTGCGGAGACTCAGAAGATCTCAGGGATGAGTTTGGTAGATTGGTAATATGGCAAAATCTAAAATCCAGACACTGTTGTCGGCTAATGTACCTAATGTTCCCCCTTGTGGAGCGCCGGGCATTACAGGACAAGGTCCAATGAATGCAGTCATTATTATGATGATTGGATTTGGACAATTCCGTACCAGTCTCCAGTGGATCCGATTGAAAAGACCAACGGGCCGGATGTCGCTCGCAGGCCGTGGGTTGCCCTCCCTTGATTTACAGTTTAATGCATCATCTGGCTCAGAGCGAGTCTTACCCACATAATGCACATGCTGTAGAGGCATTGCATGTAAAGGTGCAGCACGTTGAACACAGACTCACCCTCCGTCTCCATGTCACAGTATACAGGCAGCATGGCCCCTGGAAACAGGACCACAGTGTAAACACCAGAGCGGCGAACCCCATTGTGATAGAGAGACGCACAATCAGAGTGACAGAAATACAGAAACGGTCCATCTGAAAGAAATAGAGAGACACAAAAATATAAATGAACTACAGACAACAACTGGAGAAGCTATAAAGCAAAACAAAACACAACAGAAAATGTAGTAAAAAACTTTCACCAGAAGGTAATTAACTTGTTAATTTGTTCAGTTTTTTTTTCAAAATTCATATTCAACAAAAAGCCATCCTTACATTTGAACACTGTAACAATTTTAAAATCAGATAAATGAACCATTCCATTGCCACATGCAGCCAACAGTGACCGTTCACGTCGTAAGCTGTTGCTTCCATCTATCCAGGTTACCCTGACGGACCTCGCCCCCACACATGAGGCCAGACCAGCAGCATTGTCCAGGTGAGGGTGAGACACCTCCACCACTTGTTCCAGTGTGAGAATCTGGGCCTTGTAGAGTCTCTGAAGCAGGGACGGTCCTGCCTCACAGCAGAAACCAGTCCTGTAGTCCAGTACCTCTTTGAAAGGGAACAGAGAGCCGCAGTTTTGGGTTTTTCCTTTATAGAGCAAGCTCCACAATTCCTCCAAACCAAGTCAGAAGGTCTGATCAAAAATATTTGGATGAACTAAAGTTCAACAGCAAACGTTAGGGTACCTAGTGCAGGTGGTCCCAGAAAATGTCCACCAAGAAAGACCGTATTCTGAAGTGTAATTCCACAGGTGGTTTTTAAACATTCCCGCCATTATCTCAGCATTGCACGAGAGTCCACATCTGATCACAGCAGGGGTGGAGTGGCCATCTGGCATACCGGGCACAATCCCGGTGGGCCGGTGTCTCTGTGGGCCGGTGTGTCAGGCTGGAAAGCAGGTCCCACCTAACACAATTGTCTGACCTATTGACAATAGTGTTACAGCACAGCCCATTGGTTATCTGTCAGTCAGGGGCTTGTCAATCACCCAGTTGCTCCCGCGGGCCCGCCTATTGAGGACCACTGCCCTCCACCATTTTCTAGTCAGGCTGCTGGAGGTTTACACTGATGGAGGTTTACTGATGAAGGTTTAGACTGATAGAGGACCTACGCTGAGCTTCTTTTCTTTATTATTCTCCATGTGTCACTAACATCTGTTTCTCTCTCTCTCTCTCTGTCTCTCTCTCTCTCTCTCTCTCTCTCTCTCTCTCTCTCTCTCTCTCTGAAGCACTGTGCTGAACGGCTGGCCGGAGGATTCCAGCTCCTTTTTCAGAACTCTGTTGCTTCCTCCTCTGTCCCCCAGCTGTGGAAGTACTCAACTGTAATCCCCATCCCCCAAAAAAGTACTGTGAGGGTGCCAAACGACCTCAGGCCTGTTGCTCTCACATCTCTGCTGATGAAAGCCTCGGAGAGGACTGTTAAACATCATGTCATCACAGCAGCAGGTTCTCAGCTTGACCCGCTCCAGTTTGCATATCGAGCAGGAAGAGGGGTGGATGATGCTCAAGCGCTTATCATTAACACCCTACACAAACACCTGGAAACCCCAAACACAATAGTAAGGCTGTTTGCTGATTTCACCTCTGCATTTAACACCCTGCAGCCCCACATTTCAGCAGGAAGACTCACCACCCTCCTCCATCTTGATGACAGGCTGGTCCTGTGGATCCTGGATTTTCTAACCAACAGACCACAGAGAGTTCCGGTTAACAACATTTTTTCTGACGTCATCTCCACATCGACTGGCTCACCACAGTCCTGTGTTCTCTCCCCTCTTCTGTTCATCCTCTACACTGACGAGTGCCGGCGCCAGAACTGCCACCTGGTTAAGTTTGCCGATGACACGGTCCTCCTGTTGCTGATGTCCGGCTTATCAAACCACCACAGCTCCACTCTCACCCAGTTCGTGGGCTGTTGTGACAAAACGTGCCTTTGAACTAAATGTAAGTAAAACCAAAGAGATGGTAGTGACCTTCTCTAACAGACAGAGGGCGCTGACTGAGGCTGTAGTCACCACCATTCACGCGGAGCCCGTGGAGGTGGTGGAAGAATACAAATACCTTAGTACAGTTTTCGACCAGCAGCTGAGGTTTGAGCGTAACATGGATGAGATCCAGAAAAAATGCCATTAATGACAGTATCTCCTGCGGAAGCTCACTTCCTTTGGTGTGAGCAAAAACATCCTCACAACTTTTTATCATTCATTCATAGAGAGCATCATCACCTTCTCCTTCATCTGCTGGTTCCACTCCGTCTCCATACAACATAAAAAAACAGCTGTTGGGTGCTGTCAAGACCTGCTCCAAAATTACTGGGCTCCCTGTAAGAGCCCTCTCCACACATTGTGAGCAACCGACTGTGAGGAAGGCCAATAAGATCCTTCAGGACCCGTCACACTCACTGTTCCCTGCATTCCAGTGGCTCCCTTCCAGACGTCACCTTCAGTGCCCAGGCTGTCGGACTCAAAGGAGGGCGGCAACCTTTATCCACAGAGCAGTCCTACTACTCAATGCTCAGCCAAGCCTGACCCGCTGTCTCCCTGCCGGCGCTCACACAGCCTCCCAACCCCATGACCCCCATGACCCCCCCCACCCCCCCCACCCACCCACCCCTCTCAATGAGCTCTACCTGTTCACTTTCACCCTCTTTGCCAAGTTGCTGGAACCGCAATGCACGTTACATGAGGACTCTAGATTAATATTTATTGTATTTATGATATTTATTATGTGGTTTTAGTGTTCTCACGATACCAACATTTTGGTATCAATACACCATGTAGTTCGATACTTTCGATACTTTTCCAAATAAAAAGAGAACACAAAAGATATCATTAGATCCAGCCTGTCTTAAGTAGGACCAATGTCTTTAAATGGTTTGTTACTATGCAGTAATCTTTATGACATTAAATGGCTAAAATAAAATATTTTCATATTATATTCTTTTGTATTATTTATTATATTATATTTTTAATTCTAATATTTATAACAGCTTAAATATTTTTCCAGAGCTACTTTTTCATGGGTATATAAGTTATTACCTGTCGTTCTTTGAACTTGTTATGCAGGTCTGGGTGTTTGTCCTTCAGGTGTTTAGCAGGTTAGTAGTGTAGCAGGTTAGTAGTGTAGCAGGTTAGTAGTGTAGCAGGTTAGTAGTGTAGCAGGTTAGTAGTGTTTCCACTCTGGACCAGACGTGTTCTCTAACACTGTTTACACAGTGGCGCTTCGGTGTTGATGGAGACACAAGTGCTCATTTGTTTTGAATCAAAGTACTTCCATATAGCACTTGGCGCACCTGTTTTTTCTACAAGTTGCGGCCTTGTGGATGAAGCAGCAACCATTGTTTCCTCCCTCTCTCTCTCTCTCTCTCTGTCTCTCTCTCTCTCTCTCTCTCTCTGTCTCTCTCTGTCTTTAATTCCTCTCCGCCAGACTCTTGCTTTTTGCTGCTCCATTAGTGATGCACTCGATTTCTACGGGTCGTTTGAGTCAGATACGCATGCGCAGTCTCACATTGACGCAAACGCCATGTCATTTACGCATGCGCATCGGGAATTCTTTTCTAAGTACAAGCTCGGTTGGGAGAAGATTGTTTTGAAAATATGTTGTTTTGACTTTTATTTTGAAGTTGTGTCCAGGAATGTTGTTGGTAAATAAGGTCGAGTATGAAGCGCTAGTCAGTTGGGGATATCGGGTCGGAGCTCGCGCACCCCGTCTCAGAGAAACCAGAGTGCAAAAAAAAGAAAAGAAAAAAAGAAACTGGAGCACTGTTTTCCGCATTTTTGATTTTCCAAAACATCCCGTCGAGTGGATCTCCGCCTTGACTCTCTGTCCTCCTTTGCTCTCTTTCTGTCCTCTAACCCTGACTAGCAGAAAGTCTCCACCTCTGAGCCTGGTTCTACAGGTTTCTTCTTATTAAAATTTTAGTCCTTTCCACAGTTGCTTATGCTTGCTCATGTGGAATTGTTGGGATTTCTCTGTAAAAGTTCCTTAAAATGACTGCGTTGTATTTGGCGCTATATAAATAAAACTGAATTTATTCACTTGAAAATGTTCTTTCTCCGCTGCCCAGTGGTCCTATAGCGGAGATCCACGACACACTATGTTTGAATAAATCTGTCTGAGAACATTAAATGATAACTAAAAATATTTCCGACGTTTTTCTCAGTGTAAACAAATACAAAGAAGTGTGTGTGTGTGTGTGTGTGTGTGTGTGTGTGTGTGTGTGTGTGTGTGTGTGTGTGTGTGTGTGTGTGTGTGTGTGTGTGTGTGTGTGTGTGTGTACCTGGTGGCATCTTGTCATGTATGCCAAGTGGAGGTGTGCTTCTGATGACGTTCACCCTGCAGCCTGTGCTGGAGCCCTTGAGATGAACGGTGGCTGACAGGTTGTGGAGTTGCACCTGCATTTCGTGCAGCAATGCAGCATGCACGTGGGGCAGGGTGTTGGCCTCAGCATGCCGTAGCTCCAGAGAGCGCAACCGCTGGTCAAAGGTCACATTTAAACTAACTCTCTCTTCACCCTGAGAAACAAAAGAGGAAAGATGAAAAAAAAAACACCGCTGTTTTGATAAACAAGTCTAAAACATTTCACAAAAAAATAATCCAAAAATGAAAAACACTTAAATTCAAATTGCATGCTGGCAGACTGCTTAAATGCAAGTTATAGCAGCCTGGGAGGATCTGTTGTTGCACTACTCCAGCCAAATTAAGCGCAGCTAATCCTGTTAGCTTTCAAGGTTAAGGAGGACTTAGTGGGTGTAAAGACAGAGAGATAGACAGACAGAGGGATAAAGAGTGGTAGTAATAAACAGAGGAAGGCAGAGAAAGCATTGTGTTTTTCTTTAGCTTCACGCACACATTCTCATATGTCTCAGTAACCACTAAAAGTACTGTATGTTTACATGGCTTTGTTTCCATCATTAATGTTAAATTACACCAGTCCAAACTGATGATGCATGGCTTATACTCTCCAGCTGAAGTCATGGAGGAAACATTCACGTGCTGTCTTCTTGCTTTGCTTCCTTTCCGATAGTGAACAAAATGGTAAGAGGCGACATTGTTACTCTGAGCTCCTTTGTCATTTATAGTAACCTCAGCTGACCCTCTTACTGCTAGGAGTACAGCTCATACTGTATTATTCTCCTTGGGGAAAATTCTTTACAGAATTGACCCATTGGTAGGCACTGCAACCACACAACAAACAGGGGGAGCTGGTGGGAGTCGAGGATCCTGTTCAGGGGAAGATAGTGGGGGTCGAGCATGGCGTCATTTTAGTGCCAAAAACCGAAGCGCATAAAAACTGTAAGAGAGATGTTACAGTTTCTTTCGGCAGCTGGCTGACGTCACTGCCGAATTTTCTTCTTGTTCTTATGGGTTGAAAAAGGGAGAATGCAGGGGCCTTTACCCTTCCTGTTAGCCACCCTCTGAGTTCCAATCTGTGTCGATGTGTGTCCTCCCTTTCTCAGCGTATTTAACCCGCCTTCCCTCATGTTTCTGTGCTTGATCTTCTTTGTTCTTCATGTTCTGATAACCTGCCTTTGCCTTGTGTTTTGGATTCTTGGTGTTTATGGACTTTCCTCCTGTTTTGAACTTTTGCTTTGATTACCCATTTTGGACCTTTTGCTTTTGCTCATTGGACCCTAACTTGATTTTTTGTGAGGAGTCTTCTTTTGGGTTCACCATGATCCTTGACAGTCTTGAAGCAGCTCTCACTAGAAGTTTTATTAAATAGAAAAGTCTTGAGCTGAATCTTCAAAATAGAGACTGTGTCACCCTCCCTGTCTGAAACGGGGAGCTGGTTCCACAAGAAAGCTCTGCCTCCCATTCTACTTGTAGAAAACCTAGGAACCTCCAGGGGGCAGCACTCTGATAACCAAGTGTTATATAGAAAACCTAGGAACCTCTTTGCCACATGATAGAGTTGCTTGTTAAGAAAATTTTTTAATTATATTGTAGATTGAACAGGAAGCTCATATTGGAGTGATGTCATCTCTCCTGCTGGTTCCTGTCAGTACTTCCTGTCAGGAGTGGACGGATCAGTCCTGGTCCAAAGGTTCTCAATTCAAGGTTAAAAATGTATTGAACTTGCAAGATTTGTGAATCAATGAAAATAATAAATGTCTTTTCAGCAATATATTTTAATGTGTAAAACCTAGTTTACTATATTAAAGCCAAAAAGTATGTATAGCTGAAACGTGAGAAAAAGATTTTCAAAACAATCCCTTCAGTAGTTTTAGACAATCTAACATTGAGTGTAAACTTACAAATGAGCCGTCTACCTGCATCTCCAAAACCTTGACTCGATGCCGGTGGTTTCTCAGCTCCTCCTGCAGCTCTGATAACGTCTCCCTCAGCTCTTTCAGCTGCTCCTTTCTGTTCTGGTTCTCCTCTAGCCAATGGGAGATGTCGTCTGTACACCTAAACATGTCCGGGCAGCGATTCTGTGACGCCCCCACCGGAGGCAGTGTTGCCATCAACTGACATTGTCCATTAGAGGTCAGGTAGCTGTTGTACTCACTGCACTGCTGAAAGGAAATGTTGGCAGTCTGGTTGGAGACCTGGTTGGAGTCCTGGTTGGCGTCATTGATGCCGGTGTTCTCGCTGCGTCTCAACAGTGGGGAGTCTGGAGTCAGATCGATGTAAGTTTCCACGAGGGAGTTTGGAGGATGCCAATCAGCATCCCCGTAGTTGTCTTTGTTCGTATCTCCGTCGTCATCTCCGTTTGGGTCCACATCAGCATCTGATACATCCGCATTCGCTCTCAAGAGCATGTTTGGGTGGACGTCCTCATCATGCCCAATGTCTGGGTGTTCGTCTGAAGCCAGAATGATCACCCTGACAGGCCTCAGAGATAAGTGTGGCATCAAGACAAACCCTAGGATTATGTGCTGCCACTTCATTTTGAAGATTCAGCAAATCCTCTTTTGTGGACGCTTATCCATGACGATTTGAAATCAGCTTCAGGTTCTGGGTCAGGATCAGTGTTTAACAACATACCTCAGAAATGAGTTCAAAGTTGAGCCAAAAGTTAGGCATCCCTTGGGCCACGAAGGTGGAGAGGTATTGAAAATCTGAAAGCATAGATGAGGTTCATGAAATTTTCTGAATGAATTGATTTTGCTTGGGTTATTACCAGTGTTGGGGCCGAACCCCCCCCCCCCCCCCCCCCCCCCCCCCCCAGGACAGAGGGGGAGGCACAATAAGAGAAATGAAACAGACAATAATACTTCAAACAGGGGCGGGGCGGGTAGCAACCCCAGGTTTAGAACCAATAGAAAATCCTTCCTGAATGGGGAGCTTCAAGTCAAATGCATGCTCCTGCATTTCATTGGTCAAAACGGACTGGGACACCACAGGTGTCCAAAATTCAAACCTCAAACTGACCCCCGGCGCCTCTTCTCAACAGATCGAGCTCAGAGATACTCGTCTCTGCTGCATCTGGAGGGTAAAATAGTGCGCAAAGTGAACCCAAAGAACCAAGCAAAGATTCAGCCCGCTGGACGAGCAGAACACACCTGGATTACTTTTTCCTTTTTTTCTTTCCTTTTTATTTGGATCCCCGGGACGCCGAGGTTCCGAACACTTTGAAGGAGGAGTTATCGTGGGCTTCAATGCAAACAGGTGTCATATAGAATTCTGCTAACCTGGAAAATGGACCCCCCCCCCCCCCCCCCCCCCCCATAGAATATTGACACCCAAATTACATTATCCACTGCGGAATATGAACGCCCCACAAAAGTTTGCTTCTAATAAATGCTCTTGACGAGAAAATGGACCCCCCCCCCATATAATCCCACCTTCCGAAAAAAATATATTTATGAACGTTTGATTCACATTTCCATCTCGTTGAGATCTGACAATATCAGTGCTCATCATGGGTATTTTGTTTTTAAATTTTTGCATTTGAAATGTTCTTGACCAGGAAATTGATCAATCCAAATATTTCAAATTTTCGGGATCGTTACATTACGCTACGTTACACGCATGGAAGTGAACCCAGAGTGTATTACAAAGGCAATCATGCATCACCCGGTGACATCATTATAACTAACTTCACTTCCAGGTCTTGTATTGCGTTATGACGGCAGGCTGCATGTATGGAATCACAGGAGTTGACTGGAGTTAAAAGGAAATAAATGTGGAAATATAAAGAAAATCAATAATACAAAAAATATACAAAGGTAGTCATATTCTTGAGTCACGCTGTCTGGAAAAGACAAAAGCATTACAATGAAGTACTGTTCCAATTCTTAGGCCGTTTCTCACCGAGTACACATGGAATACCCGGATGTACCCTCACCCCAGGAGAGAGGTGAAGGTTCTACTGGCCATATTGTTTTGTCTCAATTGCACTAAAGTGTTCTACCCATTATACTGGAGGTTCTACTGGTTCTACTGGAGGTTCTACTGGAGGTTCTTCTGGAGGATGCTGTGGATTCAAACTAACACCATGTACTATTTGAATCCAGGACTACTGAGGAACCTGAAGCCTGACCCAGTGGAGAAGAGGAACTCCTCCAGATGAGGAGTGAGGATTGTTTTTGATGCTTGAATTATTACATGTATATATTTTATTCATACATGAGTTAATAACTTACTGAATTGGTAGTGTGTCATTCTTTTTGTTTTATGTTCTCCTCATAGACCTCATAATTGTTGAAATTCACCCGAGACAATTTCTTCTTTAAAGCAACATTACATTGTTTATCAAATAAAACAGAGAAATGTTCAGTTCTATATTTTACAGTCATAAACAATCATTTACAGTCCATCGATCTCTCTGTTGATCTCTCTGTCTTTATCCATCTAGCTACATATATTTACACGAGTAGAGAACATGACTAGAGAACATGACTAGAGAACATGATTCCATGAGGAGAGCTTCCTGTCTAGATGTAGTTCTCCTCTCTGAGGTCTGCAGGTCGTTCTTCAGCAGCAGGGAGCTGGACAGTGAGTCTCGCTCGCACATCACTTCCTGCCAGGTCCCTCTGGTCGTCCTCAGCGTCACCAGGTCGTCTCCATCATAATCCCTAGACCTTCCTCCTCCTCCCTGGACCTTCCTCCACCTCCCTCCCTGGACCTTCCTCCTTCCGCTCCCTGGACCTTCCTCCTCCTCCCTGGACCTTCCTCCCCCACCTCCATGATGTCTCCCACTGCCACACAGACAGGCAGCAACCAGAGGACGTCTCTCCAGGCTCTCAGAAAGACGGAGCACCAGCAGGTTTGTCCTGGTGTCTGTTGGGTTTCAACCTGCCTGTCAGTTTAAATTCACATGAAAACATTTGATATATTTTGATGTAATCATGAATCAGAATTTATTGTTTCCTTAGTGTTCATTACTGTGATTATTGAGATAAAGCAGGTTGCCAGTAGAGTGCTATAATAACAA
The DNA here is from genome assembly GCF_963383615.2 of Lipophrys pholis. Lineage (NCBI taxonomy): Eukaryota > Metazoa > Chordata > Actinopteri > Blenniiformes > Blenniidae > Lipophrys > Lipophrys pholis. The sequence goes on from NC_137643.1 coordinate 23,767,290, forward strand.
CTGTGTACTGCAGGCATGGGTACAGTACTTCCTCCATCACCCAGCAGAAAGTACCTGGTAGATACAATACTTCCTCCATCACCCAGCAGAAAGTACCTGGTAGATACAGTACTTCCTCCATCACCCAGCAGAAAGTACCTGGTAGATACAGTACTTCCTCTGCTGGTACCAGTACTTGCTGGTACATGGAGGATCTGTGCAGGACAAGAGCATCCTGCACAGATCCCCAGTTGCCAATGTACACACCAATAAACCTCATATATTATAGAGTATTTTTTAACGACAGGTAGATGCAGGAAAGATTCTACCTTGCTGACATGTTTCAGCTTCATCTGTAGTCTTCCTCAGAGCGTCATCTAGTTGTGATGAAGTGTCGGTCTTCATCAGGTGACTGACCAAATCAATCCCTGGTGCTTAAATAATCCAGCGTCTGGCAGAAACTTTTGTTTGTGTTGATGAACTTTGAGTTGCTCCTTAACTATTTTAAGTGTTTTCTCCCGTTGGGAGTTAATTTGCTTTTGACGAACTGAACTGCGATTTCGCTGCAATTTTTTTATTGGAACGATTTAAGTTTAAATGAGAACAAATACAATATTTTCTTTTGAAATCAGTGTTTTGTGTTTTGTGCTGAACTCGGGCTATAGTTCCACTATTGCACTACAATCGCGGGGTACGAATCCCTGTGAGAGGGCTAGCTCTGACCGGGTCGCTTACATCGAACTTTAGACATAGAGCTATAGACACAGAACTACTTCATAGAGCTACACACAAAAGAACACACCTCTCTCCTACGTCACAGTTGCATGTTTTCCAACTCGTCACAAGAGGGCAGTGTTGCAACACAAGTCCGTGTGTGTGTGTGTGTGTGTGTGTGTGTGTGTGTGTGTGTGTGTGTGTGTGTGTGTGTGTGTGTGTGTGTGTGTGTGTGTGTGTGTGTTCTGTCTCAGCTTGGCATGCAGCCAGCAGCTTTATAAATCAGGCCCCTGGCCTCCAGGCCCCGGCCTTTCTGCTCGGTCCCTAATAATTCAGCAAACAACTGAACAATCAAATGTCTCTCTTCCTTCACGTATGAATCCTGTGTTTCCGAGACCGCTGCATGTTGCAGATGTGTGTAGATAAATACCAGTTTTGAATCAAAACTGGTATTTATCTTTGGCTGTTTATCAAAACTTTTGATGAACCCACCGAACCTCGAATAGGCGTTTTGCTTTTTCAGGATGCACACACAGTTCATGGGATCCCCGGGCGGCTCGCCATCTGGTTTCCTGTACCTGGAGTCCAAATTCTGACGGAATGCCAGAATTTTCCCGGTCCAAACCTTAAAAGGCCTAATGTATGAACAAAATAATATGCTTAAGTAACTTAAATCGTACATTCCGTAAATTAAAATGAAAGTAAAAGTCCGTAAAAGTAAAAGCTTCAGCTTAATTGAAGTTAATATGCTGCACTGAAAAAAAAAAAGATCATGGCTGCGTTTCAGTTAGCATCCAATTTATCCTTTAAATCCACAAGATTAACATAAAACAACATAATTGTGCTATAATAACTTTCCGCGTCCATAAAACAAAACAAATAAATTGAGAAAATATCCACAGTATGAAAATAAAATAGAATTGTTTTTTAGTCGTTTTGCAGGTCAAAGCAGGTTCCAACAAAGAAACGCTACGAGTGGTTTTATGTCTCTATATATCCCGAAGCAGCAGTGATCTGTCTGGTTTAACTTCAGGAGAGTTTAGAGGCTGAAGGTGTCTGCTGGAGCTTCGTCTGATTTTATGAAGTGTCCTTTCTTTACCCACTTAATGCTGTAAAGACATTTAGTCTGTTTCTCATGTCTCAAGCAGGTGAAACAATAAACTGAGTGTTTTCCAAGACTGAAGATAAATATTGTGGCCACATGAATGAGAAGGAATGTACAGATGTAATGTAGAGATAAGTGACTGTTTTCATTATATTTCCATATACATACACACATTATGATGTTGGACATAGCGACAAAGACAGAATTCTTATGAAAAAGTTCATCTATCTATCTGTCTGTCTGTCTGTCTGTCTGTCTGTCTGTCTGTCTGTCTGTCTGTCTGTCTGTCTGTCTGTCTGTCTGTCTATCTATCCATCCATCCCGTAATGTAGTTTGTTTATATGGAGTTGCCGTAGATCATAATGTGTGTGACGTCATTGACAGGCGCAGGCACGAACTCCGCCCCGGACAGATCTGGTAGCCCGGACCGATCTGGTACCTACACCGTGTCTGCAGAGCGTCTCATATGCAGTAGCAGGAAGAAAACAACCCACAAAACAACGCGGTTGGCTGTGCGTGGTCACATGGTCCCCACCGCAATGTGACTTTTCAAATTAAGAGTCTTAACAAATTTGAACCCTTTTTAAATAAAATAAAATAAAATAAAATAACATGAATTATATTTTATTTAGTTAGGGCTTTATGAACCTGGGTTACAGTTATCTATGTTCACATTTATTTATGTGGTTAAAATTAATTAACATTCCAGTGAAAATATTGGGTGGGGGGGGGAGGTCCATATTCTATAGAAGGGGTCCATATTCCTCAGCGGGAAAGTGACCCGGGGTTAATATTCTATGGGGGTCCATTTACAATCTAAAGGCCCCTGCATACTCCCTTTTTGAAGCCATAAGAACAAGAAGAAAATTCGGCAGTGACGTCAGCCAGCTGCAGAAAAAAAAGCTTTTTCTGCAGGACAGTTCATACTTGATAAGAAGCCATCGAACTTGCAGGCCACGCCCCCTCGCAACAGGCCACGCCCCCTCACAGTAGCTACACATCTGTGAAGCGGCGTTTTAACTTTTCAACTGCCCAGTTTATTTCTGGCCTCCAGTGCTTTCAGAAATACATTTCCCTGAACTGTTTCAGTAATAAACTGAACCGGTTTTAACTGCAGGAGCTAACAGCTTTTAGTGATGCGTTCAGGTGCATCACGTAAGCCTGCACTCCCACATTTTAACGAGCTGCAGCGCTCGTACAGTAGCAATGTAACAAGCTAAATATGATTAAAATATGACTGATAGTTATTAATGAGCTGGAACAGGCTTGCGCAGCACACGGCAGTGCCGAAGTTTCGGCAGTGCGGCACCTCAACAGTTCGGCCAGAACGGTTGGGACAGCCCAAACAAATATCTTCTGGCCGAAGGAAACGACGTAATTTTGTTCGGCAGGACCCCGCACTGCCGAACTTTCTTCTTGTTCTTATGGAATATGAATTGGCCTTTACACCCCCACCGCACCACGGCGGTGTCCGTTCACCTCGCTGAAGAACAGGAAGAGTGCATTTGTCTGGACAGTGGAGTTTGATAAGGTCTCTGTCATCAGAACCTCGTGCTCCCATTTGTAACTGTCAGGGCACGGGCTCCACCAGATCCGACACCAAGATGTTCACATCAGATCCTTTAAGGCCTGGATATTATGAGATGGGGCTTCTATGAAACCACATGCACAATTTGATGTTATTCACCCTGTCGCTGGGTCACTTCGTTTACATTACAAGGCCACTGCCGTTGGAGACTGGAAAAACTCCACAAGAGTTGAGGGTTTGGAGATGCTCTGCCTCAGTCGTTGTCAAACTGGCTCAAAACCTTTAATTTGTCCAGTTTTCTGTTTTTAACGCCAACTTTAAGGTCTAAATATTGTCGGCTCGTCTTGTTGCTACTGCTTCCCCTGCAGTTCCTCGTGTTCCCTGGACTGGAGTTTATGATTTTTGGTGTTCTCTCCTCTTGTTTGGATTTTTACCCCCTGGACTATTCATCAATAAACCGGAAACTTGTGACTCTACGCTTGGGTCCACCCAAAATCCCTGACAAATATTGACTTGCTGCCAGATATATCCCGTCCTCATAAGCAGATAATCAGTGTTGTTCTTTTCACCTATCAGCGGTCATAATGTTCTGGCTGACACATGTAGAATAATAGTGTTCTTTATATAATTACGTCTCTTCTTTTTAGTTTTGTGCCAAAACAAAGAAAAAGCTCTTATGAACTGAAAGGGAATTAGACTAAAATGCAATAATTCCTTTTGTTCTACTTTATTCTGGAAGTGTTAATGGCCACGTCAAAGCTTCCAGACCAGAACCAGCGTTGAGATCTATGAAGCAATTTCCTCACTCTTTAATCAGTGGAAACAATAAAGTAGAAAGAACCTACCTGCTGCCATATTCCAGCACTGATCTGCGTCAGCGGGGTGAGGAGACTCTCTATGTGTATGACATGTTATCCTGGTAATACTTTAAAGGGATTTGCAGGCATTGGCCTGGAGGATAATAGATTACATGTAGTGAAATTAGAGGAGTGTGAGAAGACATTACAGTAAATCGTTAACTGCCAAACAAAATTTTATGGATTAAAGTAGTTTTAAAAAAATGTTTGATTATTATTGTTATTGTTAGAATTACAGTGCTAAATGTTTTTCTTGTATACTTGTGGGACCATCGAGTGGATCATTGACTCTGCAGAGCTCAGAGTAAATCTAAAGGCAGGAAATTAACCTTAGTCCATAATCCCCATATTTTTGGAGGTATATCATGTGCCTGCGTGTGTCTCTGGATGTTGTGAGAAATGAAAACTGACATCGAACTAAACCTGTGGGGGCTGTTTGACTTTCCGATGCATATTTACAAATATTTTAAGATGACGGGGTTAGGGTCTGACAAGTACGAGTTGAAGCAGTGTAAAGTGCAGCTCCGCAGAAAAACCATTCAAGGATATGTAATGTTCCCATGAGTCATGGAAAAACAACATGCAAGCATGTCTGAGAGTTTGTGTGTGTGTGTGTGTGTGTGTGTGTGTGTGTGTGTGTGTGTGTGTGTGTGTGTGTGTGTGTGTGTGTGTGTGTGTGTGTGTGTGTGTGTGTGTGCAACCCAGTCTCACAGCAGTTCGTCAAATGCTCACGAAATGTAATCAATTTTCTTGGTTCTGTGACATGTTTTGCCCCTTTTTTTCATGTTACACGTAACGAATTTCAAACTAGTACATTTCAATTGGACGTATCTTTCGTATCTCGGTCTCGCCTTTTTCCTTATTAGACAGCACAGATATGCTGTGATGTTTTTGACTTGCTTTTTGATTCAACAACCAGGCATTAACAAATTATCTTCTGTATGGCCAGTCCACACGAATGACTATAAAGTTCCCAATAAAGATGTGTGCATCCACACTGTCGAGCATTAACATTTTGAGAACACCTGCTCTCAGCAGGTACCGTGTGTTTAGCTGCATGGAAGCTCCGTATCCCTTCAAATATAAAAGGCAGAACAACATGTGTGCTGCCCGGAGCACTGCTTACCTTCAACAACAGAAAGGAAAGAAAAGAAAAGAACACTTGGCAAAACATGGCGCCCCCTACGGAACATTTGGGGCTACGGTGTCCTGGGAAGGACAAACAGCTGGAAATACTTGGATCAACAGAACAACATGCAGTGCTACAGCACCATCTGGAGGTGTCTTTCAGTTTCTCCCTTACAGTAATGTGACATATTTGCATCTCAACCTCTCTCTCTCTCTCTCTCTCTCTCTCTCTCTCTCTCTCTCTCTCTCTCTCTCTCTCTCTCTTTGACATTCCATTATTTTCCCGCTACCAGTTTAGGGGTGTCCCTCTGCGTCACCGTGGGTCCGGACCAGCAGCACCCTGTCCCCCCGCCGGCTCTGCGACAGAATCACCAAGATCACGTCATTCAGAAAATGCCTGGATGTTGTTCTGCCTTTTATATTTGAAGGGATACGGAGCTTCCATGCAGCTAAACACACGGTACCTTGTTGAGAGCAGGTGTTCACAAAATGTTAATGCTCGTCAGTGTGGATGCACACATCTTTATTGGGAACTTTATAGTCATTCGTGTGGACTGGCCATAGGGAAGGAATTTGTTAATGCCTGGTTGTTGAAAGAAAAAGCAAGTCAAAAACATCACAGCATATCTGTGCTGTCTAATAGTGAGGCGAATTCGGTGATGAAGAGAATGAAAAGAACTTCTCTGATACTTCTTGCTTGGATAAAAAGGATTTAATATCAAATTGGACGTATCAGTATCTCAGCCCATATCTGCAGAGAGGGCTGCGGGATCAGTGTGACGCAATGCTTCACCAGGAGCTGCGCCCACGTTCTACCTTTTATAGGTCTCTGGCCCCAAACCCTGAATGGAGGGTGTCCAGAGAGGGCACACATACAATATGCACAGTTGTTATCCTAACATCTGCTTCACTTTTATGGACCTCCTCCCTTCCTCTTTATGGCTCTCCACACCTCCTCTAATCATCCTGACAGTCCTCCATGTTTGTTCCTCGAGTTCTCCCGCGTTGACCGCTGCGTAATGGCATCACATCCTGGGTGATTACGCTGCCGTTCATAACCCCACCTACATTTCAAACCGTTCCCCGTGTAATGGAAATGCGGCACTGATACGGGTCTGGTTACGGATAGTCAACCCCCACCGGACCGGCACCGGTACCAAGGGGCACTGTGGAAACGGGGCTAATGTGACCTGACCTGGCCTTTGCCCTATTCTAGAATTCCCGACACCAGTACTCCAAGCTGAGGAGATGAGAAATAAGACATAAGAAACTTTATATACTAGAAAATATACTTCATCACACAAAAAAAGTAGCCGAAGAAAATGTGAAAATACACTAAAATAGGGAAAAAAGCGAGACCCAGACTGTGTGTGTGTGTGTGTGTGTGTGTGTGTGTGTGTGTGTGTGTGTGTGTGTGTGTGTGTGTGTGTGTGTGTGTGTGTGTGTGTGTGTGTGTGTGTGTGTGTGTGTGTGTGAGAGTAAAATCAAATTTCAAATACTTGAATTTGTTAAGATATAAATGAAAAGTGAGTAACAAAATACAATCTGGGGGGCATTTACATCTAACGATCTTCCTCTTCCTTCTCATTCATTCATTCATTCATTTTCTTCCGCTTATCTGTTTCCGGGTCGCGGGGGTGTCAGTCTGAGCACCGTCACCCAGATCACATTGCACCGATTAAGAACCTTCCTGCGGGTGGTGAGCCCACGGGATCTTCCTCCTCATCATCATCAAAATTTTGCTGAAACACTCAACCTTATCGTCTGAAGCAAATGCTCCATTGCCTGGACCAACTGATTGAATCTGTCACTCCTTTGGTGAAACCATAAGCTCTTTTCACCTGTTCAGACACAACTTGCCAACACATTTTCACTGTGATGCACCTGCGTAGCTAAATGGCGAGCACAGGTGGCAAAAGGCAAACACAAGTAAAGCGCAGGCGTCACTGGTTGAACACAACGACTCAAAATTGATCACACATGTGGCTGATGATGTGAAGGACCATATATAAGGCAGTTCTGAGAGTACTGCTTTGTGAAGCACTACAATGGATAGAAATCTGAGAGGAGTTCGTGTGAGAGGAGGTGGAGGAGGTCAGCAAAGACAAAGAACAGTAATATCTGATTAAATCAGAGCCACTGTGATTGACCATGTTCTTGTCCATGGCATGAGTATGAGGGAGGCCGGACAAAGGGTACAACCAAATATCAGTAGATTCACTGTGTCCACCATAATCCGAAGATTTAGAGAAGATGTATAGTATGTAAATGTTTACATCAATTACTATATGACTATACTATATACTGCAACTATATACTGTAAGAAAATATATGTTTCAGTACATCACTGTGCCAGTGTACAGTAGTATTATAATGGAGGGTTAGTCTAACTGTTTGTAGACCTAGTATTCCATGTATATTTTTGTAACTGCATGTTTTCTTTTTGTAGAGTCGGAGTACTGCCACATGGGGGTGATAGGACAGGTATAGTTCCTCCCACACCAAGAGACCCTAATTGTTGATATGGTCCGTGTGGACCACAGCATTAAACTGCGTGAAATGATGATCATTGAGGACCATTTCAATTTTGAGTATATCAACAGTGTCAGCCTCTCTACTGTTGATCGTGTCTTCAAGCACAACAGACTGCGCATGAAGCAGCTGTACAGAGTGTCTTTTGATCCCAACTCAGACAGTCAAAGAGCAAAGGTTCCAGTAGGCACAGGTTGGTGTACATCCAGACACATTCAATGTTGATTGCTGCAAGTAGTGATTTACTGTAGTGGCCTAAATCACTCTTTCTGCATCACTTACCAAACTATATCTGTTTCTACCGAAGGGTTTTCAACTGGATCCAATGGAAAGACCCCATGGATGCATCTACATGGATGAAGCTGGGTTTAATCTCCCCAGAAGGAGAGGCCGTAGCGTGATTGGCCAACGGGCCTTTGTTGGTGTCCCTGGAATGTCACAATGTGTGCTGCCATCAGCAATCGTGTGGTTTTTCACCATCATGCCAACCTGGGGCCCTACAACACTCACCAGCTCCTTATTTTCCTCAATCACAAGAAAGATGCTCTGTTAGGGCAGCAGGATCAGCCTCCCATCTATGTTGCTGTTTGGGACATTGTGAGTTTTCACAGAGCCCTCCAGGTTCAATATAAACCAAGGTTTTACCAATCTTTTCCTTCCACCATACTCCCCTTTCCTGAACCCCATTGAAGAATTCTTCTCCTCATGGTGGTGGAAGGTATATGAACACCAATCTTACACCAGGGTAAATCTCCTGAAAGCCATGGAACTAGCCTGCGGTGACATGGGTGTGGAGCCATGCCAAGCCTGGATACGGCATGTCAGGGGCTTTTCCCCCCGTTGCCTGGCCAGACAAACTGTGGCCTGTGATGTGTATGAAGTCCTGTGGCCTGACCTAGTCCGGAGACATGATGCTGTTGGGCTGAAGATCCATTCAACTCCTCCAGAAGATTCTCCCCCAGAAGAAAAACACCAGGGACAATGAACAGGCCATACAACAGCAGGGAAGAAGCCAGAGACCCCCGGAAGTTTTCCAACCCCCCCAGGTTGACAACCAATGGTGATGGTCGAAGCCGACCCGGACACCACAGGGGTCTGAAATTCAAGCTTGATGAAGCTTTTCCTATCAACTCTCTCTGCCACCACGGACGGTGAGAGCGCTTTTGTCTGGGCAGATGATTAGATTAGCGTGAAGCTAACATGCAATAACATGCGCACCAACCAAGTCCGGGACTCGGGTTTTCCACCTCAGAACCAGAGGTCCAAGTGAGCTCCAGGCCCACTGGGAGCTCCGGGTGGAGGAACCAGGGTTCAGAACCAAGCCTCGCCAGAATCCTCTGTCTTTCTCTTCTCTTGCCCCCCCCCCCCTTTCCTCAGTAACTCGGGTCTGCTCTCCTGTTATCTGATCAGATAAGCTCACAGACACACACAGCTACATGTAGCAACCATCTGTGATCTGTTGCAAGACCACATCTGCCTCGATCACCAGAGTTCTAACTGCATCCGACATCCACTTAGAACTCCGGCGCTCAGAACCGGGCCAACGGAACCGCCTGTTTGTTACGCGGTAGACTCCCTCGCTCCGAGACCGCCCGCGCGCATGTGCACTCGACGGACGTCTTGTTTATCTGGCCGCTAAGCAACCGCCGCGTCCCCAGAAAGAGTGAGTCAAACGCCTCTAGTGGTCGCGTGGGTCATCGCAATCCCTCTTGACGTCCACCTGGTGGACGCATCAAGTCATAGCGCTCTCCCTCTGGGCACCGCCGCACGCCCCTAGTGGACATCACGGTCACCACACAGACCTGCCAATGTTTGCCTCCACCTGGTGGACGTTCGCGGTCATTACACCCACTCACATTGACCCGCCGACGTCTGCCTACACCTGGTGGACGTTCGAGGTCATTACACCCATCACCCTCATCGCTCCAGGCCACAGACAGACACACACACACACACACACACACACACACACACACACACACACACACACACACACACACACACACACACACACACACACACACACACACACACACACACACACACACTCTTTGTACATAGTGTTGCTGTTTAATAGATTAGATCTCCGTGTTAGATTTCGTTTGCTACTTGAATGTGTTGATTTATGAGATGATTTCTGAATTATTTATGAATTAATACATTTTGTTAATAAACACCTGTTAGCTGAATTGAACACTTCTTGGTGATTATTGTGTATTTATTGTTGACAATTCACTGGTTTGTAACAGTCTGTGCTCGGATCTCACACCTTCCAATCTATTTAAGATGGTTATATTTTACACAGAAATATTAACTAACTTAAATAAACCTTTTACAAACGAGACTGATATTTTGGTATTAGCTATTTCCAGTTTATCTGGTGGTGCCCTGATTTATTATTAATACATAAATAACAAATTTATGCAAATTAATTAGTTTTCATTAATAAATAATTTTTGATCATTTGTTCATTTTTAAGTAATTACTCAATTACTTTAGGAGTTGTTAATGAGTAAATGACCGTTTACTTCCATTAATAATTAAAATTTTTCATGAATTACTTCCAGTGATTTATTACTTTCAGTAATCTATTACTTACAGTAATTTAAGGCTAATAACCAACCATAAATCCCAACAATGCTGTGGCTGAGTAATGCACTTGTCATTTGTTTATTTTTGTACTTTATTTTTACGGAGGCTTACTGTATACAAGTGCTCAATGCACAGGTTTATTGTTTTGCTACATGCATTTAGTCTCCAGTGAACAATAAACATTTATTTCTAAAGCTTCATGTCCTGTGCACTGTGTTTTCTATTTGTCTATGGAGTGTTTAGTGACTGTTCAGTAGTGTTTTTAATTTTGACTGACTCGGGGCAACAAAAGGCTATAAAAGTAAATAGTACTCTTGCAACTCGAAGAGCAATCAACAACCGATTAGGTCAATTTGCAAGATGACAAAAAGAAGCATTTTATTGCGTTTTACATGTCACACAATGCCACATCTTTATTGCAGTTGGGGTTATAGTTTTTTTTTATAGTTTTTAATGGTATGTGTCCGAGCTATTACATTTTCGTTGAGGCTATGCTAGTCTGTGAATATTACAGTAATGAAAAACTAACTCTATTTCAGAGGTTTTTCTCAGTGCAAACAATTATAAAGTATAGATTGAGTTCAACTGAAGAAACTTCTGAAATGATGTCAATACTGTCGTTGGTTTGACTCCGACTGACTTCTGCCTCTCTCATTCCCTTTGTAAGTGTGTGTGTGTGTGTGTGTGTGCGTGTGTGTGTGTGTGTGTGTGTGTGTGTGTGTGTGTGTGTGTGTGTGTGTGTGTGTGTGTGTGTGTGTGTGTGTGTGGGTGTGTGTGTGTGTGTGTGTGTAATGGATTGAAAGGGGGTTCAAGGCTGTGATCGCCCTCTAATGGGTTTATATTTACCTCCTGCCAGCCTCTAGAAGCTGCTCAGTTTGTTCCATTAGAGACGCAGAAAGAAGAAAAAAAGCCTAAAAGAGAAAGACTCTTCAAATGACCATCAACACAAAGCACCGGAACCTCACTTTAGTCTGTTTGGAAAACATTTGATATATTTGACATCCTCCTTCATTGATTTGTGGCATTTTAGCAACAAACGGCAAACGCCGATCCAGGTTATTTGTCTGCATTTACACTTTGAATGATTGAGCACAGATAAACTGTTAGAAATCATCACCTCGTCTGTGAGAACGGCACAGTGCTGTAATACGGCTTGGTAGATATGAAGCAGGATACGCTGAAGAGGGCAACTGTTAGTATTTAAAAGTAAGGTGGTTTCAGATGCTCACCAAAACATCGAAGTCACAACATAAATACAAAAGTCAAAATTTGGGTCACGATCATGGATTTGCATGCATGCGGTGAGTTTTTGCACATGTTGCAGTTTTAAATTTAGTTTTGCAGGTTTTGTTGCACCGTTTGAATTTTGGTTGCACCGTTTGCCTTTATTGTTGTAGGTTTTGCTCCCTTTCGTGCCTGTGTTGGACATTTTGAAGTCGTGTTAGAACATTTGAATTTTTGCTCATCCATCTGCGTTTGTACGGCAGCTATTGCATCCCGTTTGCAACTTTCGCATTTGTGTAATAGGTGGTGAGGTTATAATATGTCAGAGGTCTTGCCTCAATGCAAGAACACCACCGTTCATTTCTGTTCCGGGGACTTTCTGTGTGGAGTTTGCGTGTTCTTCTGCTGCACATAAGGGCTTCCTCTGCATACCCTGGCTTTGGCCAATTACAGAAGACCATACACACTGGGTTATGTATTGCAGGTATGTGTGTTGGGTCCAGCTCCTTGACCTTCCAGACCCTTGATGTTGAATTAAGTATGACTAGTAGACAGTGAATGAAAGCTGAGTGGTGATGATGTCAGGATTAGATTGTGAGTTGTTGTTTCAAACTCACCCCGGTGTTTCACTTTTGGTGATTTTAATGCAATTTGAAATAACATTTGAATCAAACGAGTGGTTTTTCCACCGAGCAAAAGGCAAAAGAGAAAGGAACTGTGCAAAAACAGAGTGTGCAATAATTGATTGGTCATGGATGCAGAATGATACCAACTTGAGGATTAAACCCCGGATACACATTGTTCCTGCAGTATGTGACAAGCTGAGTAAAACACATCTTTGTAGAAACAAAATGGAATGTGGTTTGTATAATTGAAAAACTTGAAAAAAGATGAAGGCAGAACTGCACTCCAGTGGTTGTGGATTGCAGGAAAAACAAAAAAAACTCCAAATATGTGATTAAATTGAATGTAGCGGCCTTAATGAGACGCTCCCTTTAGACACGACGCATTAAAACCTGAGGCTCTCAGCAACTTTTCCTCCGAGGCTCAGTTAGGGAAGTCCATCTGCTTCAGCTTTACCAGTTTGGTCACACCGAGGGGTCGAATAACAGAAAGACGCTGCCGCAGGTGACTCTGACACACAGGTTTGAATCCCTTCTTCCCACCTCTGACAGCATATCGGTCTGGTGCTAATCCGGCTAATATGTCGGTTGACATTTCTGACAGCGGTGGCAGCAGCTACGTGACGAGCAGAGCTCCACACGGTGGGTTTTCCTTCTCTTTGTGCGGCTTTCCGTGGGCATGTCTCCGCTTACCAGTGACGTTTTGCAGATTAACGATGATGTAAACGCGTCTGTCCACTGTTACTCATTGATTTTGTTTGTCAAATGCTAAATGTATCTATTGATCGCGTCCACGTAGAAACCAGCCATTCATACACTACATCCTCTGTACTTCTTTATCCACTCAAGGGGATGATGTGAAGACTGGTTATTCACATTCACACTTACAATACATTTTAGAATCAGCGATTCCAATCAAATGCATGTTTTTGTTTTTTTGTTTAGTTTTTTTTCTCAGGTGAAACCGGGAGTCAGAACAAAACACACTGAATGCCGGTGAGAACATACAAACGCCACATGGAAATGCTCAAATAATGATTTCTACATGAATGCATGTCTTCGGCTGTCCTTCGTGAGTGTGAGTGTGTGAAAGAAACTGTAATCCAGCTTGGGACAACTAATTGTCCATTTCAGTTTTTTAGGAACCAAAGGAGCAATTATTCTTCAATTCTTTTGTTGCTTAAATTCAAAAAGTTCATGTTGGAGGCCGAGGGACAGGATGATGATGATGATGATGATGATGATGATGATGATGATGATGATGATGATGATGATGCTCTAACTTCGCTCTCCTCTTTCACAGCAGAGGGATGCACATGTTTGTGAAGATGGATTTGGTGGGTGGTGGGTGGTGGGTGGTGGGTGGTGGGTGGTGGGGGCTGATGATGATGTGACGGTGCATTTGTGTGTGTGTGTCCTTGGCTCTGAGAGTATAAAAGCATTGGGTCACTCGAGTGGATCAAAGTGGAGGAGAACAACAGAAATCAGAAGAAAAGCCGACCAGGAGAAAGAGAGACAAGACACGACAAGTGGTGAGAATCTTCATTATCTACTTGATTTTATTCTTTAATTTACCTCTTTATAATGTCACATAGAAGGGAAAATAACTCTTTATCATAGTTCGTACTAATTCAGAGACCAATCAAAACTAGTTGATACGGTCAGAAAAAAAGCTAACAATCCAACCTTGTTTTCACTGAAATGCACAAAGAAGTTTATTTTAAATTTTTTAAAGCCTTTAATGAGTAAAATATTATTTCTGCACACGGCCAGGGATTTTGTGGATTAAAGAAAGTAACCAGGTGAGCACGAGGTAAAAGAGAAATGTGAGAAACATGTAAAAATTTTAATTTTAAACGCAGAGAGTCTAAAAGGGCTTCGATCTTACAATCTTTCCAACGTCTTACACACTTCCTCCTGCCCAAGGTCGCGGGGTGCCGGAGCCGATCCCACTTTACTATGCGTTCAAGTCATTGTGCTTTTAAGTTCACGCACACGTGTTTTTTCACACTATCTGTCACCGGAATGGGTACAGGCAGAAGCCAAGGCTTGTTTTTGTCTATCCCTTAAAAACCCATAAAGTTCCCCAGGACAGCAGTGATACAGGATAAAAAAAACTGAAAAACTAAACATAACAGTGGTACAGAAGAGTTTTAGCGCCACTGATGAAAATAAATAAATCGGACCTTCATGAAAAAGTCAAAAATCAAAGTCGAGATTTTTTTTTTTTACGGAGAGACGTCTGTCCATCCCTCATCATTTACCCATGGATGTGAATTCACATTACATCACTTAATTCTGACTATATCGGGTTGCTTACTGTATATGAACATGTGATTTTACACAGGATTTCCTTGATTAATAATAACACATATATAAGCAGCCCGGGATCCGTGTCTTTGTCCTTCGGACTCGACGAACGTCCACGACAGAACAAGGCTGCAGGCTGCAGGCTGCTCTGTCTCTACGTCCTAATTCTGGTAACTGCACCGTGTTTATGAGCTAAATCCTGTTCTGAAGCAGTTTTTCACCACTTCTTTAAACCGCGTACGATGGATTTTGTAGAAGCAGTCGCACGCGCTGGCATGTGGACGGACGGACTTTGTGAAAAAAACCTTTTTAAAAAAAATCTCGACTTTGATTTTCTACTTCTTCTGAAGTGCATGAAGGGTTGTATTTTTTTTAGCCTCCAAATATTTTTTTTTCCCAGTGCACTCTTCCGTACAGGAACAGAATTTTTTTTTTTTTTTAAATAAAATAAATACATACATAACAAAAGTAATACAAGAGAAAAACTAAAAATATATTGTAAAGGAGGATGTTTTTCCTTTCCCCAGTCACAAATGAATCCGCTTGCTCATGTGGGTTTGTTGGGTTTTTCTCTTTTCTCTGTTAAAAGCACCGAGAAAAGACTGTCTTGTATTTGGGGCTACCTAAATAAAGTTGAATTGAATAGAATTAAAGATATAGGTAATACTATGATTAATTTTAGCTGCCCATAACCAGGACTCTTTGTATAATTTGTATTATTTCTGTAGTTTATATTAAAATGAAGGCGTGTGAAGCTTTCCTTTGTCATTCTGGGGCAGATCACAGGAGAATGTGTCCTGTGTGGCTATTGGTGACCGCAGCGCTGGTGGGTGTGGTCAGAGGAGCTGTCAGTCAATGCTGGGAGCATCCGAGCTGTCAGGAGGTCAACTCTGAGAGCAGCATGATGGTAACACACACACACACACACACACACACACACACACACACACACACACACACACACACACACACACACACACAAACTATTAGAGAGAGCAAAATCCATAAATCCTCTATTTATTAAAGATTATTATCTGTTTGTTGGCATAAACATATTTCGCCAGAATTACAGTATATTAATATATTTTATTTAAAAGGAAAAATTCTTCTTGATCAAAAAAAACTAAATATTGGTCGTTATTTGATTTTCATTTTAAAAATCAGAAATGAAAATTGAAATTCCATGAATTTTTTTAATCAGGCTCTAGAAAGGATAAACAGAACTATTGAGGTTCATTTTCTGTTTAGAAAAACAACAAATTAAATCGTTATAGAACAGAAATTTAAAAAAAACAACCACCCAATTTATTAGATCGTGTGACCGGTCAACTTGTCATTTTCAAAGTAAAAGTGCATATGAGGACAGCGCTGTATTTCTTGCACGGAGGTCCGGTGCAATTTACCTGCGCTCACTACAACTTCCATGGCAGGATTCAGGATTATGTTATTTGCCGTTATATTTTTAAGACCACGAAAAACTGACGTTTGTAACCCTCGGTAACAGCAGCCGCTTTTTTTATGCAGCTGCAGCAGAAGGTAAGCGTGAACTTGGATTTCTGTCATTCATAAAGGTATTTATTCTGGCTACACGAGTATCTATCTGTGATACAAAGTCTTTTTATACTGCATTTCTGCCTGGTAACATAGTTTTGTAGCCATAAAAGAAGTTATTGAGGGGTGGATTGAGTGGGGGGGGGGGGGGGGGGGGGTCTGTGCATACTAAGAAATTGAATCCTGGCGGCGCCACTGGCCGGCAGAACAGCTTGTTGTCACCCAGTCATAACGTTGATAGTTCCCCACTGTAAAATGCTGCACAAAGCCTTTGTTGGTCTTAGTTAGCCCTTCCTTTTTTGGTGTCGGTGTCTTCCTCGACTCACAATTTCCATTTTTTTCTGCAAACGGGCGCCTTGAAAAAGGTCCGCTATCGTATCATCCGATCTTGCTGTTAAATAAGCCGCCATCACCGTTCCAGGATAGCAGATAATGACATCACGCACCTGCCCGTGGGCCAATCGGTCAAACTCATTTTAATGACAACACTGAGGGTACGTCCGAAAAGTCCCCCCTGTCTCCTCATCTGTGGACTTTCCCCTTGTCACTTCTAAAACCAATTTTAAAAGATGAGGAGGACTGACCCCTGGAGGACACCACAAACAAATGCCCCAGCATGAGGAAGTGCAGTTTGCCAGTTCACAACCTCTCTTTACATCCCATCACTTTACAGATTATGCCATGGTTGATGCCTCGAATGATTTTTCCATCTCTTTTTCCCCTCGTTCAACCCACTGAGTGCATCTTCTCTCTCCTTTCCTGCAGGAGTGCATCCAGCTGTGCCGCTCCCTGACCAACGAGACCCCCCTCATCCCAGGCGAAGCTCACCTGCAGCCTCCTCCTCCATCAGAGATCCTGTCTCTTCTGCCTTTCTCCTCCATGTCATCTTCCTCCTCCCCCTCTCCTCAGGCCAAACGATCCTACTCCATGGAGCACTTCCGCTGGGGGAAGCCGGTCGGACGCAAACGTCGCCCCATCAAGATCTACACCACCAATGGCGTGGAGGAGGCGTCAGCTGAGGTCTTTCCCGGGGAGATGAGGAGGAGGGAGCTCGCGTCGGAGGTCATGGAGGACGAGGCGAAGGTGGCAGAGGAGGAGCAAGACCAGCTCCCTGGCGACTTCCAGGAGAAGAAAGACGGCACGTACAAGATGAAGCACTTCCGCTGGAGCGGCCCGCCAGCGAGCAAACGCTACGGCGGCTTCATGAAGAGCTGGGACGAGCGCAGCCAGAGGCCGCTGCTCACGCTCTTCAAGAACGTGATCAACAAAGACGGACAGGAGGAGAAGAGGGAATAGTGAGGACGGAGGAGAGACGTAGGAGTGTCACAGCCACAACTTCATTTCACTGGCCAACATGTCTCATTACTAAAGAAATACAATGTTTTTGCCAAACAAATTGACCTGTGTGACTTTTTCTCTGAACTCTGCGCCAACCAGTTAAAATACAAGATGCTCAGAAACCTTTATCATCTGAACAGCAAATATTCAATAAGGGGAAATTTCTTGAATTGTTGAAAAAAAAACCAAAGATTTTAAACTGTTAAAGACGTCTTGATATGGAAAGTAACAGAAACATCTGAGGAATATATTTCTATTGGTTAACCAGTGATTAATGTCTTATCCCTGAACACGACATTTTTCAATGTATTTAACACGTGAATTATACGAGGTTTTGTCAAAGGGAAGAGGTCATGATAGTGGGAGGCTTTGTAAAAGATGGAAATAGAAAATGTTTACATCCTTTGTTATAGAGCAGGGGTGGAGCATGCATTCTACTGCATTCTGGACTACTAAATACATGGTGAGAGTGATATAAATTGTAGGACCAGTTAATATTGAGCAAACCAAACACCAAATATATTATGGAAGAAATATATATATATATATATATATATATATATATATATATATATATATATATATATGATATATACAAAAGCGTATACAAAATAAAATGTTACTTCAGGGGCCACATTTTATATTCTATTTTATTTTAGCACTGTATTAATCCTCAGAGGGGAAATTCCATCCTGAATTGACCCATCTGTAGCAGCCACAGAGCAGCGCTCAGGGGGAGCCGGGGGGAGCCGAGGGTCTTGCTCAGGGAACCCCACTGCATGTTTTTTGGGGATGTGGGAGGAAACCGGAGGACCCGGAGGAAACCCACGCACACACAGGGAGAACATGCAACCAGTTTCATCTTAAGTGGGCTGGACTGGTAAAATATTGTTATAATAACCTTTGAATTTACACGTTTGCTTTTTTTGTGGCACACAGTGTACGTGATGAAATTGTCTATAATATTGCAAGATCTAACCAGTACTACTAAAATGACGACAATCTCCACATAAAGGAAATTTTAATGAAACATACCGACGCTAAATACAGTGGAATGTCAAAAAAGAAACTTCCTATACAGGTGGCCCCACCAACCACCTTGCTTTAGTGGTTTGTGGGGCCGGATTGGAGCCATTGACAGGCTGGTATATTATTGGAATTTGCCACAGGTCATTTACAAATGAATTGAGGGCCATGGTTTGCCCGCGGGCCACAGTTTGGACACCCCTGTTAGAGAGGTTAAAGACATGGAGTGTGCTCCAACTTAAATATGAATGAAATTGATTTGCTCACAGTTAAGTTTGTCACATTTCCCCAATCAAAAAATTGATCAGAGCATTAATTCTGCTCCAAGCTTGAGGTTCAGTCGGGTTTAATAAACTAATATTATTTGGACAAGTAATCCCGTCATGAGCAGCATCAGAACTAAGGCACAAGTGTGATCCATACCTTCAAAATATTGCATTTGAAAAAGCGCCGGAGGCTGACTGGTGAAAGCACTTAACAGCCATTAAGGGTAGAAATATGTTGTTTTTGGTATTCTAACTTATTCTGCTGCACCTGAGGATTGTCTTAACAGTTCTTGAGCAAAAACTATAAAATAATCTAACCTTCTATTTAAATAGCTGTCTGAAATTCCACTCACAAACCAAACGAGAGTGTGCACCCAGCAGAGCGCGTCCCTTCACCAACGCCACATTTGTATTGGGAACCGAGGTAGCATTGCTAGCATGTTAGCCGTGAGCTCATATTGATACTAACTGGGTACGTCAGGTAGCGACATCACTGTGTGAAACACTGAGCAGGGAGCGTCTCCATGGCAACAGACACCTTTGATCTCCTCCATGAGGTGCTTTCTTTCTTTCTTTCTTTCTTTCTTTCTTTCTTTCTTTCTTTCTTTCTTTCTTTCTTTCTTTCTTTCTGGAACCAGCAGATGGCGGTAGTGCAACTTCACGTCGGACAACTGCCGTTTAACCCAAGCGAAGAAGAAAAAGGGAAACAGTCATCAGGGACTACGAGAGCCGTGGGAAACAATGTAGATAGATAGAACCAGCAGATGGCATTAATGCAACTTTATAGATGCAAACTGCCGTTGAACCCAAAAGAAGAAGAAGAAGAAGAGGCGCTTCTTCCATTCATTTTGTATGGGACATTTCTTCACAGTTTTTTGAGATATATTAGGAAACAGTTAGCTGTTAACATCCCAAAACCTAATCAATTGGTCCTTGGATGATGTCAAATCATTCCTGAAGATTTCATGCAATTCAGGTTAATAGCTTTTGCGAAAAGTTGGTAAAATACATGCATACATACAAACAGACCCAGAGTGGCTGATGGATCGGGACACTTCCCAGTGGGCTGGTCTGATGTTTGGGCTGTGAGGACCGTTGTTGACTTATTTATTATTTTTTTCAGCTGGTGTTTAGTCAAAGCACTGAGTTGATCACACACTGTTTCCGCTGTTCCTGGGCCGCCTCCGCGTCCTTCCACTGGCGTTTTTTTTTTTTCAAATAAACTTTATTCAACGTTTGCCACTGGCAGTTTCTTTTTTTGCAGACGTACCCTGACGACGTAATACGTCCGTGCGCTCTGTCAGTGGTGCTGACAGAATGCTCTGGAGTGTTCTGGAAACAGATGCAACAAAATGTGCTAAGAATATCAACTTGTTCATTAAAATCAGCTCACGGTTAGAAACGATGGAACAGGTAAGATGTTTAACTTTGCCTCCAAACCACTGTTCAATTTAATTATCAAGTTGATGAATTCTGTGGCGTTGTGGAATATAACATTAAATTATATAATTTGAATAATAGTACAATGAAACACCACATAACTGGTAAACTTTGTCTTTTATTTCCTCAGAAAGCAGATCCAGCAGCACCAAGCAGGTCGGACTGATCTCAGGATAGATCAGATTATTATATTCAATATAATGAAGAGCAGGATGGAGACCTGCTCCATATGAGAAATGCCTTGAGATTCTAGATGATTCAGCTCTACATTAATGAAACTGACCAGAACTTTGTAAAAAAGGGGAGATTTGTGCTGAGAATGTAGATCATTTTAAAAAAGTGATTTAGTGTGAGAAGCAGAGCCAGTGGTGATGAGGGGACTGATCCCGTCACTATGGAGGGAACAGCTGAGCTGCTCTAACAGTGTGTGAACAATCAAGCAGTACTTCCAATATATGAGAAGTTCCTCAACAGTACATTTGATTAAAAACAGGTTCAGAAGAAACGTGAGGCGTTCATGCTCATGAGCACTGAGGAAGGAATCCTCATGTCTGTGGACAATGATATTGTCATAAACAAAGAGGCAGAGGCCAGTGCACTGCTCAGGGTTTATTCATGTTCTGGGGTCGGTCATGTTTCTTTGAAAAACAGATGATAGTGTTATAAGAAAGTTCATTTTTAAATTCTACATTTTGAATCTAATATTTTATGTTTTTATTTCATAAAGAAGGTTTGGATATCTGTTAACTCTTATTTGAAATATAGATTCTGAAATTATTGAAAAAATGTGTATATTGTTGATGTACTTGTGTTGAAATAAATTTAGATTATGAAGAAACTCTTACTTGCAATGAATTGGAAATATTTTAGAAAAATGCGCTGAATTAAAAAGCTTTGCAGAACAGCGCTATTGCAGACTTCACATGTAAGATTAAACGTACATGATTGTAAAAGGTCGTGATCTAAAGTGGGCCACTCTGAGGTATGAAACTCCATGGCTGAAAATAAGTCCCGATCTGGCCCTGCATACAAACCAATAAATCCACTGGAACGGGCACTCAGTAGAGTGCATCCCTTTGCTAAGGCTATGTTTGGTTGCAAAACCAAGTTAGCATTGCTAGCATGTGTAGAGGAAAAAAATCATAGTAGTCCATGCATGTAGTAGTGTAGAAGAAGACAATTATAACGGCTCATGTAGAAGGTGTCTAGAGACATCCCAGTGTGTGTAGTTGAGGCTAAGCAGATCTGTCAAACACCTGTGTTAGAGAGTGAGCACTGAGGTTGGGTCAAGATGACCTATAGGCAGATGTTTAACACTACGACACCATTAAAACTCCTACACAAGGTAAAAACCCAGGGGAGGGGCTTTCCAGAGGGGACTTTTGAGGATACAGTAAGATCCAAGGGTATGATGGGCATTTAAAAAAATAAAGGCACGACCAGAGAAGGGGATAAAAGAAGGGGTCAAGCTGTACAAACCAGTCTTTGACCGGTCGGAGAGAAAAGGGTTTTGTCTGTTTTGGGGAATAAAACTCATTTGCGTCCAAGTCCAGCTTCCCATTTGATTTTTGCTTCGTGGATCAGTTTTTTACCAGTAGAGTTGGAGAATTAGAGACAAATAGCGAGCGCGAACAACAGCGGGGAGAGCAGACAGCCTTGCCTAGTGCCGCGAAAAAGAGGGAAAGGTTTTGAATGTTGAGTATTCATACACGCAGATGGATAAGGTGAGGAGTAGAGCAACTTAATCCAGGAGATGAAGCTGATGCTAAAACCAAACTGTTGTAGAGTGAAAAAGAGATAAGCTCATTCCACCCTATCAAAGGCCTTGTCAGCATCGAGAGATATTACAGCCTCAGGCTCAGTAGAAGAGGACGGAGTGTGGATAATCCAGAGAAATCTTCTGACATTAGAAAAAGAATGTCCCCCCTTTTATGAATCCTGTCTGATCTTCCGAGATGACAGTGGGCATGATAGTCTCCAGACGACGGGCTTGAACTTTAGCTAGAATTTTAACGTCAATGGAAAGGAGCGAGATTGGCCGATAGGATGCACCACTTACTGGGTCCTTGTCTTTCTTGTGAATGAGAGATATAGAAGCTTGCATGAGCGTGGCTGGCAAGGGGCCCTGATGGCATGAAAGGTTAAACATTTCAAGAAGGAGTGGAGCAAGCAGGTCAGAGAACCTTTTAAGAAACTCCACAGGGTACCTATCAGGGCCCGGTGATTTGCCGCTGTGCATTGAACCCATGGCCTCCTTGATTTCAGAGAGGGTTAGAGGAGCATCCAGTGTCTGACTATCATTAGGCAAAACTTCTGGCACAATTACTTGTCGAAAGAATTACATAATTGACTTTCATTGTCGGGGGATTCAGAAGTATACAGTTTAGACTAGAATGACCTAAATATATCATTTATGGAGAGCCGGGGGTCATGTGACCAAAATGAAGGGTGAGCTGGGAAGCTCCGACACCGTGCTTCACATTTCTGAAAAATACCCTACCGAACTGCCAACATTTTAGTTAAAGAAGGTCATGTCACAGACACCAGCAGCAAAACAGTGTGGAATTTTCACCCGCGGGCGCAAGCCGGCCACGAAAATAACTGTGACGAACCTCCTGAAGAGCATGAGTGTTAGCATAGCTACCACTAGTGCTACAAGTAACACGACATGTCTAACATGGCTCGCATTGAAGTAGTGCTATCAGAGCTCTGATCAATGTAATCTGACTTTGGAGGTAGACTTAATGGAATCAACACTAGAGGTTAAATTAACTGCCACAATCCAGGAGGTTACGACTAACACTGACCGAATCGAGCAGGCTGGGGCCCGCATTGCTATTACCGAGGCCGCAAGAGGCCGATGCAGATCAATCGGCTTTAAAGTGAATCGCTTTCCTAGAGGCAAAAACAGAGGATCTCGAGAACCGGGGCAGGAGAAAGAATCTGCGCATCTTTGGGATACGCGAGGGAATAGAGGGGAGACGGCCGCTCATTGAATACGTTACCGAGATGCTACCAACATGACGAGGTCTTCCACCACAAAAAATGTTTGTCATCGAGCGTGTCCATCGTATGTTGGCAACAGGAAGACCCAGACAGGATAAATAGTTGGTTTTCTGGGAAGCTAAAAAACAAGATTCTTCACAATCGGCAAAGAATCACGTTTGCACAGGATCTTTCAGCTGAAACCGTTCGTGTGGGGAGGGGATTTCATCCTGTCATAAAGGGCTTCATTGATATTAATGCTTTCCGTGGATTTCAGTACAATCCATGCAAGCTCAGGATCCTGCAAGGAGGCAGGATGCACCTGTTTTCCACATCGCAAGAAGCTGAGGATTTCTACAAGCAGCTCTCATCCTCAGCGGGGGACACTCGTTCCTCGTGATGAGTATGCTGTGTTGTGTGCTGTAATACGAGGCCGGTGGTAAAAGCACTTTAAAGAACTTTCTCACGTGAAAACAGCTTTCTTATATTGATGTAACTTAATGCTCATTAGTTCTAAGATCTTAATGTTGGCAGTTCCATTTTGAATAAGCTGCTCCCGACCTGTTCGATTGCATGATCGACCATCTGATGTTCAGGGTCTGTGAGCGGGTCCCCGGAGTGTCCTTCGGCAGCTACCACCTGACTGACCTGGAGTACGCTGATGACACCATTCTGTTGAGCACATCCCACAGTCAGATTCCTCGCACAGATAGGTGGTTGCAAACGGAAGGAGAAAGCGCACGGCCTTGTCAGAAAGCACGGGGTATTCACTGGACTGCTTCAGCCAAAAGTCCAACAAAGTCTGCTTTCTGAACGATGCCTCCAGCGTTTCGTCACAAGACAGCTCTATTAAACTCTCCTGCTCAACAGCAGTTAAATCCATTGAGGCCATGTGAGAGGTGTCAATGTTGAAAGGGTTTCTCATCCAGCTGCTCGCTTGAGCTTCAGGCATCACTGGGAAATAACTGTGGAACTGTTGTCTGAGTGATGTGAGGTGTGCAGCCATGTTCTCCATGACTCCATCATCAAGCACCAGGTCATTATCAGACAAAAAACTCTCCAAAGCAGGGAAACCTGAAACATCACCTGTCTTCACTTTGAGTTCAAATAACTCCAACTTTTTCAGCAGTGCATTCATTTTGTCCTGCACATCAAAAACATTGATGGAGAGTCCCCGCAGTCCCAAGTTCAGTTCGTTTGAACGTGAAAAAATGTCAGACACGTATGGCAGCTGACTGAGCCACACAGCATCCTCACAAATGTCTGACAAGGGGGAATTTGTGTCCTGCAAGAACATCTGGAACTCTCTGTGCAATTTGAAAAGCCTCGAAAGCACCTTTCCTCTTGAAAGCCACCTTACTTCAGTATGAAGCAAGAGCTGGACATGCTCACTCCCCATCTCCTCGCAGAGCACATGAAATAAGCGAGCATTCATCGGCCTGGCCTTGATGAAGTTCACAGTTTGTACAGCAGAGTCCAGCACAGACTTCAGGTCATCAGGCATCTTCTTCACTGCCAGCGCCTCACGATGGATACTGCAGTGGGTCCAGAGCATCTCAGGTGCCACCTCTCGGATGCGAGCAGCTACCCCGCCGTGACGACCTGTCATCGCCCTTGCTCCGTCTGTGCACACGCCCACACACTTTTTCCAGTCCAGTCCATTCTCCTGGATAAACGCGTTCTAGTACCTTGAATTGGTGCTCTGCTGTAGTTCTGGTCTCACGTGACTGACGGAACATAAAATCCTCCTGAGCTGCACCATCATATTCATATCGCACATAAACCAATAAATTGGCCAAATCTGCAACATCTGTAGTCTCATCAAGCTGTACGGCAAAATATGGACCCTTCTTAATGTGCTCAATCAGTGTGTTTTTACCATCACCAGCCACGTCTGTTATCCTCCGAGACACGGTGTCATTTGAAAGTGGCACCAAGTTTAACTCTCTGGCAGCTTCCTCTCCACACATGATCCGTGCCATCTCTTTGGCCAAAGGGAAACACAACTGTTCCCCAATTGTGTGCGGCTTACCGGCTCTTCCGATCTGGAGGCTGGCACGATATGAAGCTTCCTGTGCTTTGGCTATGGGTGTACCAAAGGACTGAATGGTGGACTCTGACTGTTTCAGTTCATCATGTTTTCATAAAAAAGAATTCCACTGGTTTGTCGTTATGTGCCTTGTGTTTGGTTTTAAGATGCCGTTTGAGATGTGATGGTTTCATGCATTCATTGCTCAAAACGTCGCCACATACCACACACTGCGGCCTGGACTCTTCCTCTCTCCCGCTCCAAATAAATCCAAACTTTATGTAGCTTTCGTCATATCTCCTCACAGGTTTGTGACTTTTGTTTTTGCTAGCAGCTCCACTGGGGGCTGCGCTAGCGCCACCGCTGTCGGCACCTGCAAGCTGCTCACACTCGTCCTCTTCAGTTCTCGCTCTCTCCTGGTCCACAGTTCCCTTTGCAGAGTTAAGCCACGACAGTAGTCTATTACTCTTCATTATTAACCCTAATACAGCGGTGAGCTCTGATCAGAGTCCGAATCGCATGCCTCATTTACATAGCGTGACGGCGCATTGGCGCTGAGACTCCATTTCACCATAGATACTGAGGGCAGACTTGAGGCTTCATGCCAGTCTTTGAATCGTGTTGATCGGCCAAGTAAAACCAGATTTATGATGAAAACTCAACGTGATGTTGTCGGCCGCGTTCGGTGAGTGAGATGGAGCCGTTAATAATCGTTTGTTTTATTATTTGTGCATAATCTATGATAAAAAATATGGTCAATGGATTCTAGCGAATGTCTCTATCATTCTACTATAGATTTGGAATCCCCCCTCCCTTCTCATGTCACATGGCCCCCGTTTCCACCCAATTGAAGATTAAACATGGCTGTCATTTCAGGAAATGATGTTTTATTCACGGACTGAGTATTTCAGACGATAAATATTATGAAGCAGATAACGGCTTTAGAAGCGATCGAAGTAACTCCTCTTCCACCGTCCAATTCATCCATATTTGTAATCAGCGGGCAGCGTTACGGCATTTGCGGCACTTTGTGTCGCAATTGCCCGTAGCGCTACGCTTAGCGACCCGCTAACCTCCTGGACTCGACGTGAAAAGTCATTTTACAAACAAAATACTTAACTTTTTTAACAAGAATCAGCTCAGATAGGCCTTTTCTCACAGAGCTGGCTAAATCCCGTGTTTTCAGGTGCAGTACAGACTACGTTACGGGTATAAACACTGTACTGAGAATTGCCGTCACGCGAACCCAGAAATGAGGTCCCTTTGTCGGGGTCAGTCCACAGAAAGCACAGCTGAATAACCGTTTTCACATAAAAACTAAATTTTTCATAAGAAGTCGATTGTATATGTCGTTATTCATGGTACAGTGGAGGCAAGCTTGAATGTAACATGCAACGCATTGGGATATTTGCAAACTGTACCAGTGCACCTGATTTTGATGGAGCACCCATAATGTGTGTGTGTGTGTGTGTGTGTGTGTGTGTGTGTGTGTGTGTGTGTGTGTGTATCTCGAGTTCTTCAATACGTGTTTAGGCTTCATTTAGACTTTTTTTCTGTTCCTGTACCTCGTCACTGTTCACCTGAAGTTGTTTTGTTGTCTTCTTTGAAATGAGCAAACTCCTGTGTGAAACGTATGTTGAGAGTCAACAAGTCCTTTCTGATTTCTTCTTTGAGCTCACCCATATTTTTGTTGATGTTTGACAGCTATTTATGTAGTGCCCAAAGTTTCCTCCCATCGTTACCGTTTTCCTGCCTCTGTCAGGATTTCTTCCTGGGTTTTCTGGTTTCCTCTTTGGCTGCTCCTCATTTAGCGTATCTTCAAGTCCACTTTATAATCAGTTGAGGGGTTTCATTTTCTTAAGACTGGCTGGAGCCCCAACTTACATTGGCATTTCTTTCGCAGCTAACCCAGAAGTCTCCTGAATATTGTTTTATAAGTATTTTTGTGTTTAGCTGAGCCTCACTGAGTCATTTTGCCTCAGAGGAATTCTCAGAATGAATAACAGGACTTTCTCATTGTTGCCTCTTTTCTCCGTCCCACCACTGACGTTTGCCAGACTCTGTGAAGTTATGTGCTGATCACTGATTCAAATATCTCCACTCCTGCTGAGAGCTCGGATTTGCACCAATTTCTCTTTTTCTTTGCTGGTCTGCCTATAAACACAACAAACTACTTTTCCCGGTAACCTTACGTCATCCTGCACCTGTCGGCCACGGTGGTGATGCCAAACTTTCCCAAATTAGAAAAAAAAACTGTGAGGAAGCCAAAGAATTGCTCGGCTTCATTACATTTCATTCCAGATAGAAGTCGAGATACATTTTGATTAATTGAAATGTTTTGGGCAGAATTCAAAAATAATCCAAATTTAACATTTCACAGCAAAACAAAGACACATAGAGCTTTTAAATGTCACAACGTACAGAAGATCATTGTTCAGCTCACTTATTTCATTCATAAAATACAGTGGTACACCAGCAAGCACATCCATGGTTTGAGTTCATGGATTGGTCACTTGCTGTGTGGAGTTTTCCTGTTCTCCCTGCGCATTTGGAGTTAATTGATGACGGCTGAATAGAATATGAGTGTGTGGTTGTCTGTCTCTATCTCACTACCTTTCTGTCTCTGCCCCTCTGTGTCTGTCTCACTGTGTCTGTCTCTCTGTCTCTTTTCCTCTCTGTTTCCCTGTCCGGGTCGCCCTGCCTTTGCCCACCGTTTGTTTGGACTGCAGCATGAACAGACAGGAAGGAAGCCTTTTTTGGGTTTATCAGCAGGTGGAGTCACTGTGGGGCGCTCTCTCTCTCTCTCTCTCTCTCTCTCTCTCTCTCTCTCTCTCTCTCTCTCTCTCTCTTTCTCTGTGTGTGTGTGTGTGTGTGTGTGTGTGTGTGTGTGTGTGTGTGTGTGTGTGTGTGTGTGTGTGTGTGTGTGTGTGTGTGTGTGTGCGGGGCCACGCTGCCTGGTGTTTCATCTCCTGCCTGCCTTTTGGCAGTGCAGTGGAACAGATTGTCAACTTTGCTTGAAAGCTTTTATAATGTGGTATTTGCTCTATATATTTTTATCAGCGGCAGCAAACACTGACGGATGTCGTGATGTAAGGAGAGCCTGCGATGGCAACAGGAGAGCAAGTTTAAGGTCTGAACGTAATTTGTGTTATTTCAGGGTAAAATGTTCTTCTCGGTCGACTGCAGGAATGATTTCAAAAACTCAATGTTAATTATCCTTCAATGGTGCTAAGTTCTTAATGTCATGATCACGTGTACTGTATTCAGGCATAATCCACTGTCAAATTGGAAGAGTTGTTGAAATAAGTGCGTTAAACCACCACAAGGCCTTTTTTTTTCTGTTTTGGAAATGTGAAAAGTAAAGTGTTTGTAAAATGGTCTGTATTCTACATTCAAAATGTCATCTTGGGAAAAACTCAGGAGTGTTTGAGTGCTGTGTTCCTGACAATGATATTACATATTTGTAACTGGTTTGCTCTCCCTGTAGATAGTATTTTTTTTACAGCTCTGTACACAGTCCCACAGATGAACACAGGCTGCCTCCACCATGAGCCAGCTCTGCTCGTTACCACAAATCTTGG
Source organism: Lipophrys pholis (assembly GCF_963383615.2). NCBI lineage: Eukaryota > Metazoa > Chordata > Actinopteri > Blenniiformes > Blenniidae > Lipophrys > Lipophrys pholis. Next base: position 23,796,098 of record NC_137643.1, read on the forward strand.
TTCCCCTGCAGCTCCTCGCTGTCTCCTGCCACTCACCCTTCTCTCAAGCGGCAATCAGTTAATGGGAAGCAGCAGTCAGCAACTATATCGCCCAGAAACACCCACCACAACTCTTCCCTGCAGCTCAGTCCACCACACACTCTGAACTGTGAATAATATTACATTCCTAAGGCTGGAGAAGTGGATAGTACTCCTGCCTCATCTCTCCTCATCTCACCTCGTCTCGCCCCATTGTAGCATTTGCATTTTTTCCTTGTGTTTGATTTCTCTGAGTACTCTGGTGTCCTACCACACTATAGAAACATGTTGGACGGTAGATGGTGGTTCTGTTGGTGGACTATTGGGGGCTACAAGTTTCCCCATGACACACACTTCTTACTGACAATAGAAGTGTGTTGGAGTACTCAGACTTCAAAACTGAATCTAAACTGTGACAAAGAAGGTTCAAACAAGAGAGACCAATAGAGTGGCTGTTTATTAATTAATCAACGTATGGCAGCGTGAGAAACAGGGAACGACAGTGAATTGAAAAGTAGATGGACTGAAGGCATATCTCAGCTGAAACCATTTGTTCACTGTCCATCTCAGTTGATGAATGTTGATGCAGGTTTGTAGTTGGGTGTGAACAGTTTTTTTGTACGTACCTAGTACACAAGAAGAGAAGAGGACAGGGAGCCTATAGAAATGATTTATTTCATGACTACAGTACAAGGAGTCAAAGTGAGGGCACAGTAGTGCCCTCACTTTGACTCCTTGTCCAGATCAATGGACCAAAAACAAACAGTCAGTAGAAGTAATTCACTTTGAGATGTCTGACCTGAGGACCAGGAGCTGAACAAGAATTTTTGATTAAATAAGTATTGAAATAATTCAATGCAGTTAACTTGTGGCTATCAGCTTGTATAAGCACACACATCATATAATGAAAGCAAGTGCAACTTTTTAGTTTTACTGTTCAATATTAAAATGTCCAGTGCAGTGCACATGATATTTCTGGTCGAATTGTATAAAATGTCTATCACTTAACTAGTCAATATAAGAACTGTGAACAAGTGTTAATTTTTTGACATTTGAACATGGACCACCCGAGTGTGTGTGTGTGTGTGTGTGTGTGTGTGTGTGTGTGTGTGTGTGTGTGTGTGTGTGTGTGTGTGTGTGTGTGTGTGTGTGTGTGTGTGTGTGTGTGTGTGTGTGTGTGTGTGTGTGTGTGTGTGTGTGTGTGTGTGTGTGTGTGTGTTTCAGACTGTCGACGCCATGTGGAGGGCAAAAACCATTTAAAGATTGTGGCCAGTACAGATGCTGTCCCTAAAATTTTATCGTTTTTCCATCAAGCGAGTGATTTGAGACCAATTCGGGCAGAAACTATGTTCACCACATTCATTGTCGAACATAACTTGCCATTATCTGCTGCAGACCATGCCGGACCACTATTCAGGAAGATATTTCCTGACAGTGAGATAGTCAAACAATATGGCTGCGCCAGAACAAAGACAGCTGCCATTGTAAAAACATTGGCTAGGAATGATACTGACTACATTGCAGAAATAATGAAGCGGTCCCCATACAGCAGGGGTCCTCAATAGGCGGCCGGCCCGCGGGAGCCAACTGTCTGGCCTGCGTCGGCCCTTGAAAAATAGAAATAAAGTGGAATTTGTGGGGGGTGATATGCGCTGCTTTAACTTGTTTGGACCTCATCCCACACCATAGTCGGAGTGCGTCTGTGCGCGTCTGACGTAATTATGTCAATGCGCGCTCTCCTCGGATGTCCACGGATTTCAATTTCACAACCCGTGAAGTAAGTCAAGATTAAACAAAGAAACAACCTGAGCTGCAGCGTGTTAAACCTCAAAGTCGATCAGGAAAAGCGTCAGTTCAACTCTGACTGAACTGAATAGGTCAGTTTATATTACCGACCCATACTTGATCTGCAGCAGAACGGAGCTGTGCGCTGCAGCGGGCTGCTGTGTGCTGCAGCAGACCGGAGCTGTGCGGTGCAGCGGGCTGCTGTGTGCTGCAGCAGACCGGAGCTGTGTGCTGTAGCAGGCTGCTGTGTGCTGCAGCAGGCTGCAGGGTGCCGTTGCGTATCGTATTTTTCTATCATCAATCTGTCAGGAATGTGGAGAATCGGGAGAATTTGTTCTATTCAGTTGTGGATTTTGCTGTGAGAGACGTGTCCAGCAGCCAGAGGACATGAGAATCACCGTCTCAGGTGCGTCTGGTGGAGGCGCTGGGTAAGTCAGATCAGCAACTGAGTTTAAAAATATGACTCCACACACCCAGTTATTCTACCAGCAGCTACTGAACAGTTGACACACTCCAGAGCGCTCAGCATTCAGAGAAATTCCATGGAGTTGATCAGAGAGGAGGATGCTGCAGGGAGCGAATGCTGTCACTCTGTAGAACACATCAACACACATCACTACTAATCCACACGCTCAGTTACAAACTTCACCAATACAGGCGATTCTTGATGTTCTTAGAAGATTTAGTGGCAACCAAAAAGATGTTCGAGGAAAATCAGGAATGTCAGGCTCAATTAAGAACAGCTCATTTAAGCAGCTTTGTTGAAGGCTCACAGTCCACACATCTACTGAGTTGGATGTGCGTGCCACCTGATACACCTTGCTGCAGAGAGGGCATCCAGACAGCTCAGTGTGAACATTGAAGACGTCCTTGTTACAATTTATAATTATCTGGACAAAAGCAGCAAGAGGAAGTCAAGTCTAGATGACATACAGATCGTGTGTGATGCAGATGTGAGGACAATTCTCAAAATGTCCTCCACAAGATGGCTGTCTCTGGGGCAGTGTGTGAACCGCCTACTGCAACAGTGGGACAATCTCCCTCTTTTCTTTGAGAACGAGATGGAGGCAGGCGAGATAAAGAAGACAGGACCCTCATCTTCCTAAAAGCAACACTCTCCTTCACCAGCATGCCTACAATGGTCTCCTCCTCTGTCCCACCAAAGCTGCCCACACCTCCACCTGGTCCTGCACAGAAGCCTGAAGCTACACTTACCAGTTCATCAAAAGCTCCTGCACACCATGCTGCAGAATTTAATTTAACCAAATTCATCTTCAAACAAAATGAAATTGGAAAGAGAGCTGAAAAGGAAGAAAAAAAAACAACCCCAGAAAGACGAGAGAACAGATCTGACAAAACCTGAGAAAGTATATCAGTTCCTCACCAACCCAATGTCAAAGGCGTATTCACTCTTTTTGAAAAGAACAATACTTATTTTTGACATTAACAACCAAATACTCCAAAAAGAGGAGTCATGCATACATATACTGCTTCCAACTTTGGAGCTGCAACTACAAAAGGTATCGCTTTCATTCTGTAAGCCTGAGCATGTGATCACCATGATGGATGAAATTGGTAGAGGTATCAAGCCAACACTGTACAGTGCAAGGAGAAACCAGCGACCTGATGAGGAATCCTCAGTTGGCCATAACACTCAGACCTTTATCCAAAGTCAGGGTAAACTAGAGCTTAGGCCATTCTTCAGAGACGTGAGGAAGTTCTTTTCATCCAAATTTCCATTTGGGCATGAGGTGCTGATGCATGCTGTTGTGGCAGATATTCCCAAGAGGCAGTGAGCGAAATTCTCATCTCCCCAGCTCTTTATCAGCCACTTTCCTTCTTATTCTGCCTGAAGAGCTCACTGTGGAGCAAATGGAAGACGAGTTTCGAATGTATCAAACCAGCAGCTTTGAGGACGAGAGGCGTTTGGCTGCAGGACCTCCTCTCTCAGGCATTTCCGGTGCAGCCTCCACTGTGAGGCTCCCTCCACTGTGAGGCTACCCCCACTGTGAGGCTCCCTCCACTGTGAGGCTCTCTCGACTGTGAGGCTCCCTCCACTGTGAGGCTCCCTCCACTGTGAGGCTCCCCCCACTGTGAGGCTCCCTCCACTGTGAGGCTCCCTCCACTGTCAGACAGGAAATGACGACACATTTAACTGGAACTAGCAGGCACGAGCGACTTAGCGGTACATTGCTACTTTTAAATTTCCTAAAAAAGTTATAAATTTCTGGTTTCTTGCGTGTGCTCACCGCTGATATACTTGCCTTAAACTAATATATATTGGTGATGCAAGAAACAGTGCGTCACACCAGCGGTATAGCTTACGTGTCATTTTAAAGCTTATTAATGCTAACGGTGGTTAGCATTAAAGTACCGTAGGTTAAAAATTTTTCAGTACATAACGTAAAGTAACTGTTCGTATATCCGATGGGTGAAACAGTTTGTAAAGAGTACAGCAAGCGATAAACCCTCCATGCAGTAGCCAATGCATTGCAATGAAGTAGAAAAAGTGTTTTTCTCAACTTGTGAACGTTTTATAGTTGCGTGGTTCTCACAGGACAGCTAAAGTATCAACATATAATGTAAAGCAACATGATTCATTACTGTAGTTTGGATTAATATCTACAGTTGTTAAAAAGACCTCAACCTTAATCGTTGAAGTAAAGAAATTAACATATATTAAATGCAGGAGTAATATTAATCCAGTAGCGATTGATAAAAGTGGCAGCTATTAATTTTCTCCTTTTATTTTAATACATTTTATATATGGGTATGTGTTTACATTTGCAATGTATTCCATTGTGGAAAAGCATTTTTGTGGTTGATTTCTATGACGCACCGACATGACGACAACCAACAGCCTGCAACACACTCAAAACCTTACCTGTAAGTGTACCATGTCATACTGAGTTTCAATAAAATCATAATTGGTAAGCATTTTCACTGTTTTCATCCAAAATATTCCTTTATTTTAGAACGATACTACAGTCAAAGATGTCATTGTGGTTCCTGTGTGGAAACCTGCTCACTCCCTGCTCTCTGTGAGTAACGATGCCCCCTAGTGACATGTCACTTTTATTGATAAAGATTATCAAATGTTCATTAAAAAATATTAGTTTTATATAAGTTGTTTTGTTTTGTTTTGTTTTGTTTTGTTTTGTTTTGTCTTGTTCTTTCACAAAATGTTGAGTTCGAATGTCTGTAAGGTTTCGAAGCCAATCATTGTGGAAATGACTAATATAATGTCAGTGAGGATTGCTTCACAACCCTAATAGTGTCTTGCCTGTGTTTGAATAGTGAAACTAATCATTTTATATGTTTATGTGTGTATGTATGTTTTAAGAAGAGCAGTGCACTAATGTTTCTTTCAGATTGGACGTCACTCCACCAGGTGGGGAGACAACAGTGGAAGAGGAGTCTTGTTTCATAGTCTATCTGTCAAATACTATTGATTCAGCATCGGGAAGATAATTTTTCTGTCTGTCTGTCTGTCACGTGTGAATCAGGGATTGTTGGTGACTGCAGACATGCAGCAAAGTTAGTTCAGGCGAAAATGCACCTATTTATTGATCGAGTTGACCTGCCTTCAGTACTGGACATGAGAGAGCAGGAACAGGCCCTTCAGTACTGGACATGGGAGAGCAGGAACAGGCCCTTCAGTACTGGACATGGAGCAGGAACAGGCCCTTCAGTACCAGACATGGAGCAGGAACAGGCCCTTCAGTACCGGACATGGGAGAGCAGGAACAGGCCCTTCAGTACTGGACATGGAGCAGGAACAGGCCCTTCAGTACCGGACATGGGAGAGCAGGAACAGGCCCTTCAGTAATGGACATGGAGCAGGAACAGGCCCTTCAGTACCAGACATGGAGCAGGAACAGGCCCTTCAGTACCGGACATGGGAGAGCAGGAACAGGCCCTTCAGTAATGGACATGGAGCAGGAACAGGCCCTTCAGTACCAGACATGGAGCAGGAACAGGCCCTTCAGTACTGGACATGGGGGAGCAGGAACAGGCCGAGGCAGTACACAGTCTCGTGCAAAGAAGCAATCCTGGACGAGTCAGAAAATTTATCACTTTTCGAGCCATTTAAATTTGTTTTCTATAATATTGGAGATGTGGACATTTTTGTTAAGAAATCGTTGACAAAAGACATTATCAGGGACATTGCGAATGTCACACAGATGACCGAATAAAGAATAATAAAACTGTTTGGTCTTTTTGTGTTTTCTCCTTTGTATATTTGCTTTATGGAGTACTTATCAGAGGTGGTCCTGCGTCTGGACGAAGGTATGGAGTGAGAAGCCAAGGTGTGCAGGGTAACCACTGTCCCCTAACAGGTGGCGTCCAGCTGTCTCAGCCGCTCTCAGACAGCACCCGGGAGTCGTGCACTGAGCCTGGTCATTTTGCCACGACGTCCACAATCATACAGTTTGCATCAAAAACAATCTGCGTGTTGATGCTATGATAACGTTTTCTGTTGACATTAACAGCCTCGTCTTGTGACGGTGTCCACAATAATGTCCACGAAGTGCCATCAGTAACACCAACAACACCAGGGAAACCCGCTATGTCCATGAATGCCCGTTTGTTTGCCTGCAACAGTGAGCATCCAACGGAAAGCCAATAAATTGTGCAAGAATGCGGGGCTGTGAAAGCGGTGGAATGGTCTGACTGATCAGTCTGCTGACGGAGGGTTGGGACGGACCGCAAGTCATCACCGCCGCACTGCTGCATCTTCCCTGTAGCGACGTACCGCAATGTTGTTATCACCTTCATCTCGGGGGTTATTGCGTTGCTTCGCTGTGTCGGTGAGAGAAGATCCACCCTGACGAGGTCCGAAACAAGCATCATTTCTGCACGATGGAGTCGGTAGCGTGTCATTAAATCGATGTCGTTAAACAAACGGAGAACGTCTTTCTTCTTTTCCGCCATCTTGTCTGTTTAAGAAACTGACGTAGGCTTCTTAAAAGTCCTCCTCACTACTTTTAGCGGTTTTTCAACTTAGGAGCTCTCTGAGGGCTTCAGATGCTTCCTTGTCTTAGTAAGGACAAATTCTAAGAAAAATCTTAAATTTCAAGGAATTCTAAGATTCTTTTTAAGACTTTTAGCGTTAGGATGCTTTGTGAATACAGGCGCAGGTGAAAGATGGTGGAAGCAGAATGAAGATGGGAGCTGTGGATAAGAGCAGTGTTGTCTACACAGGATTTTAACAAAAAAGAAAACTCAAAGAAAAAGAAAAGAAAAATGAGTATTCATCTTTTTTTTATATTTCTCTATTGAACAACGCAATAGGTCAGTCACTCACATTATCTCCTCAGGCTATGTGCCTCCACGATTGTTTTCATTCAGCGTCCTGGGCTCGACAGCAGTTTGATAAGGAGGAGCTGTGGAGTGAACTCACCTTCTCTGCTTCATGTTGTGACACACAAAACATTGTGAAGAATTCCCTGGTTGCTGCATTTATTTCATCCGAAATATTATATACAGTATTTTATCTATTTTTGTTTTTAGAGTTTAAATTTCAAATAAATTGGTGAGTTAATTACCACTATGGTTCGTACTAAAATAGTCTCTAACCAGGTTTAGTACTCACTTTCCGGTCTTTTTGAATCTATATTATTTACACATTACTTAGATTTGGAGCAAGCTTTAGAAGGCTGCTGTTTTGTTTTTGTTTCAAGTCCCATGTTCTCTATTCCGAGGCTGTTCAGTGTGGCGAGGTGTCCCCTACACACAAACTGAACTGTCCCTGTGTCTTCTGTCTGTACTGAAAAAGTACTGAAGGAAGACAAGATTTGTGAAAGACAAAATGGCTGAAATTATTTTTTAAAAAAGGCTCGTAATTACCCAAAACACCTAAAAAAAATAAACAAGCAAGCAAATCAAAATTGCCAAAAACAGCTGTACTGACAGAAACATTTAAAAAGGCAACAGGTCAAATAAATGTCAGAAAATGTTTAAAATGTCTCAACAGTACCACCAATATATCTGAGGTCAGAGAAGAGTCAGATTGTCCAAAATGTCTTTAAGTGTCACCGATGTGTTAGTGAATGTGTACCATGGAGGCAGAAAGAGGAGTAGCTGTCTCCGGAGGCGGGCGGCTCTTGTTCGCTCTGTGGATGAACCATGAGGTCTGAGCCCCCCTCCCCTCTCTGCTCTCTCTCCTCCTCTCCTCTCACCAGTCCCTCCGTCAGTCCAGTGTGTCAGTTTAATCACAATTGAACTCAACATTGTTCTGTCTCCATCTTTGTATAGAGGGATGACTTTTGCAGTTTTCATTTTACGTGGAAATAAAACCCGTTTTGAAGGATAAATTACAAATATAAGTTAAGGATTTTACGTTTACACTAATGACTGCGTTAATTAGAGCCATATCAATGTCAGTCCAGTCTGTAGACCTGTTTTTCTTACTTTTGTTAACAATGTCAATAATATCTATTTCATCAACTGCTTTCAAAAACATTGATTTTGGGTTGCTGTCTAACAAATCCACAATATTCCTCTCTCCATCTTCTGCCAGTTTTGGTCCTACACTTACAAAACAAACTGTTAAACCCATTAACCACACCATCCGTGTTGCTTACAATGGAATCATTGTCTTCAAAGTACTTAGGGTAATTTATATTCATTGATCCATTCCTGATAATATTATTTAACACATTCCATATGCCCTTGAAGTTATTTTTATTATCGGTTAATATTTGATTATAATACTTTACACAAGATATTCTTCTTTTTGCATGCATTCTGAAGTCCTTTTGTCATCCAAGGCCTACCTATGTATTTTTGTTTCTTGCTGTATTGTTTCAAAGGCCAGTGCTCATCATATAATGATTTAGATATTATCAGAAATGTTTCATATGCTTTGTTGGTGTCGGTCTCTTGAAGCACGTGTTTCCAATTTTGTATTTGTAATGCATTTCTAAATTTGTCAATAGCTTCTTACTCTCCTGTGTCTAATCTGATTAACACCCTTATGCTTAACATAATTATAAACAAACATTACAAAAACCGGCAAGTGGTCACTAATGTCATTTAATAGTGAGCCACTCTTTATGCTGTTGTCCATACAGTTTGTGAATATGTTGTCTATTAGAGCTGCACTATGAGACGTTATTCTACTTGGTTCCGTGATAAGTGGGAAAAAAACCTCATACTGAACAATACATCGATAAATTCATCAGTCAATTTGTGCTTGTTGGGATTTAAGAGATCTAAATTCAAATCCCCACAAATGAACACAACTTTGTGATCTTTCCTGGCAAACAATCTTTCCATGCTGTTCTTAAATGGTTCGATATTGGAGCCAGGTGCTCTGTAGACACAGCTCACAATTAGATTTGTCTTTTTTTCCAAGTGGATTTCTACAGTAATAATCCGCCATTGTGGGGGAAAGAAGTACAAGTTTCTGAAAATGGACTACAAAAAGCGCATTTGTGGTTTTATGTGATTTAAAGTTGTTCTAGGCAGATTATTGCTTTAGTAACTTACATGATCTGCTCCTTTTTACGAAATCTTGAGTTTCCCTGAACGCTCGGATGAGAGGGTTCCTTTAAATGTTGTCGCTGCAAGGAATTGTCGGGCAGCATGAGCTGGTCTCCTTTGCTAAAGGAAGCATCAGTGGTTCCTAGGCTAAAGGAGGTTCTAAAGGAAGCATCAGTGGTTCCTAGGCTAAAAGAGGTTCTAAAGGAAGCAACAAGCCTCCTTTCCTTTGCTTATTGAGAAATCAGACAGTCCTTATCATGGCCGCCACACAGAACACTTCCGGGGTTAAGGAAGGGTTAATGGGTTAGCCTGTATTCCTTAGAAGTAATGCTTGTAGGAAGCACAACCACAAACTCTCACGTCTGCCATCACACATTTTTAACAGTAGTCTACAGATTCTGTAAATGTGGTTGTAGCGCTCCCTTATAGTTCGCAAGAACTTACTCAGCTTTAAAGGATCCTAAAATCCCTCGTTTTCCCACCCTCTGCAAACTGCAAAAGGTGAAAGTACAAAAACAAAACTGCTGAACAGCAGGAAATATCACCCTTTTTCTTGCATTAGTAACTGCAGGCTGCAGATATTCAGCTTACAGTGGGGGATTAATGAGTTATGTTAATGCTCATTTCTTACAGTGTTTTGCTTGCACATCACCACCAGTGTAATCTCTCTTCACAGAAAATGTTTCTGTCAGTGTGAGCATTACTGTGCCTCAGTATTTACTCAGCTGACCCTGCGATTTAATACATGACTGCAAACATTAGCATCTCCACACAGGACCCTGACACACAGTCATCGTTATACAGCCGACTGTGTGTGACTGGGCGGCGTTCACTGGACTGTACAGGCAGGCCAGCTGACAGCGGTGATGTGCAGAGGAAGAACTGGCTTTGTGTGCAGTGGCGGGATATGAAGGGTATGGGTGGGGGGGGGGGGGGGGGGGGGGGTCTGACAGAGGCCCAAACTGTAAGCTTTAGTAAATAGAAAAGTCTTGAGTCTTAGAGACTGTTTCAACCTCCCTAACTGAAACTGGGATCTGGTTCCACATAAAAGGAGCCTGAAAGCTGAAAGTTCTGCCTCCACTCTACTTTTACAAAATCTAGGAACCTCCTGTAAGCCAGCACTCTGAGAACGAAGTGCTCTTCTGGGGAGATATGGAACTAACAGTTATTTAAGATATGATGAACCAATTTAGTGCCGTACCTTTAAGCCCGATGATGTGCTCTAGCCTATGTAATAGGATGTTATGATCAATACTATCAAATGCAGCACTGAGATCTAAAAAACACTTAAAAAGGTTGGCGAATGAATGCAGGTTTTCCGCCGGGATAACCCGCATTGCTTTTACACCCTTTTTAAGTGTTTTTTTGCATTTTCCGTGGTTAATTACTCGCACTATTATTGATTGATCTGTTACCCAGTTAACTTAATCATAACTTGAATTGCCTCTAAAGCTATTGTTCATTGACTTCATTGCAGATAGATAATTTGTATTCTTTATTAATTAATAAATTAATCAATTTATTTAATTAATAATCAAGATTGCTTTTAATCATTTTTAAGTGGTTTTCTTGCATCTCAGCATCCAATTATCCGGTATTATTAATTCATAAAGCGCAAGTTTATCCAATTGATAATCCCAACTGCATTTAATTCATTTTCAATGGTTTAGCGCATTCAAATAACTCATTGTATTAATTAGTAAATCACGACTTTACTTAATTAATTCCAACTCCTTCTTGATAACTTGAAGCATAGATTGCTTTCCGTAAGTTAATCGTCACTCGTAGTCAAGTACTGTTGTTCATTGATTGGTCAATAGCCAGTTGTAACGCCTTAGCAGCTTGAGTTATTCCCAGGTTACTGCAGCGAGTCACCTCCTGTGGGTCCACAGACGCTTCGGTAGTTCACGCCACTGACCCGCAGTTGTCAACAAAGGAGTGACCAGTCACTCCTGTTGACAGGTCGCGTCACTGGTGGACCGCCTTAGCGATCTGGCACCTGTGGAGGTTCCTCCTGTCAGGCAACCCCTTTTAGCTCAAAGCTGTTGGCCGACAACTGACTATTTACTTTAATCAACCTTTATAGCTTTGCATAACTTACACTTGGTACATTGCCTTAGTAATCTATTACTCCAGTAATCCATTACTCTGGTGGTCTACCGCTAGTGATCATTAATTGTCAACCCGTAAATAACAATTTACTTCTGTTTGGCGATTCTTTTATATGTAAATTACCTCTGACGGTGTAGAACCTTCCGGTAGCCTATCACTAGGGTAATTTGCATATTCAGATCAAACGCTGACCCCAACACCAGGGACTATGAAAGTGATGCTGAGAAATCTAAAAAATATTAACCCTCTTACAGAACGAAGAAATAAGTTACAGTTAGTTTTAGATGTTTTATGAACGAGTTTGGTGTTTGAATTGTGACTAAAACTGGAAAACTGGAAAAAAAAAAAAAAAGAGAAGTGAGCGATAGAGTCGTGAACGCGCGAACAAGAACGCGCCCACACGGCTCTCCCTTATCAAACTGGTGAGTGTGCCAAGAACACTCACACACATGCACGCAGGCATGCACACACAGAGTGGTGATAACTGAGATCAAATTTTTTGAAGATGAAATTAAACTAGATTTCGAAGTATGCATTTAAGTTTGTGACTTATTGCAAATGTCCAAACATGAAATGACTACTGAATCAACAATAGATGTCATGGCAATTCAACTCTTAACTGGATTAAATAAAGTAGCTGATCCCATATCTACTGTTTAAATAATTTTAAATAGTGTAAATTTCCAAGGGAAAGATGGTCTAATTGAACTTATTGCTCATATAAAACACAAAAGACAAAGAAACAAAGAACAAATAGAGAAATTTGAAAAAAATCTGTTCAGCAACAAAAATAAAAATGCCTGAAGCTCTCCCGTCATCTTGTTTAACATGAGGCGACATGAGTTTACAATTGATCCTTCTTCACACATTTCTCCCTGAAAATCCTCTAATTTGACCCGCAGTCACGCTGTACGAGTGTCGACTATTACGTTGGCGCAACCAAAGAATATCCCCAGGTGGGCAGCCAGACAAGGATGGGTGGTGAAGCAGCAGCAGCAGCAGCAGCAGCGGCAGCAACAGAAGAAGAAGACGCTTGACTTCCGGGTTTTCTGGCTAATCAAGCTTGAAAATACGAATTACGGTCTTATTATATTTCCCAATTTTTGTTTGCGAACGCATAACAGGAAACGGGAAACGACATGATTCCCGTTTTTCGATTTTCAATTTCCAATCATTTTTGTCTCCCAATATCAAATCGGAAAACGAAAATCGGATGGTTTCCCGTTTCCCGTTTTGCGACATCAAAAGGAAAATCGACTGTCCGGAAGGTCCACGGACCCAGGAGGTCCCGTCTGCCAGTTTTGTGAGCTTGTTAGAATCCTAGGAGGCCTCCTGTAAATGACCTGTTCAATAGGAGCAGATCACGATTCCTGCATACCTTCCTTGGAGGAAAAATAGGGTGAATTCCTCCTGGGAAATTACTTCGACACTTCATCTCCGAGCCTTCTCAGTGTCAAGCAGCACAAGCCTGCTCCGACTCCTCATTTCACTCCACCAAATGATGAAGAGTCTGTCAGCCTGGCTGCCCCAGGTCCCTGCTGGCTGTTTCCAGTCCACATGAAATACACAGTCTCCCTGGTGAGCGATGATGCTGTCAGCAGAACCCGTGGAAACACGATGATATACTACATGCATATAAAACCAGGAGCCATTGCCCTGACAGCATGAAGAAATGACACAACAAGCTGCTTTCTTTTGCAATGTTTAATTCAGTGGCCACACGGTCAAACCACTCATATTGCTCTGTATACATTAAGAACGCGTCATACATGGCAGACAAACAGGCAGCACAGACAAGGAGAACATAGAGTCCGAGAGCAGGGGAGTCCGAGCTGGGAGGGGTGGGGGGCGGGGGACAGGGACCCTGATTCATAATCCTCCTTTTGTCTGACACCCAGCTGTAAGCCGTTATTCTGATGACCTCACTGCAAAGTCTGCTGTAAAGGATGTGTGGAAGGAGGAAACCTCCTCATAAACATTGCAATCTGAAAGGACACACAGGAGGAGGAGTAGGATGAGGAGAACGATGAGGATGAGGAGGGGAACAAGAAGGAGGATGACCAAGAGGAGGAGGAGGACAAGGAAGAGGAGGAGACTGCATCACTAAACCTTCAACACTTCCTCACTCACATCTGTTATCCCACTGCAGGTTGGACCATTTTTGTCAGAAAAGAAAACACAAGATTTTAATAGAAAATAATAAGCACAAGATTTTGATCCAAAATAAAAACTTAATATACGGCAGTGATCTGGAAGAGTGTCATGATGCATGACAGCGTGTGTCATGTCGTGTCTAATCAGCCCTACATGAGGGGGTGACTCACTGAGGGGGTGAAGCAATAAACACAAGGAGGGCAGCAGCTCGAGGCAACGACGCCCAGTGAGACAACCGACCTGAGAGTCTGGACCTTTAAAGCTGCAGGATGCAGCATCCAGTCCATCTGCTCATGTTACACTGTCATCTTTCTGTTGAGAACTTGAAACGAGCCGAAACAATAATCAGTGGAAAAGAACACAGACATCCAAAAAACTCGTTATTCAGCCAGTTAAAATTGTTAAAACTGCATGGCATAGTAGAGTGTGTATATAGCTTATAAATCATTTTCACCCATAAATGTTTAAAATGTATTTGCAAGAACAGAAAGTACCTCTAACTCAAAAGGAACACAAATCTTAAAAACAAAAAAACAAAAACTAAATTTAGGATCACATTAAGGGAATGTTGCTTTTCAGTTAAAGGATCCAAGTTATAGAAAAATCTGGACAAGGAGTCAAAAGATTCTCAAACACACACTTGTTTTAAAAAAAAAAATGTTTATAACCTGGTTATTATTGAAATACTAATAAATTACAGAGGAGGAACAGTGTTTTTGTGTTGTTTTGTTTGTTTTGGGAAAAATCAAACTGATTTAAATGAGAGTGGCCATGGAGGCTCCGAGGAATCGTAGTCATTTTGATTATTTGCTGCTTCCTTTTCATTTTCAATGGAAAATGATTATTTTAAATTAAGGCAGAGGATATAAATTGAATCTTATTTCTGCTCATTGTCACTCAAGAATTTGTAAACGTTTGTTCAGTATTGAATTGTTGTATTGCATTGAATTGTCTTTTTTTTGTTTTTCAATAAACTAAGCTAATAAATATTAAGAACTGATCTTTGCCCTTTTTGGATTGAGCTGTTTTGACTCTTTCTTTTCATTTCAACTGGTATTTTAGTTTAAGCTGATTCAGTCTGTCATTGACTTTAGTTGTTTTAACAATTTGATGTTTTGATTCCTTTAAAAGCCATTCCAGCTCTTTAGCTCAGTTTAAGGTTTTTTGTTGTTGTTGTTTAAGTTCTTTTGGTTAGTTCAACAGTTTAACCACAGTACTCGGTAAAATTATTCAAGCAGTTTTAACACTTTCAGGATTAGGTTTTGTTGTAAAATGTTGTATCAAGGCGGGAGGTAATCAGGGCGAGGTGGTGGCTCATGAGCTGGTTGTCGCTAACTCTCTCTGCAGCAAAACAAAGAGTCTGAGAGTCGACAGACGTTACCCGACAGTCTGATTTTTGAGTCATTAGAATAAAATCATTCTAAGTAAACTTCGGTTCCTATTCCCTGGAAGAACTGTTTCATCTTGGACTGCTAGCATTAGCATTGTTAGCTTTGAATGAAGCTGACTGTTGAACAAACTTTATTTTGGTACTAAAATGTTCCTAATTGTTAATATCCAAAGAGTTTCATTTAAAACTTCTCCAACAGTTTCATTTTGCTTGCAAGCTACTTTTTTTCCAGTGTAAGTAATCCTTACTCTTCTAAATTAGAGGTAATTACACCGTGTGGAATTCAGTAAAGTAGGAAAAGGCAGGTGAGTGGGTAGGTACCTAGTAGGTAGATGGTGTACACAGCAGTGATTTTAAAAAGTTGGTTAACAAAACAATCTTACAGCTACATTAGAGTGTTTAAACCATTTATGAAATGTTTTTTGCATTTCAAAGAAAATATTTCAAAGGAAGTGTGACCACAAACCCTTCATGGAAGCTCATATGGATCAGAGAGTGTAAACATGTGAACAAAGTATTTTGTAATTGCTTCTATTCTGTACAGTAGCTAAAGTAAAATTCAATGGAGGACGAGTAACATCTCTAATGTGAACTTGTTAAAACCAAAGTTTAGATGAAGAGTGAATGGATTCATCTATGAAACCAGAACATATTTCAGTAGCACCCAACCTGAAAAAACTGTGTAGTAAATACTGAAGATGTCCACCTTGGAAGATGAAACTTTAGTGTGATAGTTGTTCCTGAGTCCCAGTAAGTAGCTACTGAAGTGAAACACAATAGATTTTACACATCCTGATTTCAGCTCCTATTCAAGACACTTTTCAGTACTTTATGAGAGCTGGTCTGGTGCCATTTTAAAGAAGAACCTCTTTGCTTTAATCAAAGCTTTTTTCTGATTGTGACAAACACTGGGGAAACTTCTTTCACAAATTCTGTGCATAAAATATAATTGTATAACTCTGTAATATGCAGGAACATCATGGAAACCTAAAACAGAAAATAGAATATCCTGTAATCTCACAAAGTTACATAATGAAATTATGAACTTATACAATAGTCATTCATCTGACAATATACACCGGGGGGTCGGCAGCCTTCAACACTCAAAGAGCCATTTGGACCAGTTCCCCCACTGAACACAACACACGTTACAAATGCCTGCGTCGTTCACAACCCCGCTTACATTTTACCGAACTCTCTGCAGTGGGACTGTGCAACACAGTTGGTCTGGAGCCGCAGCAGAGGGACCAAAGAGCCGCATGTGGCACCAGAGCCGCGGGTTACCAACCTCTGATATACACGGACAAAACTGTGATCACTCGATTTCATTTCATTGCAACACATGACTAACTCATCACTAACAAACCAAGCGAGCACTCCAAGGAAAATGTTCTCGATAGCCTCCAGTCAGTAATGATCAGGAAACACAACCTGCTGATGGTTTAGGAAGTTCACCTTCGACTCTCCACTCGGCAATTTAGGTTTTTCCTTGAGTTCTTTTGAGACTCTGCCCCCGCCTGTGTGAGCACATTATTAACCCTGTTATTCCAGAACAACGGACTTGGGAACAAGTCCAGAATAAGGTCAAAATCGTACTTCAAAGCTGCTTGTGACAAGGCCTTATTTTGTAATGTTGAAAAACATTGCATCTATTCCTAAAAAGTCTTTATCTCATAAGTGCTCCTTTCCGCTCAAAATCTGTACACCAATCAGGATCTTCCAAGAATCAGCCCGGTAAGAAGTGAACCAGCTTCGTAGTTCAGAAAACCCTGAGTGATCCCTGCAGTTACCGCGATAAGAGAAAATCCCACTTGGTAGTATGGACCTCTGAGCTTTGAAGAGATCCCAGGTGAGATCAGGTGGAGTCACTGGAAAGCTCATCTGAGGACTGAGACTGAGTTTTTCTCCATAAGCTCAGCGAGGGACTGCACATGTGCTTCATCTCTCTTGTCCTGTTGATTCACGGAGGTGACGGCTCTCAGCACCGCTCTCACACACCTGGACCAGGTGAACGCGTCAGAATCCCAAACAGCCCACACGCCCGCACCAACAACAGACCTGCTCTGCAGAGGGTGACAAGAAGACGACCAGGTAGCTGAGACGTCTCTATCTCAGCTGTCTCTGTCCTGTTTCCAGCAACATTCCAATACCGAACCAGTGAGCACTGAACTGGTTCACTGGCTACCACCCATTCATTCTTAACGCCTGCACACACACAACAGCATGGTCACAGAGTCCTCTCTGCTTTTACACACCTGCATCAGGATGCTGCTCAAGGACTTTATCTCACCTTGGAAAGTATTATCCAAAGCCTGTTCAGAAACCTGGTGACCTTGGCTGAGACAGCTCTCAGTATGTTTACATCCTGGACAGCTGACGAGGCTTAGGATGTATCATCCTAGTAGTTATCCTGACCGCAGGAATACATCAAGGATGTGTATTCAGCCCCTTTTGTTCCTGCCGGCGGCGACGGCAGCGTCATCGGTCTCGTAAGACGATGGGTTGGACCAGTATCAGGCAGACTTCTTGGTGTGGCTATATAGGCCAATGCGGGACAGACAGTCTCTTTGCCATGTGGCACAGATGTAGACTGATGGTTCTTGGTTTGAAGACTTGAGTGAAGTCTTGCGTGCTACTCTTTTCCGCTTTAGATTGGCAATGCGTGACAGCTCGGCTTCTTCAGTCCCATTTGAAACGGCAGCTTTCCATAAAGTGTTTGATTCAGCAGTGGTCTCCAAAGACTGTGTGCTGATCCCGGCAGTTTTCAGGTCGTGCTTGCAGGTGTCTTTGAAGCGTCGCTTTTGACGACTGCGAGGTCTGGAGCCCACTGACAGCTCGCCGTACAGTAGATCTTTGGGTATTCTACCGTCATACATGCGGCATACATGGCCCAGCCAGCGAAGACGGCATTGGCTGAGTAGCGTGTAGATAGATGGGAGTTCTGCGCGCTCAAGCACATCAGTGTTAGGGATCTTCTCTTGCCAGCTGATGCCGAAGATGCGTCCGAGGCAGCAAAGATGGAAGCTGTTGAGTCTTCTCTCCTGCGCGGAGTAGGTTGTTACTGCCAACCACACAGGATACACTATGGTCACATGAGCTGATGAATCATGTCAAAGAACAAAGTAACATCCTGCAAAAAAATCGATTCATGCTCCGACAATAACCTGACATCCACCCCACAAACGCCAAGAAACTGATACCACAGCTCAGGAGATGTGCCTCTGCATGTGCCACCAGGGAGCAGAGCGAGTGAAGAGGTTCAGATTCATGTAGGGTTCACAGCTGATCTCACCTGGACTACAAACATGAGGAGCAGCAGTGTCTGGACCTCATCAAGAGCTGAAACAAGCTCTCCTCCCTCCTCCTGCTCATTCGTTTACACAGAGCTGCTCAGTGCAGCCTCCTGACTTGCTGCTGCATGGTGACGCTCTATGCAGATGTCCACAGGAGAACATGAGGAACCTGCAGTAGGTGCTGAGGCCCACCACATTCATTTCTTTTTTTTTTTTATTCATTTTCACTTTGATTAAACGGTGAATCTTATTCTTGGACCTCTTAGCTCTGTCAGGTATGGGCCAAAGTTGTTCATGTAATTTATGGCTCACAACAGCACCTAAAAATGGAATAGTATTGTCTTTTAAACACTTCCTGAATTATTTAGTCCGCCTGTGAGTTTTTCCACTCCACTGCACAGAGTTAAAAGAATAAACTGAAAAGAAGCTCTTCTTTAAAATGAAACCAGACATGATTTAAAGCACTGAAAAGTGTCCCAACAATGAGCTGAACCAGCGTACGCGTAATCATCGACAATTTTGACATAAATTTTTGTGACACAACTCACATTCAGAAATGATCCTACCAACTTAACTACTGCATACATGGACGTTCTGACAAAATGCCACAAAGTCTTTCCACCACTGAAATGTTGGTTTCAGACTTCATTATTCAAATGGTTCTAAAAGTTCCTGACAAAGAAATGAGATGTGTTCAAATCAAAACAGAGTTTCTTTGGTTTTCTGTTGGTCACAGGAAACAAGTGATCGATACTTAAAGGTCCTGCACGGATGCTTTCAAGCCGTGTGACGCATTTGGTGGGGGAAGGTTCTGGTTTGCTTGACTCCTTCTGTACACATCAGTGCTGCAGAACCTTCACTGGATTTAAAGGACTAACAGACATAAAGACCTACTGAGCTACAGGAGTTCACTTCACTTTCACATTCACTGCTGCTGCAGTTAGTCGTATTAGTAGAGCTTTTAGGATATTTGCTGATATTAGTTGACATTACTCAAGGGATTTTTCTCTTTTCATTCATATTTGGTTTTTCCTTTAACCCATACAGATAAAGTATGCAGACTGACAGTTATTATCATAATATACCAACATTTCAAACACACTCACTGTAAGGAAACCACACAAATGAAGTAAACAATGAAGGTAACATGCTTCTGTGTAAGTAACTCCAACTCTGCAGCTGACAACTGCAACCATCTCTTTAAACTAAACCAGTTATACAAGTTCAACCAATAATAGCCTAATTAAATTGAACTGATTTTTCATGAAATTTAATTCTAAAAAGTTTATATTAAGTGGCAAAACAAACCTTGTTGAACCTTACATATGTAGCTGTTTTCTTTAATTCCAGTTATATGTTACCTCGTTTTATTGTTCACAATAGTAAGGTCAGAGGTCATACTGCAGGTTTGTGTCACTCAGTGTACATGACAACGTTATCAAGTGAAAACGCAACACTTTTTGTGGGTCCGTTTACACAACAACGGTGCTCAGTGACTGAAAATGCAACTTTTTGAAAATGCTCTAGATCAGGGGTCTCCAACCTCTGTCCTCAATGGCCCCTGTCCTGCAGGTTTTAGCTCCTCCCAGTTGCAACACACCCGATCGCAATGAGGGGCTCGTTATTGGGCTTTTTCACAACCTTGGTGATGACATCATCATTAGATTCAGGTATGCTGAAGCAGGGAGAGAGCTAAAACATGCAGGACAGGGGCTCTCGAGGACCGGGGTTGGACACCCCTGGTCTAGATGGTGGAAACGCCGCTACTGCGCACCATGGCTAAATAGCTATTCTGCTAAAGCAGATGGAGAACAGATGGACAATAACAACAATAGCGGCCCCCTGTCTATATTCTCCTGGGACTTGGTGGTTTTACAGTATAGTTTCCAACGTGGTTGTCCGTCCATAAGAAACGTTGCTGGGTTAATCTTAAACCTCTCTGAAACAAAAATGCAAAAAATTATTTTCACTTGAAACGTTGTTGTATAAACAGGGCCTTAAGCATTTGGCCAAGGTAAATTAAGTAGTTTGGAGGTAAATCAAAGAGTTTATAAATACATAAAATATAAATATATCTGGAAGTCCCATTCATGCAGCTCTACATACTGCAAATAAATAGTTTTTGCTTCATTGAGAGGATCTTAAACTGTGACAGGATGAATGTCACAGCATCTGATATTTTTGTTCCAATGTTGGATTTGTTTGACAACAAAATTCAGTCATGAAAATGTGTGTTTCAGTTCATTCTCATGCAGGGGAAAGGCCTCCCCAGACACAGTTCTCACACTTTCTGAGAAGCACTGGCTTAATTTATCGAGGCTTTCGCTTTCTGAGCAGCTGTACAGTCACGCTGAGTTGGAATTACTTGTAAATGTAACTCTTTAGTTTCTTCAGAATGTTTCTTGCAAAGGTTAGAACACAGTGTGATGCATACTGCCTTGCTGCAGACAGATATTTTAACCTGGCACTTTCAAAATAATGGAAGAACCCGGACAAATCAAATCTCAACTGTAATAAACCACAATTAGTCATGAACGATCATTATTTTGCAACACATATAAAACCAACAATGACATTACTATGCATAATTATAAGGATGTGACATACTGCACATCACTGCCATGCATTGCATTTGGAGGATGCAACCTCACTCGAGGAAGAAATCCCAGGTCATTTCTTTGAGTTGCATTTATGAAGCGCTGTCAGCACTTGATGGGGCTCAGCAGTCCAAGTAGTTTGGTTCAAATTGATTACACAGTGAAAACAAACCTCGGTCCTCTTGCACACGAATCTTTCTCCGTCTCCTCTTCTGGGTCATGCACACAACATTCTGGAAACGGGAAAACCCATTTTGGCATGGTCAAAGTGATTTCTCACTTTACTGCCAAGCCGATCTGCAGGAGTTGGCTGGGCTGGGCTCAGTGGAGACTGTGCAGGAGATGCATATCATTCATGTATGTATCATTACTCCACTGAAGAATGAGAGACGATTGTTTTACGAGATACTACTGTACTCCGAATGATGCAAACACGTCATCAAAGACACCAAATATACTCACTCTTCAGTCTTCTGATTTTGGTACCGGAAAGTGTCCTCTTTATTGTGAGGTTACAATGAAATCATTGGAAAGGTCCTGAGCCAAAACTCTTATGCCAATGAGAAGACTGCTGCTCCAGCTGGTTGAGCAGTTTATCTACCGAGTCCTCTTTGTTCTCCAGTTTCAGGTATCGTCTCCCTCCGGTCAGGTCCAGCCGAGGCCAGCTCTGATGCGTCTGCTCCTCGCCCATCTCAGAAACCTGTCCCGGGATGTTGATGCAGACATGCGAGGTGGCCTCCTTCCCGATGGCCGCCGTCTGCTCTGCCCTGTCCTTTGGTGCTTCCTTCAAGCGCACAGCGGCCGGGGCTGTGTAGAGGTTAGTCCTGTGGCTCATGCTGTGGCAGCGCCTTGGCTGCGGGGCAGGGACATCGGCCTCATCCACCTCCAAAGTGGACATGGAGCTTGCAGACGCAAGGCAGACATTGAGCTTGATGTGAGGGGCAGTATGCGGTCTGCCCCTGCCTCCTGCATCCAGATGGGTATTAAAGTTTAAGTGACTGGAATTACAGGAGTTGGAGTGGGAGGAATGCAGTGAAGATGGCAGCTGTGAGTCCGAGTGGTGTAGGGCTTCAGTCTGGAGAGTGGCTTGCTCGTAGCAGCCCTCGAAGCTGTCCTCCAGCTCTGTGGAATTCCTGGTCTGCAGCAGCGGCTCCGAGCTGGCGAGCTGCTGCAGACAGAGGATGTTGAGATGGGCAGCAGGCAGGCTGCTCACCCACTGGTAGTGTTTGTCCATGGAGTTAGTGGCTGCCGCCTCTTTGAGGTCGGTCGAGGGCAGGGCCGCAGACACCGAGCACATCACACTGCGCATCTGAGCAAGCAACATCTGAGTCTCCCTGTCTCTGTTCTCATACAGAACAGTGTTGGCACATATGAGGATGAAGAGTCCCACCCCCATGATGATGGGCCCCAGCAGCTTCATCCGCTCACTGTGGATGAGGCTGGCTGTGGACAGCAGGCCCTTTGCGCCAAAGCTCCACCCGGAGGTCTGAGACTCAGAGATGTTCTCTCCCTCTGCGGCCCTCAGGATAGACGATCTGGATAGCCGATAGGGCCAGTACCCTGCCACCGCCAGAGCCGTGCCCACCACCACCACCACCACCCCCAGCACCAGGAACGCTCCGGGCATGGAGCGGATGCGAAGCTTGCCCTGGATCACCCCAGTATTTTTCCTCCTGCCCCGTAAAATGAAGCGAGACTTCCGTTGGTAGGAAGGGGATGAGGGTGCGACTCCCCGGGACTTCTTGGTCTTCATGGCACAGATCAGTCCTGGCCTTTGGCTTCTGGCTTCATTTTTTCAGAGACCTACGGGAGGGAGGACAGATTTCAAGTTAGTAAAGTTGCAACAATAGTGCATCCATCTATTGCAAAGTATGTCAGAAGTAACAGAAGTTCCTTCTGCTTTACAGGTACACTATGTAAAATGTAGTAATCAGCTCCATGGAGTGACGGAGAGTCTCTGGTCTGCCCTGAATCCAGTCTAATGTTTTCAGATCAGTTTCTCCACCTTCTTCCAGTTTTTGCCAGCTGAGAACATGTTGATGTCTCCATGTTTCTCCATTATGACCAACCTGAACATCCAGTCTGATGATCTGTGGACAGTTCAGAGGAGCCATGTTTCCTCCTGTTATGAGGATTATTTATGGATCATTGTTACTGTGCAAAGCAGCAGCTTTATAACTCATCCTAAGAGGAGCTGCATCTCATATCTCAGGTACACACAGTGCATGACCTGGATGGAGCAGGTTAATATTGAGATAAAGACAAAGAGAAGATCATAGAAATTTTAAATATTATTTTCATGTTTTAGCTTCTAATTTTTTTTATTCTGACCTTTTATGCTATTTACAGAACAAACATTTTCCAAATAAATTCAGTCTTGTGTGTGTGTGTGTGTGTGTGTGTGTGTGTGTGTGTGTGTGTGTGTGTGTGTGTGTGTGTGTGTGTGTGTGTGTGTGTGTGTGTGTGTGTGTGTGTGTGTGTGTGTGTGTGAAATCCTTATAGCTGATACGTATATCATCACACTCAGCAAGAATTTTGCAGACAGCACATTCATCTGATGCCCTGCTTCTTGTTTCCATGTTGTTTACACCAGAATAAACACAAGAGAATAAATGTTTGAAAGCAAAAATACTCATTCTGAACTTTATCGCAGTAACACCTCCAAAAGATGGGACACATGAAGCAGATATTACTCTGCGCACTGCGTGAGCTCTGCCACCCTTCAGACACTACTAATGCAGTTTGTCATACAGCAACAACAGCAAGAAGAGACACTTGCAGACGCAGTTAAAATGAAAACGTAACTGTCCAAAGTACAGCCACGTGTGGCTCCACACTGCAGCTTTAAGACCTCTCCCTCTCCATTTGTTAGTCCTGAACAAAGCACATTGTGGTTTCTCCCATGGAGGCTGACCAACACACAGAGGTTATAACCACAGAGCAGCACGTCACACAGTGAGCTGACACTTCCGATGTCCATGGTGTATTCCGGCAGTTCCCCTCGCCCCGCTGTGCTGCACAGGTCAAATGAAATGTAGCTGCAGAGGCTGTGAGCCTGCTGCAGACATGCTCTTATGAAATGTAGTTTATTCCTCATAATGACAAACACGCGCCGCGTATATGGCTGCCGGCTCTTAGTCAGGAGTTGTTTATCACAGACTGATCTTTTTCCGTGGTAATCACCACCTTAATACTTGTTAAAGTAAAACTGCTGCAACGCTTCCAGATCTGTGGGGAGCTTGTAAAGTCAATAAGGTACAAACATGTTCTGATTTCCTGTTCCCACGTGCTCATAATCAAAGAAGGATGAAAGAGAAGCAGTTTCAAATCTTCACTTTCCTCCTTTTTCATCTAAATATTCATGCAGCTCGGATGCAGCTTGGATTGTCCACGTTTCCACATTCAAATCAAATCAAATCAAATCAAAATATATTTATAGGGCACTTTTCATACAAAAGAAATTGCAACACAAAGTGCTTCACATAAAATTGAAAAAATGGAATAAAATAAAATAAAAACAAATGCACACACACACACACACACACACACACACACACACACACACACACACACACACACACACACACACACACACACACACACACACACACACACACACACACACACACACACACACACACACACCACCAACCTCAACTGCCTGTAACAAAATCTAAAAACTAGAATAGAATAGAATTATAGTAAGAATGATCCAGGAGAGAAAACCCCATCCTGGGGGGCCGTCCACACTGAGAGGAGCCCCAGCCTACAGCTATGGGGGGCCCTGCCACAGCGGACCGCCCCGACCCACCTGGTCAGGAGCCCACACCACGGTCAGTACACCACAGAGCAGAGCTCCACCGCCGTGGCCAGAACGGACCCCAGGACGACGGCCCCCCCACAGGCAGACCAGACTCAACTCTCAATGCGGCGCGCCCCGTGAGGAGACACAGGGGTAAAATAAGTAGGAGCGAATAAAGTGAATCAATAAATGAAAATAAAAGATAAGAAAATAATCAACCAATAAGGACAGAGCTGGTCTAAGGCGAATGCTCCGGGACAAAACAACATGCCGGCAACAAAAAGAGCAGCCGATACAGAGATATAACTTATATATATATATGCAGAGAGAGAGGCCACGGGCCTGGCGCCTATGCCAAACTGTAACTAACTGTAAAAATAAATAAATAGCTTATAAAATAGATTCATAATTCACGATTAAGCTACAACCCTGACTATATTAGAAAAAAGAATAACAAGTAAGTAAAATAGTCAGCTAATTAAACGCTAAACTAAAAAAGTGGGTTTTGAGCCTGCTTTTAAACACACCAATAGTCCCTGAAGCCCTCCGGCAGACGGTTCCACAAACGTGGGCCATAGTGACCTGGGCCTCACCATAGGTCCTGGTTCTGACACTAGGAACCTTTAACAGGCCGGTGCCAGAGGACCGCAGGGGCCGCGAGGGCTCATATGGTAAAAGCAGGTCAGAAAGGTAAGAAGGCCCAAGACCAAACAAATAATAAAATCTTAAAATCCATCCTGAAACGCACAGGGAGCCGATGCAGTGACTTTAAAACAGACGTAATGTGCTCCCGTCTTCTGGTCTCCGTCACTCATGCTGAATGGGCCGACTCGGGCTAAGTTTGTCAGGTGACAGCAACACATAAAGATTAAAAAGCGTTGGTCATAAAATTGACTCCACACTTGATTCAATGGGTTCCTGAGGAGCAAGCATCCATACTTAAATAAAATCAACGATCTGAGAGACAGGAGGTTAAGAACAGTGTCGGAGAGTCCTACCAGGGTTTGAAGTCTGTTTAATACGATGTGCTGATCTACTGTATCAAAGGCAGCGCTTAGATCCAGCAGCACCAGGACGGAAAGCTTCTGAACGTCCATATTACCCCTGATGTCATCAACAATTTTCACTCGGGCTGTCTCTGTACTGTGGTTCGTCCTAAAACCAGACTGATTTCTCTCTGGAATATCAATTCTATTTAAAAAGTCATTTAGTTGGATGAAAACCAGTTTTTCCTAAAACTTTGCTGAAAAAAGGTAAGTTGGATTGTGGTCGGTAATTATCAGGAGCTTTGGGGTCTAAATGACTCCTCTTCAGAAGGGGCCTCACCACCGCTGCTTTAAAGGCAGCAGGGAAAACACCCGTCTGAAGAGAGTAATTTATGATGTTAAGAAGCTCAAACCCAAAGAACCCAGAGATTGTTTTTAAAAGGTGTGTGAATCGGGTCTGAAAGGCAGGTTGTGGGTTTAACTCGGGAGAAAACTCAACCAAGTGTCTCGGCGTCAACAAGGGCAAAACCCTCCAGTGTCTCCTCAGGTAAAAGTAATACTTCAGAAGTAACTTGTTGAGATAAAAGATCAGTTCTAGTAGCATCAATTTTACTTCTGATGTGTCTGCAAACTCCCCACATAAAGCGTCTGTTAAAATCCCGAAGGACTTATTAAAATCTGTATTAAATAAACAGTCAATGGTGGAAAAGAGAAATCTGATGTTGTTTTTATTATCTGAAATAAGTTTTGAAAAATGGGATGTTCTTGATTGTTTATTTTTATTGTTGTCGATTTTGAGTTGTTGACAGAGTATTTGATGATGAATTTAGTTTTATTTCCTTTCTGCACTCCTGCATTGCCTCTTTAGTCTTACCGTTTCTCCACGGAGGCAGAGGTTTGTTTTTAGTGGAGCCACAGAGTTTAGGGTTGTCGTGAGTTTACTGTTAAAATTATTTACAATAAAATTACAATAAAACTAGGGTGTTTTTTTTAACTCCCTTACCGGTGCAGCATCTCTGGGCGCAGCACTGTGACAAGAGAGCAGCAAATTACTGAGTGGAATAATATGAAGGCAGAAAGTTTCCCTTTCAAAGGTTCCCTGACGGCTGATTGAGAAAGTGAAAGTCATTAGCTTTTACTTTGAAAAGATGAATTTAACGACCACAGAAGTAATTCTGAAGCAAAACAGCAGGTTGCCGTGTTGGCTGACCAGCAGCCACCAAACTGCTACAAACTGGAGGAAATACTTGCAGGTAAAAATATAAATTTCTCTTCTTTCTCTCTTTCCCTGGCTCTCCTGTACACTGTGTGTGTGTGTGTGTGTGTGTGTGTGTGTGTGTGTGTGTGTGTGTGTGTGTGTGTGTGTGTGTGTGTGTGTGTGTGTGTGTGTGTGTGTGTGCGTGTGCGCGCTGTCTCTCTGTCTCTCCTGTGTGTGGACATTACACTATATTACTACCACTTTGTTTCTAGAAATATTCAAATTCTCAAAGTGGTGGACCTGCACTCTTACAGTATGTTACATGTTTATTAATGAATTAATTTATGTTTTCATGATTTTGCTGATCTTGGAGAGAAACAGTTTCACAAAAAGCTAAAGGAACGTTAGAAAAATAGTCATTGAAGTGAAATATAGTCTCTATGTGTTGCGTCGACATTAGTTCCGTGGTTTAAATATCCATTACAAGCGTCAGTCTTCATTCGAAAAACAATGCGATTAATCGCAATTAATTACAGAAAATTGTGCAATTAATTGTGATTAATCGCAATTAATTACAGAACATCGTGCAATTCATTAGTTATACCAGCGTCAATTGGTTATTCCAACACCAATCCAGACATTTAGATCTCATTCTCAGCCAACGTGAAGGGGTTTCAACTGCTCGTGGTTCAAACAATACTACGGTGTCAGTTGATGCGACGTTTTGCTAAACACATTGGAACTTTTTCCACTATGGCCATGGGCCAGGTCACACAGAAAAAAGATTCTCCCATGCCGGGTTCAGAAACTGGAGATGCAAGCGTTTCTCACAGACGAGCCATGGAAGGGTGGTGTGAATTTAAGGAAACACTGAAAAGCAGAGCAAGGAATTTGACGTAACGCGATAATGGGCATGGCGAGACTGTACGAGAAAACAAGAAATATATGCAAGCAGCAGTTGAGTCACTGCAGTTTACAGCTTGTCAAACAAGTGGACAGAAAGGGCACAGAGAGAATGAGCAGCCCACCAACAGCGGGGCCTAACTTCAACTGTTTAATCTCCCGGGAAAGTCCGATGCAAAACTACGTCAGACAAATTATCTCCAGGACCTTGTCACGCCAAGTATGTGGGCCACGATAGTCTGAATGAGCCATAGAGTCACTACAGAGGAGCTATAGAGTCTCTACAGAGGCGCTACAGAGGAGCTATAGAGTCTCTACAGAGGACCTGTAGAGTCACTACAGAGAGGCTGTAGAGTCACTACAGAGGAGCTATAGAGCTTCAACAGAGACACTATAGAGGAGCTATAGAGTCTCTACAGATAGACTGTAGAGTCACTACAGAGGAGCTATAGAGCTTCAACAGAGACACTATAGAGGAGCTATAGAGTATCTACATGGGACCCGTAGAGTCACTACAGATAGGCTGTAGAGTCATTACAGAGGAGCTATAGAGCTTCAACAGAGACACTATAGAGGAGCTATAGAGTCTCTACAGATAGACTGTAGAGTCACTACAGAGGAGCTATAGAGCTTCAACAGAGACACTATAGAGGAGCTATAGAGTCTCTACAGGGGACCTGTAGAGTCACTACAGATAGGCTGTAGAGTCACTGCAGGGGAGCTATAGAGCTTCTACAGAGACACTATAGAGGAGCTATAGAGTCTCTACAGGGGACCTGTAGAGTCACTACAGAGAGGCTGTAGAGTCACTGCAGAGGAGCTGTAGTCATTACAGAAGAACTGTAGAGTCACTATAGAGGAGCTGTAGCGTCACGACAGAGGAGCTGTGGTATGAGATCATTTTGATCTAATGATTCTGCATGTTCCCTGACTGGCTGGATGAAGAAACAACAGATCTGAGATTATTATTAGGAATTAACACAATTATTTATTAAACAAAGACATTCTCATCACATGGTCCGCTGCACAGGGCGGCTGTGCTCTTCCACAGACTTAAGGTGAAAAAACCCAGAGTGAAACTAAAGAAACTCAGACTTTTGAATGAGAGAGGCGGACCTCCTCTATCCCTGTGAACCGCCTCCGGTGACCCTTGACCCTTTGACCACTCTGGCCAATCACAATGGACCATTCTCGACTTGCAGTCATCCTCCTTTACTCCAGGGGGACTCGAGAGGCATTTTCATGCAGTTGTCAGGCTGGAGTCACATTGGTCCTTGATTTACATTTCAAAGGGCTATTGTCTCTGAGTATCAGTGAAACCAACATGGGGGGAAAAACACTCGTATGAAAGCAAAGCTATTGTCTTTAGCAGTGAGGCCAAAATGGAAGAATTCAATTGAAAATAATCTGTCAGTAGAGTCACTACGGAGGAGCTGTAGAGTCTCTACAAAGGAACGGTAACATCACGTGTGTCTGCAGAGCTGAAGGTTACAGAGTTCTGGATTAGTATTTCCTCTTTAGGTACAATCTGCGGTAGGAGCTTCAGAAACCCGAAAATACAAGAACTATAAGAATGTCTAGTACGCCTGTCCACAGAGCTCTTTGTTATGCCTCGGTCAATATTACAGACGACATCAAAACTTCTCTTAACATGCTGACGCCTCAACCTTCTTTGTAACTTGGTGAAATCCACGTGTTGACGAAGAATCCCCTCCACTAATGAGTCGACATTATTAAAAGAAAATACAGGTGCAATGAGGATCAGAATAATTCTTAATAATTCTTCTTTTTAATCTGTTGTTTTTTCAAAGTCATTTCGTCAGTTAATTCATAAAACAAAACAAAATGACAGATTCATCCTAAACTGCAGTTACAGTTGAATGAATCACTTCATGGCCGCTGCCAAACTCTCCAACAAATGCTCTCTTCTATAGATATGGTCTTAGTGGGTCTTTATCACAATGCAAGTATTATGCATAATGTTGTTAAAAGGTCAAACACTAGATTATGTGAACTCGTTCCATTATACTCACCCTCTCACCAACATGATACCAGAAATAAACTAATTCTTAGGTAAATATAAAAAACTAAAAAGTACCAGTTTTAGTATACGTCATAGAGGACTTGTGTTACAATAAACCTGGTTTTTACGGAACTGGCTGAGTCTGCGTTTGGGTCCACCCTGCACAACCCTGCCAGAACGATCCGACCATCATGGATCTAGCAGACTCACCAGTTCCACACAAATCCTTCAAGGCTTCCCTGCAACCTGTTCCTGTCCGGTCTGCTCACCTGTGACCGGATCAAGCCCGGCCTGAGCGCCAGGGACCCGTTCCAGTCCGGCCTATGCACCTGCGACCCGTTCCCCATCTGGCCTGTTTCCCATCTGACCCGTTCCCCATCTGGCCTGTTTCCCATCTGACCCGTTCCCCATCTGGCCTGTTTCCCATCTAAACCCGTCCCCCGCCTGGCCTGGCCTGTTTCCCCTGGCCTGTTCCCGCCTTGCCTGGCCTTGCCTTCTCCCTCTTGTCCTTGTCGGATCGTCTCGTCAACATGTCTTGTCTTCTCGTCATTGTGTCGCTCGTCTCGTCGCCCTTGTGTTCCCTGCGTTTTCCTCGTGTTCCCTGGACTTTTGTTACAATAATCCTGTTTTTTACGGGACTGGTTGATTCTGCGTTTGGGTCCACCCTGCTCAACCCTGTCAGGTGGTGGTGTGTTGGACCCCAACATGATAACCTCCAAGCTTTTTTGGGAGTAAATTTTTTTCATCATTTTGCAAATTCTTTGCACACATTTAAATCATTTGTCTATGTGAAATTGTGGAAAATAAATTAAATGAAATCTAAATGCCCAAATGATCTTGTGGATAACTTTTGTTCCGACTTGTGGAAAAATGTTTGTATTCTGCAGACCACATGCACATTAAATACCCAAGGTTGTCAGCCATGAATAAATAGGGATTTCTACGAGAGCGTAGTTTGATATTGGTTTCCTACATGACTATACATATCAGTAATAAGAATGGGTTACATAGTGATCAGGCCGGACGGTCACTGTTTCACATGAATGTTACTCTCTACAATATCACCACTACTACTATCACCAGTGACTTACATACCATAAAGAAGAAACACTGCCTCATTCTTACAACTCTGTGGCATTTATTGCTCTAACTGCATGACCACCAACACCTGGAGCAACAACAAGCGCAGAGGTACAGGAGGCAGAACTGACTGTAAATTCACCTGTGAGTCCAGATGAGCGGACCTGAATCTCAATCAATCAATCAAGGTTTATTCATATAGCCCCTTCAACAGCCCGGAGGGCAACCAAAGTGTTTCACAGCTTAAAAGCAACACAGTAACTTAAAAAGTAGACAGCAAAAACAAAATAAAACTGTAAAGATAAACAGCAACAAAACAGCACTAAAATATACATCAAAGAGAAATAGAATGAGATAAAATAATATGAAATGTCACCACACCACTAGGAATTAAAAGCCATGTTGAACGGAAAGGTTTTGAGTTTTGATTTAAAAGACCAAGGTCAATGATAGTATGCATCTCAGAGAGGAGCTGGTTCCAGAGCCTGGGTGCAGAGACCGTCTGGTCACCCCAATGTTTGTATTTAGACTTCTGTACTTGAAGCAGCCACTGATCGGGTGACCTCTGAAACCGTCAGAGCAGAAGTCAGTGACACTTTATACTCAAGAAAATTCACGTGGAGCCACAAATCATGTTTAACCTTGAAAAAAAAAAACAACACGGTTTAGATTTTAGTTTTTCTTTACATACAAAAACTTTTTTTAGCGTGCATTTGTGAAGCTTCATATCAAATTGTGACTGATTTCCCTCTTTTGCCATTGAAATGAGCTATTTGTGTTATTTTTCACTTTTGAGCTCTTCTACTGGGTTTAGCTCTTTCATCCGTTTCAATAACTTTTTAGTGAGGAAATGAGACCTTTAGAAAACAAGTTTGCTGTCCAATTAAAATTATAAGGAGATGTTTGTTTCCATTTCATGCAGTGAAAACTTGAGGGAGCCACATGTGGACGCAAAGCTGCAGGAGAGATCTGCTGTCACAGACACAGAGACTGTTTCCTATAGAAGAAGAAGCTGGTGTTGATCTGAAGCTCGGATAAACAAGCCACATGTGGAGCCCTATCCTGGAGATGAGTAGCAGTGTTTGGAGGAAGAGGAGGATGAAGAGGAGGAGGACCTCCTTTTTTTTTTTTTTATCATGGCTCTGCCTCTCTCAGAGATTAACAAGGTCCTGAAGAACCTAGAGGCTGCATAAAGGCTGCACTGTGTGTGTGTGTGTGTGTGTGTGTGTGTGTGTGTGTGTGTGTGTGTGTGTGTGTGTGTGTGTGTGTGTGTGTGTGTGTGTGTGTGTGTGTGTGTGTGTGTGTGTGTGTGCGCGCGCGCGCGCGCGCGCCTGTGAAATCCTCACACACATTTGCCATGCAGCCGAAGATCATGTCTGCAGCACCGAGCGGGGCGAGCCAGTCCCCCGCGCAGCCCCGCAATCTGCGTGTAGAACCGCATGCAGCCCCGCACCACGCCGCTCACTTCGGGAGAACTTGCCTGAGGTCGGATCCTGTTGATGGGCATAGTTAGATGAGTCATGGAGCTCCAGATGTTCGGGAGTGTTCGGTTCTGTCCGCTCCGACACACCGGGAACAGAGACAATCCTCAGGAGAGCCGCACACACTGCGTGTTTCATGGTGAAGAGCGCAACCCAGCCCATCCGCTCCGCTCCGCGCCGCGCCGTGCCGTGCCGTGCCGCGCCGTGCCGTTCAGCACAGTGCCGCGCTGCTCCGTGTCCTCCTGCACAGTGCCGCACCGCTCAGCGTCGTGCCGCTCTGTACAGTCATGCTGCGCTGTCTGTTGCCGCGCCGTGCCGCTCTGGCTCGTGCCGCGCCGCGCCGTTCCGCGCGGTCTGTGCGGTGCTTTGCCGCGTAGTTCCGCTCTGCGTAGCGCCGCGCCGCACCGCACCGCGCCGCGCCGCTCGGTCTGTCAGTTTCCTCACATCACACTGTTTTTAATATCTGGAGGCTGAAATCACCTGATCCAAACTGTCTCTCTCTCTCTCTCTCTCTCTCTCTCTCTCTCTCTATCTCTCTCTCTCTCTCTCTCTCTCTCTCTCTCTCTCTCTCTCTCTCTCTCTCTCTCTCTCTCCTGGGTGTCTAAAAGATAAGCTGTGACACAAATCAAGAAAGAAAACACATGTTGAAATTGATTTCTGATAAAGTAAACAAACCACTTTCTCCGCTGTGGTGTGATGAATACATGATGTTACATCAAGCTTATTCTCGGCCGAATCTACAGTGTTCAACTCAAACTGCCACGACAACCGCTCCAAAGCTCCAGAACATAATGTGCACAGATTTAATGTGACATAAATGCTGGAGGTCCTGAGAAGTCAACATACAATCTTTCAAAATGTCTTTAGCAATATTTATTGTCATGAAATGCAGAACCGGACATGTCTGTTCACCCAATAGCAGTGGGGAAGTATTTCAAAATCAAAGCTGGAAGCAGCACTGAATGGGTCCTGGCCCACCAGAGCAGTCGGAATGTGTCACATGTCAAGGTTTTGTTGCGTGTACGGCTCACTTCCTGCTACCAGCAGGTGGCGCTATGGCCGATGGTAGTTGTCTTATAGCTGTGATCAGATATGGACTCTCATGCGATGTGTAAAGTTTCAGCCAGAACGGAGCGTGTATGCCTCACTTCCTGCTTCCAGCAGGTGGTGCTATTAGGCCGGGAGCCGTGTCCACCTCTACAGATGTTTTTTGCTGCCAATTTTTCCACCATTATTTCCAGTTAACCTATACGTTGGGCCATCACATATTGATACAGACCACTCTCAACCCGGCTCATTTGGTCTCAGGGATCAGAAAACACCCTTTCAGAGAAATGTTTCTGGCAAAATTATGTAAATGTAAATATTACGGTAGTGCAACTACATAGACTACATGATTATTTTCAAGCATTTTATTGAACATGCCACTATCCCGTATGTATATAAAAAAACTTTCCAAGTTCATGAGCTTCAATTTAAGCCCAAGATGAGCTTCCTATCTTGAAAATTACACTTGCTGTGGCCGAATCTCTACACTGTTGCATCAGTGTTTCTCGTAACAATAATTAATCATATATGCACACACACACACACACACACACACACACACACACACACACACACACACACACACACACACACACACACACACACACACACACACACACACGCATATATTCTCACTGAGGGTGTCAAAACTACAAATGAACACATGGAATTATGTAATCAACCAAAAGGTGTGAAATAGCTAAAAATGTTATGATATTTTAGATTCTTCAAAATGGCCGCCCTTTGCTTTTATTTACTGCTTTGATCTCTGTTGTCCTGTTGTCCGCCGGATGAGCTTCATGAGGTCGTTGCCTGAAATGGTTTTCCAACCATCCTGAAGGAGTCCCAGACATGCTGAGCACTTGTTGGCCCTTTGGCCTTCACTCTGCTGTCCACCTCATAAAAACCTCATAAAGCACAACATTGAGACTACCCCAGGGGTGACGGTGCGTTTACGACCCTATAGGCTGCCTGAACACAAAAGAAAAGTAGTTCGGGAAGAATTGGCTGCTATGCTGGATATGGGGGTGATCGAGGAGTCCAACAGTGCCCCGTGTAGGCCGATCGTGCTGGTGGCTAAGAAGGATGGGTCGACACGGTTCTGTGTGGACTACCGCCAGGTGAATGAGGTTTCGCAGTTTGATGCTTATCCGATGCCCCGGGTTGACGAACTCCTGGACCGACTAGGCACAGGTCGGTTTTTCACGACGCTGGATCTGACCAAGGGCTACTGGCAGATTCCCTTGTCTCCAGAGTCCAGGGAGAAAATGGCCTTTGCCACTCCGTACGGGTTGTACCAATTTGTAATGCTTCCTTTCAGGTTGTTTAGGGTACTCGCCACTTTCCAACGTCTCATGGACCATTGGATCGTGGGCGGCGCATGTGCCGCGGGTGTCGTTGGTGCTCTGGTCTCTGAGAGGGGCGTGGCTCACGTCCAATGCGAGGAAGTGTGCGGTTGGACGGAGGAAAGTACGGTATCTGGCGTACCACTTGGGGGGTCCAGGTCAAAAAAAGAAGTGAGGAGGTTTTTGGGACTGGCAGGGTACTACTGGCAATTAATCCCAAACTTTGCCAACCTGACCAGTCCTCTGACTGATCTCACCCAAAAAGGTGCTTCAGATCCGGTCCAGTGGTCGGCGCTGTGCCAGGGGACGTTTGAAAGGGTGAAGCAGGGCCTCTGTAGGGAGCTGCTTCTCCACACACCTAACTTTTCGCTCCCTTTTTTGCTGCAGACCGACGCGACAAACAAAGGGCTGGGGGCTGTTTAGTCACAGCGGGTAGGGGGTGTCGACCGTCCTGTGCTCTACATCAGTCACAAACTGTCAGAGGGAACTGTCAGTGGAGAAAAAAGCCATCGCCATTCGGTGGGCGGCTGACTTCCTGAGATACTAGGGTGCTCATTCACCCCCTTTTCGGACCAAGCTCGTCTACAATGGCTCCACTGCAGGATGCCAACACCCAGATCACCTGGTGGTATCTGGCTTTACAGCCCTTTAAATTCAAGGTGGTCCATAGGCTGGGGGCGCAGCTGGCTGTGGCCGACTTTCTCTCCAGCTCTCATGAGGAGCAGGAGGGGTAGCGGGTGGAGGTATGTGGTGGTGTGTGCCACACACACAATGTGCATGGGTGTGGCCGAGCGGGTATGCAGCAGAGAGAGTGGGAGGCGGCTCGAGGGAGGCGCTGAGAAGAGAGCCGACACACCTGATGCCCATCAACGTTTATTTGTGTCTCTCCTCCCTGACAGTAAAGGCTGGTAAGGCGTTTAAAGGGGGAGAAGCTCCAGGAGGAGGCGGCCGAAGCCTGAAAAGGCAACACAAATTTGTGGTGGTGAGAGTAAAGAACTTAACAATCGATGCTGGCTCTGCATCTATGTTGTCAGGAGAATTTTCCTAATAAGAACGCCTCGGGGAGACAGAATACATAAGAATCGGACTGAGGCTGATTTTAAAAAGTTTGAAAAAAGTTTATTACTTTATTCTTGCAAAAAGAGACACAGTCACAGTACAACCTTTGCATGATTGTCCAGGAGTTTGTCTAACTCTGAAGTCAGTACAGTGCCTTCTTAAAGGCTGAAATTGTTTTGAGTCTGCATTTGAGGGACACCAAAAGTAGCACAGATGTTCCAGCAGTGCTGACACAGGTCATCCTTGAAGATTTCTCTAACGTATTTGATGTCACTTTACTTTCTGAACCTTTTGTTCAGTTTCAGCAGGAGCTGGTTTTCTATGTTAACTGAGTCAATCCGGCTTCGTTTGGCTGTGAAGAGTAGGCCAGCACAGATAAAAAGTCGTTCACGTGCAGCAGAAGGAGGCAGAGGTGTATTCAGCTTGAGGTAGAGCTTCCTAATGTTGGAGAAGGAGTGCAGCAGCTCCATGGTGTCTGTGGCACAAGCAAGATAACCATCAAGCGCAACTAGACTTTGCAGCGTTCGGGAGATTGGCCTGAAGAAGGAATCATCTTCATCAGATGACTCCTTTTGCTGATGCTCACTCTCATGCTCCGTTGTTTCAAGATGTTGTTTGTTGTATGCGAACGCTGCAATTGCAAGTAGATAACACAATGTTTTTATTTAAATTTCAGTGAATATTTCTGAACACACAAACTTAGATCAGCTAATTCACAAAAATATTCTTTGGTATCATGGACAGACCATCAATAACTGCCAACCTTTTAGGTGGGTCATGCCTGAGATGTTATTGAGTACTCACTGATACATGTGTTCAGAGAAAACAATACACAAAAATGGGATCATGTGAATCTGGCCTCTAGTACATCTGCTCTGTCAGTCCAGGAAGTCTTGAACTTGAGGAAGAGAACTTCAGCGGCAGCCAACTCTGGATCCTCCATCATCGGTCCAAATCACTTTTGAAGACCATTTTGCAGGGCTCTGATGAGTGGCATACATGTCTTGCTTGATGTCTCCAGCCTGCTAAGTTTGGATAGTAGTTGTTGGATTACTGGTAGCAACCATCCCATGGCGGAAGTCGACTCAGACTGGAGGATGTTTGACACTTTCACCAGTGGCTTCTTGGTGGTACAGCACTCCCTTAGGAATGCAACGTCTGCAGGACTCAACCTGTAAGATACAACAAAGCCCACCATGACTATCATAGGGATAGACTGCAGACATGGATGATAGGGTATACACACACACACACACACACACACACACACACACACACACACACACACACACACACACACACACACACGCGCACACAATTCATGACTAAAACTTTAGCTGCTTACAAATACTTGAACCAATAATATATGTTTTGTTAATTTCACTCACATTTTCACCTTGAACTCCTCACAAATGCTCCTGATGGCGTCTTTCCCCTTCTCATCAAGGATGCGTATTATCCTTTCAGTGGCGAGGTAAGTTGAATTCCACCGTGTTGCATTGGGACGAATGATCTGTTGGTTCCGCTTGTCTTCTACCACTTCATTCGTCAAATGAGACGGCCAGTTTGGTTCCAAGTGGCCTGGCATTTTGTAAAGGTTGCACGGGAGAGCCTCTTGAAGGTGTCATTCATGCTCTCTGCCAGGGCAGCATCAGTTGTTGCCACAAGGTTTAGCAAGTGACATGCACATCGCTGATGAGGAGGGAGTTGATATTCCAAACCAGAGTCTTCATCAAGGATGGCACCTGCATCGTGGTATTCAATATGGTCAGTCAGGTCAAGAGCATCTGCATCATCTTCTTCTGCATCATCTTCTTTCCAGGGACTCTCAACTTTATCCAATGCTGCAACCAAAGTGTTCTTCATGTGATCAGCTGCTTCACAGATTCTGGCACGGACAGTGGGTCTGGAGATGACTTTGGCTTGAGGTTGTAATGTGGTAATGCCCAGAGGACAGACGGAGAGACACTAGGTAGGACATTTGTTTCTAAAAAGATTGTCCATTGTTTTTTAAAGAATGTGAGGAAGTCTGGATCCTTGAGCAGCGGTGTGTTAAATCTCCATTGTCTGATAGGAGGGTGATTGTTCTATTAGTGACTGTCATAGTGACAAGTCAAAGGTCACTGATAGTAATGGGGTGAATCTGTGTGTCCAAGGTGTCTTTAATCACTGATTTCTTTACCAGAAAGAAATCCAAGCGTGAATAGGATTGGTACACTGCTGAGTAGAAGGTGTACTCTTTAAGAGTGGGATGAGAGGTGCGCCAAGCGTCGCAAAGACCATAGTCACTCATGTACTGCTGGACTATGTCTGTGGATTCCCAGTGTCGGGTAATTTGCTGCTTTACTACCTCTGTGTACTTGTGGATTGAGGACCTTGTTGAGGACTCCTCCCACTATCAGTGTTTTGTCAGAGTGTGTTGAGAGGGTGGTGAAGAAGTTGTGATAGAAGGAGGGTCATCAACTTTTGGGCCATAGATGTTTGCGATACACATCTCTATGTTCTGCAGAGAGATGTGAATAATTATAAATCTTCCCTCTGGATCTGTGATTGTGTCTTTATAAGAGAATTGTATTTTATTGCTGATTAATGTAGCTCCGCCTCTCTGCTTGGAGTTCTAACAAGCTGAGTATGTGTGAGGGAATTGTGGTGAAATCAATTTGTGATGTCCTGTGGTAGGTGTGTGCGTCTCTTGTAATAAGACAATGTCTGCCTGGAGTTTGTTTAAGTGTTCAAACATTTTTTGTCTTTTTATTTGCGTGTCCATTCCTCGTACATTCCAGGTGACAAACTTGAGCGTGTTCCGAGCTACACTCATCTTCTGGGTGTGTGTGTGTGTGTGTGTGTGTGTGTGCGTGTGTGTGTGTGTGTGTGTGTGTGTGTGTGTGTGTGTGTGTGTGTGTGTGTGCGTGTGTGTGCACGCACGTATGAGCGTGTGTTTTTAAGATCCCTAATTCTGACTGTCTATTCAAACAGGAGTGTGTGTCTGCCAATATATGAGTGTGTGATATCATGACAGTTGGATTGTGAGGTGGAGGTTTTAATGTGGTGAAAACAGTGAAAATGTATTGTTGTTAAAACAAGGGAGGGGGTGTGGAAATAGAAAGAAAAAGTGAGAAACCAAAAACAGAAAAAGAACCTATGTAAACCCATTAGTGACTTTTAAGTGACGTAACAAGTGCCCCTCCCCCCCCCCCCCCTTCTTCATATCCCAGTGCTGACAGTGCAAGTCCAAGATAATTATTACTATAACAATATTGCAAACATCGTGTACATTAATGATGTAATATTAATTAGCTTTGCCTTATTATAGGTTGTTCATGATGTTTACTAATGTTGCTGTTAAATACCTGGACCTGAGTAAACCTGTGATGTGTGTGTGTGTGTGTGTGTGTGTGTGTGTGTGTGTGTGTGTGTGTGTGTGTGTGTGTGTGTGTGTGTGTGTGTGTGTTAGAGAGGTTAATACTCAGTTTGTGAGGACCATCAGTAGAGCCAGGGGGTGACGATGGGGTCTTGGAACAGCTGGCTGTTGACATAGAGCCTGTCCACTGTGATGACGACTCGGGATCCCTCAGCGATGAACTTCTTCCTCACAGGAGAAAGCAGGCGGCGGCGGGAACTGGTCGTTGACATTGAAGTCCATCCCTCGTAGTTCCCTGATGTGACTCTTCAACAACTCTTTCTTAGAAACAAATGACCTACCTGGTGTCTCTCCCTGTGTCCTCTGGGAGACGGCGAAAGTTGTCATGAGAGGCAAAATCATTTCTTATTCCTCATACAAGACCAAAAAGGAAAAAATAGAAGAAAAAGAATTTGAAGATAAAATCAAAACCATGGAGACAGCTCATGCTGCCTGCAAAGACGACTGATTATTGATGGAGATAAGGAAATTAAAAAAGACTTGAATAAAATAATTGAAGATAAAACACAATTTCAACTGCAGAGACTATGTTTGGAGAACTTTGAACACTGCAATAAATTTCAGAGAATTTCACAAAAAACTTTACTCTGCAAAAATTGACCCTTCGCAATCTGAAATAGACTTTCTGAGCACAGTTGACCTCCCGAAATTAAAAGACAAACAGATCCAAGGCCTAGAAGCTTCCATCTCAGTAGAAAAACTGCATGAAGCTCTCCAGCATATGCCTGACGGTAAAGCTCCAGGACCTGGTGGTAAAGCTCCAGGACCTGGTGGTAAAGCTCCAGGACCTGGTGGTAAAGCTCCAGGACCTGGTGGATATTACTGAATATATACTGAATTTTACAAAGAATTATGGTCTTTACGCTCACCAATAATTTTTTTTTGAATAATTGAGGCGATTAAAGAATCTTCAACTCTCCCCCAACATATGAACTGTGCAAATATCAGTCTTCTTCTAAAACTGGATAAAGATCCCACACTACCATCTAGCTATCGGCCGATATCACCAATCAATGTAGATCTTAAAATAATTAGTAAAACATTAGCAAGCAGACTGGAAAAAATCACACCCCACATCATACACCCAGATCAAACTGGGTTCATTAAGGGACGACACTCCAGTAACAATACACGAAGATTAATTAATCTTATAGACCACTCCACTAACAATACACGAAGATTAATTAATCTTATAGACCACTCCACTAACAATACACGTAGATTAATTAATCTTATAGAACACTCCACTAACAATACACGTAGATTAATCTTATAGACCATTCCACTAACAATGCACAAAGATTAATTAATCTTATAGACCACTCCACTAACAATGCACAAAGATTAATTAATCTTATAGACCACTCCACTAACAATACACGTAGATTAATTAATCTTATAGAACACTCCACTAACAATACACGAAGATTAATTAATCTTATAGACCACTCCACTAACAATACACGTAGATTAATTAATCTTATAGAACACTCCACTAACAATACACGAAGATTAATTAATCTTATAGAACACTCCACTAACAATACACGAAGATTAATTAATCTTATCGAACACTGCCACCACAATAAACAAAAGGCCATTATAGGGTAAATTGAAAATTTCTACTCGCTACACTACCTGAATTTGGATTTTGAGAAAATTACCTCTCTTGGATAAAGATCCTGTCCACCTCACCCAGCGCCTGTGTTAAAACCAATGAGCAAATGTCTTCAAGGTTCAATCTTGAGGGAGGCACCAGACAGGGGTGTCCACTCTCACCATCCCTTATTGCAATTTGTAGCGAACCACTAGCAGCAGCCATCAGACAGAACAATAACATAAAAGGAATATGAACAGCAAATGTAACACATAAAATATGTCTCTATGCAGATGATGTGATACTTTTCCTGCGAAACGCGCAGACCTCTCTTCCAGAAACAATAGAGTTAATAAACAGATTCTCCTCAATCTCAGAATATTCTATAAATTGGAACAAATCAGTCGTCTTGCCTATCAACTCTATATTTCAGCACACACCTAACACCCCACTAAAACCAGGGAACATCAAATACCTCGGCATTAACATCTCAGCCAAACTCTCAGACTTGGTGCACTTAAACTACACCCCCCTTATTAAAGCAATAGAGGAGGACCTCACTCGATGGAGGACACTCCCTATTTCACTTAAGGTGGAGAGTAGCAACAATCAAAATGATGGTCCTGCCTAAAATTAACTACATCTTCTCAATGATACCAACAAAACCACCAAAAACCTGGTTTAACACTCTGGATTCTCATGTCTCAAAATTCTAATGGAAAAACAAACCATCACGTATAAGTTTAAAAACACTACAGAACACCAAGGACCAAGGTGGCTTAGAACTCCCAAATTTTATAATTATTATCTGGCCAATAAACTACTTTATGTAGTAAAATGGATTAATCAGAAAACCTTAGATGAAGGCTGGCTAGACGTTGAAAAAACATTGTGTGAAGATCTCCAAATCAGAGATCTTCCCTTCTTCAGTCCTTCATCAAAGAACCCAGCTGCTATAAAAGCATCAATATAAACACATCTCTGACAGCTTGCTGGGAATTTCTTAAAATGAATGGATCTTCACTCATTCCCTGCAAACTCACCCCCTCTGGAACAATCCCGACATCCTGCAAAGAAAGAAACCAATAAACTTCCCAAGATGGCAAAATAAAGGAGGAAGAAACTTAGAACAACTTTTCTCCAATAACTCTTTGATTCCATTTAATGAGCTAATAGAAACATCTGGTATCAGTCAAAACAACTATCTGGAATATCTTCAGCTTCAGTCAATAATACAGACTAAGTTCAAACTAGAAGAGATTGAGCTGAACTGACCTCAGATAGTGACAAAGCTCCTGAAGATCTCAGCACCTAAACCTCTTAAATTATCTCAATCCTGTCAGGTTCAAATATCTCAACATCACGTCAACCTCCAGATGGGAAGAAGATCTCAACATCAACAGAGACCCAACGTTTTGGTCACAAATCTGTACAAATACATTCAAAATGAGCAAAAACACCAATATACAGCTCAAACAATACAAGGTCCTTCACAGAGTTCATTACACAGGACAAAGGACTGCACAGGTGAGCTCCCCGATACCTATTTACACGTACTATGGCTGTGTACACCAGTCCAAATGTTCTGGCAAACCCTCTCTCGGGCCCGCCCCGGCCCGGGGTGGGTGCGGCTGGAATGCGGGGGGCGCGCTCCCTCGGGCGTGGCGCTCGTGGGGGTGCTGGGGTGCGGTGCTCCTTCCCCATTCGCTGTTGGATTAGTGGAGCATGGGATCTCGCGGTAGCCTGGTGGGGGCGAGCGGCATCACTCGCCCCTCCAAGTGTGTGAGTGTATGAGTGTGTGAGTGTCAGTGTCAGTGTCAGTGTCTGTGTCTGTGTCTGTGTCTGTGTGGGTGTATCTATCAAGATCCGGGCGGGGGAGGATCATGGGGCGGGAAAGTGGGTAGTGGGATATGAGGCTCCTGGGGGTGGAGAATTGACTGTCCGCCTGGTCGGGCCTTTGCTTTTCCTGGTCCGGGGCGCGGCGGCAAGGGCCATCTCTGCCTTGCCGGGTTGGGGGGGTGGGTCCCCCCACAACAGTTCCGGCCACACCCAGTGGCCGGAACCCCCCCCCCCCCCACACACACACACACACACACACTTCCACTCCTCACGAAAGGTGTTGCTGAAATTGCTCGTTCTCTGTCATCATTTGCTCAAACTCTCTCCTCTTTTGTTGTTGCTTCTTTGTTAATTCATGTTCCTGCTTCACGTTACACTGATCAAAATGAATTTTAAATTCAACTTAATTGAATCTGTGAAATCAACAATAAAAATTGAAGTTAGTATGTTTACACAAATATATCTAGTATTGAAGTCAAAAATATTTA
Organism: Lipophrys pholis; assembly: GCF_963383615.2. Lineage (NCBI taxonomy): Eukaryota > Metazoa > Chordata > Actinopteri > Blenniiformes > Blenniidae > Lipophrys > Lipophrys pholis. The sequence goes on from NC_137643.1 coordinate 23,839,205, forward strand.
TTCAAAATACAAGGCATTTTGATTTTTTTTTGGAACATGAATAATTTAAGTAATGTGAGCCATTCTTGTTAAGTTCATCCACACAACAAAAAAGATCTTGTTGTCTTTACTCGTTCCAATCGGCATTTTTAAGCACCAAATACTACAATACCCATAAGCCATTAGTGTTCCCAAGTGCCAACGGATCTGTGGTGATAGCTTCAAATACCGGAGATGAGGCACTGTATTGCGTAGGAAGAAGGCAATAAGGTAAGTGGAAAGTTTTTAAAAGAGTGGGATAGAGACTACATGACTTCATTTTCTTGAAGTTATCGAAACAATAAAATTTACCCGAGGTGTGTTGTGGTAACTGAGGATACCTTTGGTCATTAAGTACGTTTTAGACGCGGTTCCACCGCACTTTCTGTCGCGGAGCATCGCAAGGGGGGTAGGGGGAACGGGGGGACGGGTTTTCGCGGGGTCCGACTGAAAAGTTGTGGATGGTACAGAAAGAACCCACGTCCGCCGGCTACGATTTTCCGCTACCCCTCCCTTGCGGTACCGAGCACCGAGAAGCGGGTCTGTGAGGAGGAGCGACAACGCAGCCGTCTGCTGATTGGTCGTGACGATCGTTACTCTCGACTTGCCCGCAATATTAAATTAATTCATCCGCCGTAAATGTCTGTTGTTGTTTACATACGCCGCTTTGGGCTCACTGGTTGATTTGTTAACTGGTTTATTGAACCGTCGGCGCGCGACACAACGTGGCGTCTCTGGTTTATTGAAACGTCGGCGCGCGACACAACATGGCGTCTTTTAACGAGCTACAGACTCTCCTCTCAGGAACAGTCGGGAGGAGATTCTTGCGCTTTGCGGTACCGTAACCTTCCGCTCAGCCCCGCACTACAATTTTACAACAGCGGGTTTTAGAGAACATGAAAGGTACCGGTCATCTGACCTAAACGTTAAAACTGGCTAGCCAGCACGAGAAGATTAACCAAAACTGACCCGTCCAGACATAACATTGTGCCGCTAAACTACTGGTTGCCTGTTATAGGGCTTTGTCATTGTCTGGCTATTGCGCACTTAGAGCGAGCCGGATTTCTCATGTCGGGTCCGAAGCACATTACGCCAGTAACCGCAGAGACTGTCGTATAGCAAGGAACCTGTTTAGGCACCTGTTTGCCGAAGTCTGCAGCTCACAAATTCCAGGCCAGAAAGAGCACTTGAGATGCATGTTACCCAGTTATTCCATATTTTTTCATGATAGGGCGCATTTTCATATACTTTCCGTTGTAGATCTGTGTCTAGCTGAAAAGTGAATCTGTTATTATTTTAAAATTTCTCCTCTATCAATTTAGTAATCAATCTTTATTTGTATTGGCCAAATCACAACAAGCCTTATCTCAGGACACTTTACATGAACATTAACAGGTCTAGGACCTGTTAAAATTAATAAAATTTGTTTTTTTATGGAGGAACTCAACATCAACACGAGATGAGAAGTCTTATCTCATCTTAACCCACCATGAGTACAGAACTTTTTTTTTGCTGGGCCTCTATCCTCATTGGGAGTTACTGAAGTGACATTAATATAACAGGTTGACTGATGAGCATTATCAGCTGACGGATGTGACCACAGAACCAGTAACTTACAGTCAGGCATTTCTATCATAGGGTTTCTGAAAATAACAGTTGAAATGTACAAATAGGGTGCTCAGTGTGTGTTAATTTCCAACTTGAATTTAATGAAATGCTTGGCTCAAGATCCTTGTTTCATTATTTTGACATATTAGATTGAAATATTTTAGGAGGGAATTTTGTATATACATTTGAAAAACACCATACATTAAAAGTTACCAAAGTCTCTTTTCCCTTTGTTTTTTAAAAAAGTAATTCTGTTTAGATAAGGTTGTGAATTATATTTGAAAAGAAAAAAATCTATGGTGTTGGTCTCTTTTATTCTCTGGACGATAACTACAATATTTTCTTTCTTCCAGGTGATTCACAGATCTTCACCAGTAGACTGGATGAAGGTAAGTTCAAACACTTGACTGATTATAGTGGGAAAGTGGGCAATAGTTGGATTTAATCAGTTAGCTCATAAAGCAGACAACGTTTGACATTTGAAATTATGATTTAAAAAAAAAATCATAGGTTAATGTGATTGTTTTGAGAACATTACTTTGAATCCTGTCTGATTACCTGTGAAAATAATCATTATGTCTATAACATGAGGCTATCCAAATAAATGTTATAACAGATTACTTTTACTCTAATTAAAGAAGGTCCTGAAGTGAAGCTCTTTATTTTCTCAGTTCTTCAATTTCATATGCTCCTGCTCAGCCATATATTCCAGAACAATCATCTGCCTCACAAGAATATTTGAGCTGCAGCTGAAAGGGTTTAAGACATATCAACTGCAATATAGAACTGATTCTTTTGTTGCGCATGGAAATTATTTGAATATATATTATTTTTGTTGTGAATAGACACTTGTTTAAATAACACATTGTATATTTGTTTTGAAATTCTGATAATCAATACAGATATGTTTAAATAAGTGGGATTACACGGTTTGATACCTGTTTGATATTATCTTTTACTAACCATTGAAAAGAGAGTCAATGTTGATTGGTAGTAAAGTAGTTTTTTTGTTTGTTTGTTTGTTTTGATGCAATTCAGGCTTTGAAGGCGCTCTACATTTAGCATGTTGAAAGTAGAAATCTGCTGTGGTCATCCCTATACCTGTTGTCCCATTGATTAATACTGTAAATGGTCAAATGGCAACACATTTTGAAATTTGTTTTCCTTTTATTTTTTTTTCTATTGAGGTTGGACAGTTAATGCTGCTAAACAGAAGCCAAGCCCCTGACTGCAATCTGGATTCCCACATACTGTAGATGGAAAATTTGTCAGCCAAGTCCCACATTAATCTCTACCAGAAAGACCACCAAAGTTGCTCCCCCGAGATACAGTTGGATCTTTTTTTATGGGATGGATTTGCAAGATCTGTACCTTTTGTTGTCACTGAAGCAAGTGAACTTTTGAGGCACTACAGGTTAAGGCACGACCACAGCGAATTTCTTCCCTGTTTACATGCAGGTTGTCCCTGCTCTTTCAAAACCTGGAATGCACTTTAAACGCACTTGTCAAGGAAACATTCAACAGACAAATCAGTAACAGAAGTAATCCGGTTCAGTTGTGAACTCTGCAATTCTTGTTTCTTTACTGAAAACGACTATTTTCACCATCTTGGAGTTCATCTTCGGAAAAATGAAACTGTGACCTGTGTATTTAGAGAGTGTGATTTTTCCACGAATGTTTATGGGACGTTTGCGTCACACAGATCCCGACAACACAAAGCACATACTTGATTTTCAGGCACATATTATACAGAAGTATGGGAATAAATCAAACATTACAGATGATATAGCTGAAGCACATGGTTCTGGGGCATATGAATGTTCGGGGGAATATGAATGTTCAGGCGAGTCTGAGGCTGAAGAATTGAAAGAGGAAGAAATTGAAATTAAATTAGGTCACCTTTTATTGAAATTGGAGAGCATTTATCATGTGCCAAGCAAGTGTATTACTGAAGTAGTCACAGAGCTTCAGTTTATATCAACTTCAGTGTCAGGTCCTGGCATAAGAAAGACTGTAAACTCATGTTTGAGGAAACATGACTGTGTGCTTGAAGATCAAGTTGTCTCAGATTTAGTCAAAAAGTTGAGTGAATCAAGCCCCATTAGCACTGCTTTGAGAGCTGACGGCCCCCTTTCCACATCTTAAAAAAGACGACAGTTTATTAAGAGAACATTTAATGTGATTGAGCCTGTTGAATACATTCTGGACAAGAAGGGACGTCGAACTTTACAGTATGTTCCTATTCTTCAGTTATTGTCACAGTTATTGAGCCTGAAAGACATCCAGGAGAAAGCTTTCAACACTTCATTCACTACTCATGAGGGACAGTACGAGTCATTTCAGGATGGAACTTATTGCAAAGGAAATGCCCTTTTGTCCACTGGAGACCTAACTCTGCCCCTCCTTCTCTACATTGATGACTTTGAGATTTGCAACCCACTTGGAACATCTCGGAAAAAACACAAGATCACAGCAGTTTACTGGGTATTGGCAAATGTCCCACCACAGTTTCGCTCCACACTGAAGTCAATTTATTTAGCTGTGCTGTGCAAGTCTGTGGATGTAAAAAAGTATGGCTATGAGGCAGTGCTAGAGCCACTGTTGAAAGATCTTGCTCAGTTGGAAGAGGAAGGGCTGTTTATTCCTGTTTTTGAAAAGAAAATCAAGGGTACAGTTGTGAGGGTAATAGCAGACAATTTATGTGCCCATTCAATCGGCGGCTTCTTGGAAAGCTTTTCTGGATCTTTTGTCTGTAGGTTTTGTTTAGGAGGGCGCTCAGAGTTTCAGGAAAAAGAAGTCAGAACTGGGTCCTTCCAAGCAAGAACAAAGCAGGAACATTCTCTTCATGTACAAGCCTCTTTCGAGAGTCCCACTGGCGCTCATTGCTTCGGTGTGAAAAGGCAGTGTGCCTTAACTAATAAACTGAAATATTTTCATGTTTTGTCTGGGTATCCACCAGACTTGCTCCATGACCTGTTTGAGGGAATAGTACCTCTTGAGTTGGCTTTGTGCATTAATGTTTTCATAAAGAAAAACTACTTTTCTTTGTCTCAACTCAATGACCTAATCAGAGACTTCCCCTACAAATGGAGTGACAAACCTGACAGCCCGCAGCCGGTCCCACTGAATATCTCCAGCAGAAAAAGTGTCGGTGGAAACGCTCATGAAAATTGGAGCCTACTGCATCTTCTTCCTTTCATCATTGGATATAAAGTGCCAGAAAGTGAACCAGCATGGCATCTTCTGATGACTCTCAAAGACATTGTTGAAGTTGTAGTTTCTCCACTTCACACCAATGACACTATTCGATACCTTGACGTCAAGATTTCAGAGCACAGGCATAGGTATATGCAGGTTTTCCCACAAGCAAGACTTCTACCGAAGCACCATTTCCTTGAGCATTATCCCCAACTAATCAAGGCTTTTGGACCACTTGTAGCTCTGTGGACGATGCGCTTCGAGGCAAAACATCGTTTTTTCAAGCGAGTTGTCCGACATACCAGCTGTTTTCGCAACATTTTACTGTCTCTTGCTGTTAAGCATCAGTTCATGCTCGCTTACCACCTGCACGGCACAGACTTAGTGAAACCTGCACTCAGTGTCTCAAATGTTTCCAAAGTTCCTGTAGATGTCCTAAAGGAAAACCTACAGGAAGCAGTGCAAAGGAAGTTTCCAGGGGAGATGTATATTCAGGTGGCCAATACAGTGACCTGCTTTGGCACCAGTTACTCAGTGGGAATGATTTTACCCTATGGATCCACTGGAGGGCTTCCAGATTTTGTTGAACTGAGTCTGATCTTCATTGTTCATGACCAGCCTGTATTTGCTGTCAAGTGTCTAGTGTCATGGTACAGTGAACATCTTCGATCTTTTGAACTGGAATCCACACGACAAGTGACAGTCCTCCAGCAACAAGAACTAACAGACTCCTACCCTCTTGCAGCATATATTGTTGAGGGAAAGCGATATGTCACTTTGAAGCGTCACCTTCCCATTCAAGAATAGGTAGTTAAGTAAATATAGTATATATTGATATGTTTCCAATCTAAGATCTAAAAAAAAGGAAATCACACCACTCCCAAATGTCACTGAGTTGTCTTCCTGAAAAGTGACCTATGTGTGGTTCTTATTTTTAAACTCATTTGAAGTGAAATTGTAATGGATCAAGGCTACACAAGTAATGCTTAATTCATTTGTTGTTGTGTTGTTGCTATTTAATTCATGATAAAAACATTTTTTAGCTTTGTGTCAATTGAAATTGAAATAGTTAATTTTTTTCTTTAATATTTACCAGTGATTGATTTCTTCTCTTTTTTCCCCTCCTAGACAGACTCAATATGTCTGCCAGACTTCGTGTCATACTGAAAGAAGAAATTCGCAAACTTTCACTGCCATCTGGAATCCCCCAAACTGTGAACGAATTACAGACTATTGTTCAAGAGACATTTGATATTGAGCAAGATTTTAGTTTGCAGTTCCAGGATCAAGATTTTGATGGACAGTTTTTCACTCTTCTTCAAACTAACGAAATAAAGGACAAAGACACCATCAAAGTGGTTCTTGTGGAACCAGAGATCATTTGAACAATTGAAGATTCTCTGAATGTTAAAGGAGTCCGAGCTGGCTTTTGTAGCAGTGGTGTTGATTCTTCAGAGGATGCAGGTTCATGTTCTGCATCCTCTGACACCACTGCTTCCCTTCGTTCTGAGTCTTGGCCTGCTCAGTTTGAGGTACCTACCCTCTCCCTTGACACTGAGCTTATTCTACAAGCTGCCAATGAAGCTCACAAGAAGGATGGAACCCTTCTCAACAATCCTGCTGTAAAATCCAACATTCTGGACAAACTTGCAGAGACCATCTTTGCCTACACTGCCTATCCTTCTAAGGCACAAAGGGAGCAGGTTGCAGAGGCCTTGGTTATGAAGCACCCATGTTTGAGAGACCCAGTGTCCTTCAACGGGTTATATAGTTGGCACAACAGCTTGAAATACAAACTTGGGAATTACAGAGCAAAGTTGAAACACCTTGGACTGACAGAGCTAAATGTAAACTGTCTGAAGAGAAAATCAGCTGCAGATAAAACTCCAGCAAAAAACTTGAAGAAGGCAAAGAAATCTGAGGTAAACTACCTCCCATCTCATCCTCAAGGTGAAACTGAGGCAACCCTTGAAAAAGAGAGAGTGGAGCTTCTTCATGAGCACAAGAGGAGAGACAACAAGACGTTAGTCAGTGAGAAGATGGCAAAAACATTCTCACTCCGTCGAAATGATGTGATCCTCAATAAACCACCAGTGATTGACATCAAAGCTCGATGGCCTGCCCTCTTTGAGCCTTCCCAAGTATGTATATTTTAATATTGTCTTAAATGTTTTAAAATGAAGGGTGTAATGGCTTTTGAAATTGTCTTTTGACTTCATTGATTTATTTAGTTCTTACTTTAATACCCATCTTCCTTCCCTGTTTTTCTGAAATTTTTTCTGTGTCTTGTGATGTTTTTTTTTTCCTTTTCTGTCTTCGTCTCTTAGATTGAGGAGGAATTTCGGAGGATCACACTGAAGCCATTGCAGTCCACCTTCCTGGGGAAGCTGGATCAATTCTCACCTAAACTGTTGAGCCTGTACAGGAGGAAGGGAGGAGCTGTGGGGAAGAAGCTTGATGTGACCCTTGACATGTTAAATGAGGTACTTATAGCTACAACATAAACTCATTTGTAAATAGTTATATGATATCTGTACATAACATTCTTTCATATCTAATTTGTTGTAGGACAAGAGTATTGAGTCCCGAAGAGAAGCTGTAATCAGAGGCCTTATTCTCTATCTTGGAGAAAATATGGAGGATTTAATCAAGGACTACCAGGTAAATAAGATATACCTCCGCTAGCAGTCTAATTTAAAGCCCTGCCTGTTTGAGACAAAACATTTAATTCTAGGACAGCTAAAGGTTGAAGTAATTATCTGCCGTCAGCTTTTAAACTACTGGTAAGTATTTTAACTTATGAAAATAAATACATGCACTATACAATACAATAGGGTCTTTATAAACCTGCTAGAACTAAGCAAAGTAAGCCATATTATCTCTTTTATTTTGAGATTCCTATTAATTTAAATGTTAATAAGAGAAAATTGTTTACACATCCTTACCAAGCCACGAGTCTCCATTGGCGATATGCCAGTGTTCTGTGGCGAGCACTGAACACAACTCAACACAATGACCTGTACTGCAGGTGAAATACATCTTGTAGATTAAGAGGGATTGTTTGATTGTTTATGTGTTTTTAGCCAATACCTTCACAACACTTGTCTTTTCTCCTGGCTGATAAGAGACATAATGATGAAGAATTCTGTGCATCCCTCTTATTGATAAAGATGTAGGCTTGATTGTCTTTTGTGTATTCCGCAGATATATGATGATGATGATGATGATGATGATGATGATGCTGTAAATGTCCAGGATGCCCTTACGACGTTTGTTCTCAACATCTTTGTGGTCAGCAAAGCTGGGAGCGAAGGCCAGACAGAAGTCGGGGTCGCCATCGAGGGAACTGAAGTACTTTTTGGGGTTCCCAATGTGGCACATGCTTGTGCTTACCTCATGGGCCTCATCTATGCCCTGGAACTAAGCTACCCTAAGAAACTGAAGTACACTTTCGAGGTCTTTCAGAAGATCTTCCTTGAGCAGGAGGATGGCAACAAAAGAATGTCCTCCAAGGTGCATGATCTTAAAGTCAGTCTTCATGCCTAAAGCCACACACTACATTGAAGGTTGAGAGCTTGAGTGACACCCTTTTTTTGTTTTATAATGCACTCTCTCAGGTTACACTGCAAGCTTTGAGGTTTTGATGCTGGTGTACAGTGCCCATTTTTTTGGGGGGGGGGGGGGGGGGGGGGTTTCCTCATTATTTTGAACTTTAAATGGCTCTGGTTGACCCAAGCAAACCTGCTTTTTGTTTTAGGTTATAAGGGTATTTAAGAAATCTGACTGTTCTGCAGTGAAATAACAGTAATTCTTTGGGTAAAAATCTTGTTAACTTTGTTCCATGCCATAATGGTATTATTTTTTTAAGGTACTTTTTTGCCAAATTGGATTTATGATGTTCAGACTTTCATAAAAGTGTGTTTTTCATTGCTGTTTGTTTGTCAATGTGGACAACAAAAAAACTTTAAATGTTCTAAAAAATTCAGTTCTAGCCTAGAAACCACTAGAATCTCAGGCATTTGATTTAACTTGTATTTTGTATTATAGCTTGAACTCGCTATTTGATTGATGGAACTCAGGTTGAGGCCAGAAGGCAGAACTGAACACACGAGTCAAGATGTCTTTACCGGGTTGCCTGTCGCCTGTTGCATCTTGTCAGATGTTTTCAGATGATTCAAATGTTTCATTCTACTTTGATTGGAGGAAGTTTTTTGGGGGGAACAAGCAGCCATCTTTTTATAAGTGTTGTTGTGATTGGCTGTAAAATATGTCTCTGGTCTGATAGGGCAAAGTCCTGATTGCTTGGAGGCCTTTCCTTTTTTATCATTGGTAAAGCCCCCTTTGGGCGAGGATAAACGCACAATATTTTTGTTTCCGTGTGTGCTGTTCAGATGTGCACCATAGTTTGTGTATATAAATAAAGCAAGACATGGCACAATAAAAAGTGATACTCTGAAATGAGAAATGCATTTTTCCCCCCAATGTCACTCATTTGCTGCACTATTCACAACCGAGGAAAAACCAAGGACTTGGCTTATTAAGTTTTACTATCATCCTAAGGCATGCATTTCAAATATGTTATAAGGAATACTTTCTGAATTTAAAATACAACATTAAAATTAAAACTCTCACTTCATGTGAGTAATCAGGAAAATAAGTAATACAATGGCTATTTGTGCACCGTGTGTTCAAATTTCAATGTTTTCCTTTCAGAATTAATTTTCAATATCTAAAAAAGTATATGAAAACAACAAAGTCATGTTTGATGTACATGACATAATTAAGTTAATTTTACGTAAAAATGTCAAATACATTAAAAAAAATTAATTTATACAAGGTTTAGTTTTGTTTGATCTACATAATAAAATCAAGTTGGTTTTACTTCAAAATTTCATTTAGTACATCAAAAAAATTTTTGCGTAGTCTACTTGAAAAAATTATGTTCATTTTACTTGGATTTTATTTTTCATGTAAGAAAATAAGTAGGTAGTTTAAACAAAGAACAATCTTGCTTGGTCAACATAAATAAATGATGCAAAAAGTTGCCTTGATTTTTATAAGTAGATCGAGCAGAATATTTTTATCAGTGTACTGTCTAGATAGAGCTGCTCAGGCTGGTTAATCTAATAACAGTTGGAAAGTATTTGGATCAGTGTGATAACTGTAAATAATATATGTAGCACAACAAGGGTATTGTATGCCCCCCCCCCCCCCCCAACTTCTCTTCTCTTCTCTCTCTCTATGAGCGTTCCCCCCCGGCCGTGTACGGCAGCCATGCCAACTTCTGATAAAGCAGCAACAGGAGGAGACTCCAGGTCTCTTCCTCTTCAAGAGCAAAAACTGTTCTGACTCCAGAAGGTTCTCAATCACATCATATTGTTGGCCCAAGCTGCCGAACAGGACAAGGGGGAAAAATTAAAAAATGTTGTTAAGAAAAAAAAAAAAGAGCACTGACATCCTAGCTGAATAACTAAGAGGGGGTGGGGGTGGGGGTGGGCACAAGACTTTGCTGTGAATGGACGGGCCCATGGCGGTGGGGTTTTATATGGGAAGGCGTATGTTATGGACAATGAACACAGGCTCATTTTATTGGTGACATTTTAATGCACTGAAATATCTCGATGAAGTCCTGAGCCTCGTTGCGCCATTCATCCACGACCATCAGCTCATGATGATGCACGACCCCATGTTGAAGGCTTTGTAATTCACATTGATGAAAACCTCCCAGTTCCTCCATGGCCAGTATACTCACCGGACATGTCACACACTGAGCATGTTTGGGATGCTCTGGATCAACATATACAACAGTGTTCCAGTTCTTGCAAATATCAGGCAACTTGGCAGAGCCACAGATTAGTAGACCAACGTTCCACAGGCCACAATCAACCTGATTAACTGTATGCCAACACAGTGAAAGTGCACTTTTTAGAGTGTTTTTTATTGTGGCCCGTCTGTGTGATGATCCTGTGTCGAATCAGCATGTTGGTACAACTCCAGTGAGGTCGATAGTTCAGCTCAGCCAATTAGAAGTGCTCACTACCAATTTTTGTTGTGAACAATATTTCAGAGAAATAGGCCTTTTGTGTAGATAGAAAAAGTTTTCCATCTCTGAGTTCATCTCATGAAAAATGGGAGCAAAAACAAGTGTTGGTTTTATATTTTTGTTCGGCGCATCTGCTCTAAACTGACGTTCCTTCATATAATCTGAGAGTTCTAATTTCATGCACTTTTTATTTATTTTACAAATTTTTGTAATTCTTTATTTTAAGGAATGTGAGCGTGTTCATAACTCCACCCTCAGCGTGACTCTAATGCTAATACCGTATCGTTAGCACCGAAGCAGCTAAAAGGTGTGACTGACCTCTGGCTGGATTCAGTTGGATTAGAGATTACAAGAGAAGATAATATTAAAAGAGTGAACACATGAGCAATGCAAATGAGCTTTAATAAAAAAGTTGTCTTCTCTCATATTTTTACACATTTCAAAGTCCTTCTGTGGGGCTGGATTTGATCCCTTTGTCAGCTGATTTTAAACAGTAGGCCACATGTTTGAAACCTCCAATCTACTGTAATCTGGTCAGAGGAGTCTTGACGGTTAAAAAAAAAAAAATCTGCTCTTCAGCGTGTCAGGGTCTCAGGAGGTTTTTCGGGAGGGTATTAGAAGGGTCTCAGAAGGGTTTCCGGGTCTCGGCAGGGTTACAGGGTCTGGGGGGGGGGGGGGGGGGTCTCAGCACGTGATGGGTTCGGGAAGGCAGGAGGTCAGGTAATCCTGCTCGGCACTAAACTCTGGAGACTTCCATGGACACTCGATCAGAGCATCATAAAGCTCCTCACTCGTATCCATGAACCTCCTGTTGGCCTCCAGCACGTCCAGCACAGGACTGGGATCTGAAACATGGAGTTCAGTCAGAACCGCTGCGAACAGGGTGAAGGAGAAACATCAGCATGAGGAACAAACCTTCCAATTCCTCCTCCTCCTCTTCCTCCTCCTCCTGGGCTGCTTCAGTTTCCTGGAATCAAGCAGAAGCCTGTCAGGACACTCACAAAGAAGATGGTGGGAGCAGCTCACCCGAGACGGAGCCTACCTGGGGAGCAGCATACTGGGAGTAGTCGTACTGCTGGTAGTTGTATCCATACATGGCTCCGGTCTGGTCGTAGCTCCAGGGGTTGTAGTAGCCGCTGTACGGCTGCTGCTGGTACTGACCATACATGTCGTAGTTACTTCTGTAACCGGAGCTCGACTGCCACGACTTCGTTTCTGAAGGCTGCTGCTGTGGCTTGTTCCTTAAACTGAGACACAGAAGGTCAGGAGGCGCCTGCTGCAGGTCCAAACACCTCAGAGAGGACCTGGAAGAGGAGCTGAGAGGAGAACTGAGAGAGAACCGAGAGAACGGAGAAGAGAACTAAGAGGAGAAAGAGAGAGAACTAAGACAGAAGAACTGAGAGAGAAGAACTGAGAGAGAAGAGCTGAGAGAGAACTAAGAGGAGAACAGAGAGGAAAACCGAGAAGAGAACTGAGAAAGAACTAAGACAGAAGAACTGAGTGAGAACTAAGAGGAGAACTGAGAGAGGAGAGCTGAGAGAGAAGAGCTGAGAGAGAAGGGCTGAGAGAGAACCGAGAGGAAAACCGAGAGGAGAACAGAGAGGAGAACTGAGAAAGAACTGGGAGAACTGAGAGAGGAGCTGTGAAGAGGTGTGAGAGAGGAACCCACTTGTTGGCAGCCAGGCTCAGTCGGAGGGGTTTGCTGCCCAGTCCCACTGCACCCTGACACTCCTCCAGCGCTCGCTTCTGCAGCCGCTCGTCTGGAAACTGAACAAAGCCGCAGCCTCTGAGGGCCAGAGGAGGAAAGGGTTAACCCACCACTTCACGGGACATCAGTAACATTCCGCTCACTGCAGTAACATTCCGCTCACTGGGTTTGGTTTAAATCAATCTCATCAGGAAGAACGAAGTCTTGATGAGCTCGTCTCACTCTTTTAGGTTTTTATTATTCTTTGAGGTGTGGAGTCACTCCAGAGGAGCTGCAGAGCTGCATGTTTCAGAGCGCTGGGTTCGGTTGGAAAGATTCATGCGAGGATGCTATCATGAGTAAATGTCTAGGGTGGAGGTGTGCCATAGATATAGTCTCTGATATTATTGGGAATGTTGTTTTGACGATGTGTAATTTAACAGTATCAAGTGTTTACATTTTCTCAAAAAGAAAAGCCACTGAGACAGCAATGGGCCGGCGCACGAGGTGCCTAATAAGCCAATCAGCAGCCAGGATTCAGCCACGAGCTCATGAGACGACCACCTCTCCCACTAACGGCGTCGGCGGCAGCAGAACAGACGGCGAAGAGTCTCGCGTGGAGGAAATGTGCCAGAATCTGGACATATTTTCAGAAATTCCCACAAGTCTATCTTTTATAGTGTGGGGGAATGTAAACGGGACAAAGTAAGAGGCTGAGGACACCCACCGTTTTGGAAAATGATATAAAGATATGATGATAATTCAAACAGTCTTTAATCCACATGAAAGAAAATAATACATCCATAGATGTCCTGGTGAGCAAGAAGAATTTAAAAACATTTGGGGTAAAGAAATCCCATTCTATTGGACAGCGTCAGAATATCGTTGTGGGGATATTAAAAAGAATCATCAAGATATTTGTTTTTGCTCATATCACACACTATGGAGACGTTGTTGTGCAGGACCTCGTGAACACTTACTTGGAGTTTCCCATGCTGTCCATCACCACTTTCCCACCTCGACAGGAAGGGTAGCGGTTGTAGAAAAACTCATAGAGCATGCCATCATCCACCTCTGGAGTCAGATCTCCCACGAACAGAGAGTACATCTGCCTGCAACACAAGTGAGAGGCTGCCGTCACCACGCCAGGGAACCACTGATGTAGCTCTCCTGGAG